>NC_031992.1:4360691-4415166 GCF_001879085.1 Nicotiana attenuata
AAAATAAAAAAATAGACAAAATTGATGAAGAAAGCACAAAATAATTCGAATATTAATTACTAAAATAATAAATAAATATCAATTGCACTTTTAGTAGGATTAGTGGCCGAAATGATGATAACAAAAAAAAAATTATTGTCAAATTACTCAAATAAATAAAATATGATTATCCACACAAATTTTCAAAACAAAAAATAATATATCAAAAATATCTAAATAAGGGTGGGTCGGGTCCTAACATCGGGTCAGCAGATTTTGGTGGGTCAGATTATTAATTATTTTAAGAAAGACAAAATAGTTGTGATTCGTTAAACTAAGGGAATGAATGAGCAAGTATTGGACAGATTAGGCATATCTATGCCAAACTATTACCGACGAGCTATGTCCTAATTCGCATAGTTCACTGACATATATATCTTTTTCGTATAAATCAAAAAGTTGGTACAATTTAAAAGAGTCAAGACTCCAAGGAAATCATATAATAGTCCAACTGACTCGAGCAACTTTACTAGATTACAGGGCAGCAAATCTCCTAAGTATTCGCAATCACCAAATAAAACATGTATGTTTTCTTTTTACCTTCAAAGCGTCACAACACTAAGGGTGTGTTTGGTATGAAGGAAAATGTTTTCCATAAAAAATGTTTTCCTAGAAAATGTTTTCATGGAAAATGAGTGATTTTATTACTTATTTTCCTTATTTGGTTGGTGAGTGAAAAATATTTTCGGAAAATATTTTTTATTGTTTTGTTAGAGAGTAGAAAATATATTTTTTAAGAAATATTTTTTATGCAACTCTCCTCACCCGTCACTCGCCCACCCCCTTTCCAAGTCTCTAAAAATTGAACACAACCCAAAGCAACTAATGTGTTGCTTTACTTTTTTATGTAAAACCGCAAACTTTTCGAACCCGAAACTTTATAATTTCTAAACCCGTAAACTTTCAAACACATAAACTCTAAACTCATAACTTTGGAACTTGTTAAATTTCGAATCTGTAAACCGACAGATGAAAAAATTAAATTGAAAATATATAAAAAATAATTTTCCGGGGGGGGGGGGGGGGGGGGGCAGGGGGCAGGTGTGCAGAAAAATAAAAAAATAGAAATTTAAAATTAAAAAGAAAAGTAAAAAAATAATTTTTGGCGCAGGCAGGGGGGGGGCTGCGCGAGTGAGGGGGTTTGGCGGGGATAGCAGGGTGGGTGGTGACGAAAAAAAAAAAACTGAAATTTAAAAAAAAAAATCCTTTTGACGAGAGAGGTGAGGTGGGTTTGGGTGGATGGGTGTGGGGGGAGTGGAAGGTTGAGAAAGAGTTTTGGAAAATGTTTTCCTTTCTCTTGATAAGGAAAAATATTTTCCTCCAATTAAGGGAAATGAGTTGATAAGGAAAATATTTTTCCAAAAATATTTAAGCCAACCAAACTGGGAAAACTGAAATAATATTTTTCGGAAAACGTTTTCCTTCGTTCCAAACACACCCTAAGTAGGAAAAAACTCACAAAACTGTCAGAGAACCAACCAGTCAAAATCGTATGTATTCCTTCAGTAAGCAAAAGTCTAAATAGAAGAGCGGAAGAAAAAAACTGATTCGCCTGCATAATGTGGATTATTGGTAAGAAAATGTACACAAGTAAACAATATTATTAGTTAATTTATGTAAGTGAAAAACCTGGTAAGCTGCTTAACTTATGTTGCCTGATTCTTAGATATTGTTCCCAACCATTATCAGACATAGTATCATACATTTAAGATGCTGACTTTATAATAATAAAGCAATATTTCCAAGACAAATATTTATCTAATAATAACACTTGGATGCCACAAAGGGAAAAGAAAAAGAGTAGTTCAAAGTTGAGAAAATTGCATGAGAACGAAATTATTAGTAACAAATTAGTGGATTTGTTGTTTGTTTAATATTTGGCAAAATCAATACTTTACCAAATCCACTCTATAGACTCAAATCCCTCTTACATACTAGTTAACACGGACATAGTATTACACATCAAAACTTTAAAAGTGTGTCAATTACACACCTCTTTTGCCATGTGTCACACGCGTGTATTACACATAAAAAGAAGCACGTGAAAACTAAAAAAATTCACTTGAAATTAAATTCCCCCCCCCCCCCCCCCCTTTTTATAACTATTTCCTTTCAAATTAAAGAAAAGAAATATAATCCATATCTTCTTCTCCCAACCCCAAACCTAGTGTCCCCCCTCCCCCTCGTCTTCTTCCCCGATCCCCATCCTAGTGTTATCTATCCTTATGTTTCGTCACTCCAACCCCCATGACTAAGAAGAAGAAAAAAAGACGAACATAGGAGCTATCGGGTCTTGTAAAAATTACCATTATTGACTTTTTGAAAAAGCTTGAAAATTTAATTGGGTCTTGTTGATTTTGATGTTCCATGACCTATAAAATTAGTTTGAATTCGTGATTATGTTGAGTAAAAATTTTACTGGTAATTAATTTTGATAAAAATTTAAAGAAACACCATTAACAAGTTTGAAGCTTTGGATTTGAGCTTAAATTTGAAAATATGTATAAGAATTTGTGATGGATGTTGTTAAAACTTGTTCAAATCGTCACGTAATTGAATCAATAGTCAGGGAAGAATGTTCTTGGTTGGTGGAAAGGTTGGCGGTTAGTATGTGAATGGAGAAGATGATGGGTTGGGAAGATGAGGAAGGGAGGGGAGGGGGGTTTCTTCTTGTATTTTTTTTCTTTCTTGGGAAGATGAGAAGAGGGGTTTTAGAAGGGGGGGGGGGGGGGCAGGTTGTTTTTTTCAGTTTTTTTTTTCCCTCGATTTGACACGTGTTAGTTGCTGATTGGCGCGTGTAAGAGCAATCTTTAAGCAGATGTGGTCAAACATCGATGGGTAAAATATGTATTTTGCCTTAATATTTTGAAGTATTGAATGTGTGTTTGTAAGAGGGGTTGATTGTTGAAGAGGGAATACTTTGTGTAGAGTGGGAGATGAAATTACTATCAAAGTTGGAAGCTTTATTGTTCTTGTGCTTTTTCATGGAAATGTAATCTGTTGGTTTCTCAAGCTTGGTGTTTTTCAAAATTGGTTTTATTTTTTGGGTTTTTGTAATGTGTTTCCTCTTTCCCCAGATCATAGGGAGCAGCTATTTCTATGGCAAACTCAAAAATAGAACTACATAATTGAGAAGACGACAATTTGGAGAAGGAAACCAAAAAGAAAAGGGAGACCAATAAATTATTCTAAACCACTACCTGGAGTTACCATATCAACTATCATGAAAATTTTATTTTGTGTCTCATACAACTTACAATAGTTGTATGAGACAACTTTTTATCTCATAGTTTTGTGGACCCAGAATTCTGTGGACCCAGAAGTATAAGATTGGAGTCCACAATTTTGTGAGACAAAAAGGAATCTCATACAATTAGTGTCAGTTGTATGAGACACAAAATAAAACTTCTCAACTATCCAAATAAAAAAAAAAAAGCAATAAATAAAATTTTTCTTTGGGAATATGTAAGTGTAATTCGACTTAAGGAACCATATAAAATCCTACTAACGCAAAAAGGGAAAGCTCAATCACCTTCGTGTCAATATCTGGATCAAGAAGATCGTTAACTGTACAGCCAGCGCCTTGCAAAAGCAAAGCTCCGCAACCAAATAATGTCATCATTTTCGTAGCAGCCAAAGCAATCGAGGGCGGCCCGACGAATTTTGTGGCCTAAAGCCATATTTTATGAGGGGCCTTAACTTTTAAGTTTTTTATTATTTATTTGCAGACTATTTTTTTTTATCTTTTCTTAGATACAAGTTATTAATAATTTTCTTATAATCAATAACTCCTAATAAGTATTTCTCAATTGATGACATTATTGTTCTTAGGTAAGATTTTATTAATTTTAATTTTGAAAGCTTCTTTCCGCTAAAGCATCGGTAACATGAGTTATGAATATTATTTCATAAGATATTTATGCATTTGGAAAAAAATTTAATCTTTTCATTTTATTAAATGTATCAATTAAACCGTTATCTTCTAATTGTACTATTTTTCTTAATACTTTTAGTTCAGAAAATAAATCTAAACTATCAATATCGAATTGATTATTATAATTTAAGGAACATTCAAGATTAAGGAAATATATTTTCAAATTTCCAACATCTAGTGATCTTAGTTTTTACTGCCAAATAGAATACCAAAAATATTTTCATATGCTTCGAATTGTTCAAATCTATTTTGGAATGAAAAACTAGCCTTGTCTATTATGTATAAAAGTAATCAACACTATAGGACTCTTCGAATGATTTTGAGATTTTATTATCAACATTAGCATCAAATTGTTACTTCCTATATATCACACGTTTCTTACGAAATTTAGGTTCGATATTCATTTCAAGTGCAATTTGGTAGAAATCATAGCAGTTGCAAATCCTTCTTGTTTATATTTGTTAAAGAAAGAAATCAAACTTTTTCACTTTACATAACTCTTTTTTAAAGGGATTTTTTCCTAACTATACCATATATGAAACCTTATTACCAAATATGTGTATAGTATGTATATTACCGCCCAGTCCACAGTTTATCTATAATTTATATACCATTCGTTATTTAGGCAAAATTTGCCATTTTTAGCGCGCGAAAAATCAGCCACAGAATCTGGGATTGATTTATTCCACATTAAATTCAAAATTTGAAACGGAAACGAGATCTCGAAGCTGCGTAATTTTGAAACGGAAAGGAGATTTCTGTTCTTCATCTTCATCTTCATCTGTTCTTCCATATATTTTCCACCATTGATAGCCATTAAAAAGCTTGAAAGCTTTGAATTCAAATTTGGTTTTTCAAAAATCATTATTTGTTTGGATTGAGTGTTGTTGAAAATAATCGGGAATAATGTTTGAAGTTTATATCTCAATTTTGAGGGGTTATGGTGAAGATTAGACTTGGTTTTGACTGAATTTCAGATTGAAACTCGAAGAAGAAGACATATTTCCAGAAATTGTAGATAAATTGTAGATTGGGAAGACTAAAACTTCTACAAATCTTCTACAATTATGTTGAAAATGCCAATAATGCTACAATTGAAATGAGAATTGGGATATTAAAATTCAATGTATCCAGTTTGTAGATATCTTATAGATAAATTGTAGATTATTTGTATTCTGATTGTAGATGCATTGTTTTCTGTTTTCGCAAATCCAAAACGACTAAAGCTTCTACAAAATCTTCTGCAAAAAATATGTCTACAATTTATCTACAATTTTTCTAATTTTTCTACAATTTATCTACAAAAGAAGGTATGTTTTGTTTATGAAAATTAACTATAGATCTGAGTGCAGTTCTTGGAAGTAGAAGACAAAACTATAGAATGCACAGACCTGTGATGAAGTCATTCTCATTCAAAGGTGTAACTTACCATCATTATAAAAAATAAAATACACAAAAGCTTCGAATACCAATATTTGAATCTCAGCGAAAGCAAGCAAAATTAGGTAATTTGTTTCATTTACTGTGATTTGCATTAGCCGGACACGACAAATAGGAAGAAGAAGCAAAGAAAGAAATTCATAACTTTTTTAAGTTACGGCTGAAGGGTCAGAAAATAATTGCACCCTTAATTATAGCGCCTAATATAAATGCACCCTTAATTATATTCCTAATTTAAATTATGGTATATAAATGGTAATTTGGTATACTGAAATGTAATTAACACAAACCTTAAACATTGAGGGTAATAAGGTTTCATATATGGTATAAGAAGGTAAAAATTCCTTTTTTAAACTTATATATAGTATATTAGGTGTAACAAAAAATGGGGCCCCTACAAATATGAGGCCTAAAGTGGTTGCTTTACTTGCTTTATGGAAGGGCCGGCCCTGGACCTACACATAAATCCTTAAGAATTAAGAATGATAAAAAACACACAAGCACAAGGATATAGAGTAAATGAAATAGAGGGGGAGAAAATTGGAGTTACCACATGCAGGGCCGAGCGAGTAACCAAGTGCCAATAGGCTTATCAATATGGGAGCAGAAGATCATCAGAAGAACAAGAGGGCTGGCGCAGCTGGGTCATCCTGGACTTGAACCAGAGACCTCGCCCCTGAAGTAAACCATCGCACCTATGGTCCAACCAATTGGGAGAAGATGCAGAGACATCTCAGTTAACATCTATATGATAACAACTCGATTTTTAGGTGCTGAGGATCAAGCTTTTGCAGGATATCAGTCAGATGTACATCAAATCTCAAATAAGTGACTGCTCATAGTGTACTGTCAATTCACAAGAGGGACGCTTGAATGATCTCATCATATACTACATTGTGTGTTGCGTGATCGTCGTTGCTATCAGCTGTTGGCGGTCGGATCAATAAATATTTCACAGAACTTGAGTTTTTTGCTCGTGATAAAGCAACATAAAGCTGACTGTGGGAAAAAACAGACTCTTGTAAATAGATATCAACAAAATCTAATGTCTGACCTTGAGCTTTTTTTATCGTCACAGCAAAACATAATCTAATAGGAAATTGTGTTCTTTTGAAAGGAATAGGTAGTTTTTCATCTTGTGAAGACAACAAAGGTATTTTGGGAATAAATACATGTGTGTTTTTCAAGTCACCACTTGCAATTTTAGCACTTATCACATGCCTTTCGAAATTACAGCATATAAGTCGTGTACCATTACATAAAACTTCACACGGATTTAAATTACGCAATAAAATAGCGGAACAATTTTTTTACAGTTAATTTATACGGAGGTAAGCCAGTTGGGTGTAAAGTATGCAAGAAATATTCATATTGAATTCGATCGGTAGTTTCAATAGTTTCGTCAAACGCTACATATGTTCTAGATTCACCCAAAAATTGAGTTATCAGCATATCATTTATTTCATCAACGAAATCATTTTTTGTTGTCAAAATGATACGAGAAGTTGTAGAAGACATATCATAAGCAGATGTATATAAATCTGGATAAGTTATTCTAAATAAAAGATTCAACGATTCTTTTTCGCTTATAAAAGGAACAATGAAACAATTAGGAATTTCAATCTTACCTTGACAATTTGTTTTTTCTTTTTCGCTGCCTATTCGCATCAAATATTTGCAAAAAGCAGGATCTGTTCTCCTTCGCATATTTACTGATAATCGCAATTTTTCAAGTTGGTTCCAGATTTCAGAACATAATAAGCTTTCTCGTATGAAATCGAGTTTGTCTGAAATCACCATCCAAAACGATTACTTTTTCACCAAATAGTGTCTTTGTATCCATTAGATCTTTCAGTAGTAAATCAAAAGCATCTATCAGTTTTTTTTGGCCATTGATACTTCATCCCACACAATTAGTTTGGCATCTCGTATCAATGATGCAAGCGAACTCTAATTACAAATATTACAGAAGAATTTTGTCAATATCAATAGGAAATTTAAAACGGGAGTGAGAAGTTCGTCCTCCAGGAAGAATTGAAGCTACAATACCAGAGGTTGCTATTGCTAAAGCTACGAATCCTTTTGATCGTACATCAGCCAATAATGCACGATACAAAAAAAATTTGCCCGTTCCTCCAGGACCATCCATAAAAAAAAAAGCTCTAGATTTATTCCTAAATATTCTATCAAGGATTACATCATATGCTTTTCGCTTCTCATTGTTCAATTTTATTTCTAGTAATAAATCTTCTTCTCTAACAATTATATTTCTTTCAAAATGAGGATCTTGAGCCTCCCTAGCAACAGATGAAGCTAAAATTCTTTCTGGTACAAGTGCAAATTCATTCATGTCACGACCCATTGGATGCAAAATGTTGTTAATATGATCTAAAGCCATACGATGAATCCGTTTCTCGTTCAAATGTGGCAAAATCTTGAACTCTTCAGACATAGAATCTTCAAATCGGTCCCAAAGTCCTTTTGGGTTAGCAGGATTACAATATACCAAAAGTGTAGCAAATAAACGTCTCAGACTATAAGGCATCTGATATCTTCAGCCTCTGACATACGGTCAATCAAGTTATTATCACATTGTAATAATCCTCGTTTTTCTGCGGCTTCTCTACATGTACTACAACATACTCCGTTTACAGTTAGAAGATGTTGGTATGATTTCGGTCCTCTAATATTTATTAATAATAATCTAAGATAGTATCTTTCCCCCTCTATTGGATGACATGTCACAATACGTTTAATAACAGTGCCATGTTGTTGACGTGTCCACATTTTATATTGTTTGGACCATACAAAATATTCTGGAAATTCTTTAGAAAGTAAATTTAATTTCTTGGCATCTTGATTTTCTCTGTTCATCAAAAAGAATTCTGTCAACATTGTTTTCCTGATCGTGGGGTTATTTATAATTGCATTTACGGTCTGTGTAATTTACAAGAAACAAATTGTTGTCCTTCAAGATGTAACTGAAGATGATAAACAGATGGAGTCATTTTGCTAATGGGAAAACCAAATAAACGCCAAGTTGCCTCCGGTGGGGATACCCATCTACCAGATTGATATTCTTTGATCTCATCTATTTCGATATGTGGATCATCAGCATGTACAGAAAAGGCAATTTTATCATGTCCCTTGCAGATATATTTATAAAGGGATTTGACAACTTTAATATCATAACAAACTTTAACATTAATATGACAGTTAAATTTGCTCAGTAGATATGAATTGTGAGGAACCACCCACGAATTGTCAAGAAATTGCCCTCTAATATTTAAATACTTGCTGTAACTTCACCTTTGGTAAATTTGGTATCCATTTTTTCCCTTTGATGTATGATTAGCAAAATCTTTTGGATATTTGAACTTGCAATATTCTCGATTCTTCATACAAGGACATTTAGGATTTAAACTACCACAAGGTCCGTACATTATATGTTTAGTAACAAGTGAATACAGGTAATCATTCTTATCAGAATCAGGCAATTCAGCACAAACAAATTTATCGTAAGCTTCCGAAGTTAACAATTTATATTCGTCTTTGAGTATGATCAGAAAATGAGCATGTTGAAGACCGTACTTTTGAAATTCAATAGTGTACATAAAAGCAGAAACTTTTCGAAATATATTTCTCTTTAGAATATCTATTTTCATCTCATCTACTTTTGCTCTAAACACACGACTAACTAAATTGGGTCTATTTTGTACTTCATCTGTTACCAATAAATGTTCTTCTATTTCTGGACAAGATGGATTACATGTCATTGTCAAAAATATATCAGGTTTTCCAAAATTTTGCACTAAAGCAATAGCGTCCATATATCGTCGGCGGATATCCCTAGGACCTTCTATAAAACTTGCAGGAAGAAAACTTTGTCTGCCAATGTTGCATGGCTCTCTCTCTCCGTGTCTTAGAACATTAGGAATGCTCGCTAACACATCAATTTGAAATAAATCTTGATCAAATGAATAGAAATCTAACCTTTGAGTCTCAAGCTTGATGGATTCGTCAACAGAGTATTGTTGGAACACTCTCCCAGCATGTAAAACTCCATTTTCTTCGTCGTCCCTAATTTGGAGCTTGTAACAGTAATACTCACGCATGACATAGTATTTCTTTTTCGTTTCTTTTTTTCCAAAAGTTCTGCTTCCATGTCAAGTAGTATGTCGGCTGAACACATGTTTTCTACACTTGGAAGCTGTTCATTTTCATAATAAGTTCCACAGCTAATAGTATTATTCGTTCGAATAATCTTTTTAATACCATAATGCCATCCGTTCTGTCCAGAAATAGTAATGGATATTGTAATGGATCATAACAACCATAGTAGTTATTTACCATTTGGCTCTTGCTACTATGTGTATAAATCCGAATATGTGGTATAGAAATACTGGAACTACTTTCATCTTCTATCCATATTGCTGCTACTTCAGATGATGTAGGTAAGTTATATGTTCTTTGATCTAAACCAGAGTCAGACTTAAGCGCAATGTAGAAGTTTGATAATTTCGGAATATCTGTTAAAGATTTCAAAAATATAGAGTATGGATTAACTTTTAATCTGTCCATCAAAGTCCTGATAACCGATTCGTTAAGCTTGTCAGAGAATCGATTTGCTAGTTCATTATCAGTATCATATAAATACAACTGTAGATTTTTTGCTGGTTGACTCAAAGGAAGGAGGTCATTTATGAAATGATACATTTTCACTTGAACTCTAAACGTATAAATACCATAATTTCTTCTTGCTAAATCTCTGTCATAATTCACTCCAAGAGAAGTAAATGCAAACATATTGTTATACAATCTAACATAAGTGCAAAAATGCTTGGGCTCCTCAGAGTTTCCTAAATAAAGATTTAGCAATTCAGTAGGCAGTCCATAGTGAATCAATTTCACTGATCCATTGTCACAGCAAAATCCCGGTGATTCATATTGAAATCTTTTGGCTCTACAAAATATACCATTTGTTACAGTTTTGAGTCTAAAAGGGCTACTGGGCAAGTCAATAGTGTTCCAGAGACACATTTTTTTAGATGTACGACCTATATATTTTAATTTACCAGAGCGAAAAAAGGTCGGTCCAGGAAAAGAAATGGCTGAAATAACTTTCAAGCTAGACGGAAATGAACCTTTGCTTGTGGCGTTACGCAAGGTAATATTATATTGTTCACTACACGTTCCTGATGTAGACCCTAAGATAAAACGAATTATCGTATAAGTCTGGGTATTGTAAGATTCTACAACTTTGAACACCATACTTTCACACTTACCAACATAAAAAACGGAAGAGCGATCATGTAGATCTTTGCCATTATCAGAAACAGTGGAATCATTAACTGTGAACACATTTACTAAAACATAACAGCAAGTTATGGGCATACAAAATATGTAAATGTTGAAATATCACATAGTTCATTCGAGGGTAACAAAATCATAGTGCACAAACCTGTTCCCAAGGTAGATGACGAGGCTCCTGTTAGAGGAGCTCTCTGCCTAGCTAACTCTTTATTAAATTGGTAGCAAGCTGATACTTCAATAGAATTACTGGTTGGATTCTACGTTCTAGAATGAAGATATGTTGTTCGACGCTCCAGTAAATTTAGTTCTCTTTTATCAGCCGACATTGCCTTATACATTTTGCAGCGTCTCTGTTTAATTTTGACGCCTCTTTCTTCAGAGCATTGACGTTTCCCTTTTTGTTTCCAGCATGTTGAATCCACAGTTTTTTAAAATTTGACATCTCGGTAATTTGGTCTGCGTAAGTTTTACATATACCAAATCAAAACTTAAGGGTAAATATATGCACTACAAAGCAATGAACATCAGCACTCATTATGGTAATAATCAACAAAACATACTAAAACAAAACATAGGTGTATGTCTTCACTAAGCTAAGTTTTCAACGGCAGGAAGAATCTTCGTAATACCATCACTTCAACACTTACTTTTCTTTTGTGAAGGTACATAAGGCTAGGTGCAAAACACTGATATGAATTGTAGATAAAACGTGCTAAAATAAAGTAATTTAGCACGCATCAAAAGTTAAAACATGAATATCTTAAATAGAAGCAAAGCTAGCAAATTTAGTTTTGCCCTCATCATTTGAACTCGGGACGTTTGACTAAGAGTGAAGAAACCATATTTACGACTCAAACTCATAATATTTTATTAAGACTTGAGAGTAAAAGATCATAGTCCTCCCATCACGATCCTTCGTGTTAATTAATTGTAGTATTGTATAGCATAATAGGGTAGCTCATTTCTATCTGTTGAACCAACCGACTATGATTTAAGTAAAATCCTATGTATCTTACATGTAACATATGACTCTTTTTAAATCTTCTATACGGTCAAAATCGTATGCCTTCGATTTATAGGCTCGAGGGTCCGTCATAGGCCCGAGTTCGGTGAGGTCGAGATTCGAGACCGATGGACCAAAATCAAGCTCGAAGACAAAGCGCAATGCCCGGAGATAGGAGTACCAGGTCAGAGTATGCCCGACTCCGAAATGGTACCGTTATGGATTTGTACCAGAGCAAGCTAGATTCCTGCCATGTCCCCAAGGTCATGGTGCGAATCCCGGAATAAGATTGTACGATTCCGTACTAGCCTACTAGGCGGTTAGACAGCTGTAACAAGAATATTCCCTACTATAAATAGAAATATTCCTTAGTTAGGGTTCCCCTGCTATATAAAGGGGATCCCAATCATTTGTAAGATCATTTGATCACTGAGAAAAGAATATACTCTACCTTTTTCGCCTGCTTTTCATCAGCATTGTCCCTTAGCTCTATTGTTCTTACTTTGCTTTTATTATTTAACTGTTCTTATAATACCAAGCCTACCTCGAGGTCCCTGGGCTCGAGGTCACTGATATTGAGTAACGCTGGTTTAATTCACTTTTCTCTTTCGTATTAGCTTCATAATTCTTCATTATTAATTGGTACTGAATTAAATCACGTATCTTTAAAACCACAAATCAAATTTAATTGTTACTCGTATTTTCGAGGTAAACAGTTTAGCGCCCACCGTGGGGCTAAAGATAATAGTAATTATTTCTTTACTGATCCTCGTTACACACATTATCTTTACACTTTTCTTGTCAAGATCTTTTGATTCTCAGGCTTAAACATGTCAAGCACACAAAATGCACCTGTTCATGACAATGAGGGTCTTGGAGAAAACAACGGTATTGTTACATCTCACGTTTTCATACGTAAAATTTCATTTTCAGTTAACCAACGTAGACTCGGGGATGAGATCATCTTGACGTTAACGTACTTACGCTATTTATAACAAGCGATATATAAGTGTTATGAAGGATAAAGGTATACACGGATTAACGAAAACGAGTTTCGTTGGGAGTGGCCAATATGGAATAAAATACGGGTCGAGCGATAATACCCGATAATTATAAACTAATACCATGCAAGGTACCATATGACCACGGTAGTATAATATATAAGGTATATTAAAATAAATAAAATTTTAAATAATTCGGGATAATTTTTAAATTATGCGGGCAATTGGTTTATTATCGGATAATAAAATATTGCCCAATTAATTAATAAGTGGACTAAATTTAATCAATTACACCGAGAGAACGTGGCAGCCCCTTTATTAGTTTTAAGGTGATTCATCAATCTCCTTTACATGTGTCAAAGTCCAAATTATAAAGTCTTATCAAGACTTTTTGTGAGCTTTATCCATTAAAATGAAAAACACTTCACTTAAGATTATTTTACATTCTGTCCATGGACTAACGTGAAAAGCAGAAGCATTAATTTGGCATTTAAGCCAAGAAGTATTTCCTTTTCGTCCAAATTCCTTAGGTTAAACAACATTCTGCCTTGGATTAACTTGGAAAGAGATTCCTTAGCCAAATCCATTTCGTCCAAAGTCCTTAGGTTAAACAACATTTTGCCTTGGATTTTAAAATCCAAGAACTTGGAATAGAAGTTGCTTTCGTCCAAATTATTTAGCCAAAGTTCAATTGGAAATTCAAAGAACAACAACAATTTTGTTCAATCCAAGCATAGGTTCGTTCGTATTTTGCAAGAAGCAGAAAGGTTCATTTTGTTCAAATAAATTCCAGGAACAGGTATGTTAAGGCTAATCTCTTCCTTCATTTTGGCATGATCTTGTCATTACACAAGTTTGATAACAAGGTTTAAAGAAAAATTCATGTCTCGGAATTTACGTATATTTTGCTAGTCTCGCAAGTTACAATATTCTCTTTATTGGGACTTCATATTCATTTGAGTATTTCATTCTTCCAGTCAAGAGAGCAGAGAGTTTATGTATACAGTATTAAAGTATTTTCATTACCATCGAGCTATAATCGATGGGCAGGCCCCTATTGGGCAACCTCTGATCAGATGGTAAGTTATATATCGAGCCTATTGTGGCCGAGCGCTTATGAGCGAGCTCAGTTTGCCGAGATGCAAAGCCTAGTATGGCCGAGCACCTATGAGCGAGCCTACTATGGCAGAGCAGTTATTAATATATCAAGCCTACTGTGGCCGAGCGCTTATGAGCGAGCCTAGTTGGTCGAGATACAAAGCCTAGTATGGCCGAGCGCATATGAGCGAGCCTACTACGCTAGAGCAGTTATATATATATACCGAGCCTTATAGGGTCGGACAACTATTTTACTTACTATATTAAGAGAGTTGAGTCAGTATCAGCAGGTAAGCATATCTTCAGATTATCTTTGACTTCCAGCTACTTGCAGTTATTATATTATCAGTTTAATTTCAGCTTTCAGTATATTGCCTTACATACTCGGTACATTATTTTGTACTGGCGTCCCTTTTCTAGGGGCGCTGCATTTCATGCGTGCAGGTCAGACAGACAGATGGGTAGGACTCTTCAATAAGTATTGCCCGAGTTCAGCTTGATCGGTAAGCTCCATGCCTTTCGGAGTTTCCAGGTCTAGAGCCTTATGTACATCTTGTATATATATGTATATAAGTTATGGGTAGGTTGGGGAGTTGTTCCGATCACAGTATATCCATCAGTAGAGGGTTGTAGACATATCCTATCAGTTAGTACAATATGTTGGGCTTGCAGGCCTTATATGTATATTTGGTTGATTTGCCAGCTGTAATAGTTATGACGGCCTTGTCGGCCCAGTTATATATTGACATTTAGTCAGCATTCGCAGTTCTTGCAATGTGGCCCATGGTCAAAGTATGACATCATATGTTCAGAGCCTTAGTTGCAAGTTGGTGCGCAAGGATAGGTGAGGCACTGGGTGCCAGTCTCGCCCCCAGGCTCGGGGCGTGACAAAAGTGGTATCAGAGCAGTTCTGTCCTAAGGAGTCTACAAGCCGTGTCTAGTAGAGTCTTGTTTATGGGTGTGTCGTGCACCACACTTATAAGCAGGAGCCTACAGGGTATTTAGGATTGTCAGTCTTTCTTCTTACTCTAGATCGTGTGGTAGAGCTCACTTATAAGAATTTAAATTTCGAAATTCTATTTTATCCGTAATAAGACGATGCTTACATCCGAAAAGAAGGTTGGAAAGAGAGATAGTTGTGGAAGAGCTGAGTCAGAGGAACTGGATTTTTGTATGATGCCTACGATAGGTAATGAGGTCTTTAGCAGATTATGGGTATACTGAAAGGTGTAATCTTCCTGATAAGAAGCCTTAAGGCAAGAATGCCTATGCATCTTTATGGTGAAGGACAATGAGAGATTAAGAAGATAAGTACAAGGTTCAGTAAGTAAAAGAAGCAAGGTGAAAAAGGGTATGAGTACCCAGTTAATGAAGGTTAACAGCATTTATAATTGAGGCAGAGGAACATAAGCTTTTTGAGTTATATTCAATAGTAACAGAGTTGACATTTTCGAAGGATATTGCAAATGTGCTAATAGATCTCCTTGTGAGACACCCAGATGGTACACTTTAAAATAGTGCAGTCAGATATGAGTACTACAAAGACATGCACTATAAGCCTTGAAGGGATACATATTACCTTAGTGTGGCTCGCGTCCCTAGTAAAACGAGAACGTTAAGCAACTTGAAGAGCCACGGAAGGGAGCAAAGGGAAGCTTAAAGAAAAAGAATGTCTTGTTCGAGTTTTCAGAGTAAAGTGATAGGCATAAATGTTAGCGGGAAACGAGAAAAGAGTTAATGAAGCATTATGAGTAAGATGTGGTACATGGATGACAACGGTAGATCAAAAGATGACAATATTACAAAATCCATAGTCAAGTGAAGGAAGAGACGAGGGGTGACAGACCTTAGGACAACAAAAGAGTATAGGCCATACAGTCATGTCCTCATTTCGAGAAATAAGTCCATAGCTCTAGCGCGATTACCAAGTGGAAAAGTTAGACCCCAGAGTAATAGAACTCGGTATAGGCTGNGTGATTGTTTATACTACAACAACACACGAGGGGGGGGGTGATTTGTGTGGTACCCAATTTTCGCTTAGACTGATTATGGAAGGACCTGGTTCTTCTATGTGTTCCAACTACTACTGTTTGCGGAATAATAAGTNGTACATCATTACACCTCTTATCCAATAAACCAGCCATTAATTTAACTTAAAAATAAGTTCACAACCAGCCAACCATTGCACAAGATCAAACAACATACCATTCTTCCGAAACTAGCTAGGTCTATTCTTTAGATCGAGTTACAACTCGCAAACGCATAGATAATGGAAGGAGAAGCATAAACTTACCTTGTACTGAGTATCACCCTCGAAACATGGTCCTTTTTCATCAAAAATAAGTTCCTCAACACGGATACAAGAAGGAGAAAGAGAAACTAGCATGCTGTCCGGACTTTTCAGCACTAGAATCGCGTCGTAACACCCGGAATACCCTAGGGTTTGTGTGGGATTTTTGGGGAGGAGTTGTAGGGGTTCAATTAGGTTTTCAAAGTCTGGAAGATGGGTTAAATAATTGAGTATATAATCCTTTAAATTTCTCCTCTTTGCCGACTTTAGGAGGTTTAATTGAGACCTCTCCTTTTGGCAAGTAGGTGATGCACCTACTTGTCACCTACCAGTCTGCGTTGTCTCGCGAAAATGCAAATATCTCTCTACTCCAATATCGTATCAATAAGTGGTTTATTGCATTAGAAACTATACTCATATATCTTTAATTTGATAGGTAGATCATCCCCTAATTCCAAGTATATTTGGAGAAAAACTCAGCATCTACATTTGACCTAAATGTCAGCAAATTATAAATGGAACTTGTGATGACCTTTTTCCAACTTTTGTTCCACAACTCGCTTGACTTCAAAGCATAACACCAACTATCGTACGACTAAAATAACTCATAATATAATCTCGTTATAATGTTAATAACCCTAGTATCACCCCAAAAGTACATGGTAAAACATTCCAACTTGTCGACTTTCAACGAAACTTATTTTCTTCAATTCGTTTAGCTTCTAAGCCTTCAAACCCTCTTGCTACTTGGTACTAATGATCTGAAATATTTGTAACCTCCATGTTAACATGATGAACTAACTTTGTAAACTTTTAAATGATGATTCCCTTTCTGAGCTTACATTAATTGACTTATGATGTACTCTTACGTACGAAAATACGGGGTGTAACATCATTCCCCCCTTTGGAACATTCGTCCTCGAATGTTGATTAATGTGCTTATCAGTCTCATAACCTGTAGCTCTTAAGAATTATTTAATATTGTCCTTGACATCTAGGAAACTGTTCTGTAAATAAATCCAAAGGCCAGGGTATTCCCACCTTTAGGCTTCTTTCTCATAACACGACCTGTGGTCGGAATTTTTCCAACATCGTAACATTTGCTACCTTATGTCATGCAGTATGTACGACTTTGTCATTGTATGAGTTCCTAGTGACTCGTCTTCTTTTTTTCCTCCATCTATTAGCCAATCTCTAAGCCTCATTTTATGAACATATACAGAATTATGACAAGCTGTCCCTCTAGGCATCTATAGGTGTACTGATGTCTTTCACTTGGTACTTTATCGAACTTAAGAATATTGCTATCTCTTGTTTCATAGCCTTGTATATCTATCCTTATGGATTTACTACATCTAGGTAGGTTATACTATACCATAAGACTTACTTCAATTTATTATTACCGAGGTTTGCTACCCAACTCTAGGTTACTCTTTCGCTGCTTATCCTATATGTATAAATCTAAGTCCTTTAGTGCTTCCTCATTATTATTCATCTTAAGAATAACAAACAATCTCATCTTGTACTTTGGAACTTGTACCCATCTATTGTTTATTCACCTTAATGTTGAAATATAATCTATCACTGATAACTTGTAACCTCTTACGTAATACACTATCACTAGGGCTCACATCTTATCGAGGAACATCTGAAGTGATTTTCCTGATCCACCTAGGGATAATACTATACTTCAATAACCATATTTCATTTCATCCCAATGCGATTCATCTTATGGGGATATTCTAATCCCATGCAATTAATAAAATCCATTTCTCGTTAAATCATTACTCAATCAAAGGCCTAAGCGTCATCCTCTTATCAATCACAATTACACCCTTATTCTACTGCCAGGGCAGCATTCCATCTCTTCTAAATGCACCTAGTCTTAGACTCCTTTGTGTTCATTTAGGCTGTACCGAGCTCTTTATTACATATGAAAATCATCAACTCCCTTGTTTTGATGGGTTTAATCCCAATGACATACATATTCTCGTTACCTTCTCACTCACCTTTTCACATCCTTACTCCTATCTACCTAAAACCTTGTTGCTCTACAATACTTTACTTTAGGACCTACACCGATCTATTTATACTACTCGCAACCTTCCTTAAACTTGCTAGCACCATAAATTTCCTATCGTGCCTTCTCAGTTGTCCTTAAATGTAAGCAATTACTTTTGCTGGTCGTTCTATCACTTGTTGCATGAATACTTGGCCTGTCTTTTTGCCCATGAATACTGTAATTTCCTGTACCTCATATGATCTCAAACATCCCCTTTGATTTTTTTTTCCATTCATTAGCCACGATAGGTGCCACTTTTTTATGGAGTGTATACAATATTGTAGTGAGATTGTTGTTACAAGATCATTTACTGTTTAGCTCACTATGCTTAGGTGGAAACCTTCTTCCTTATTTCCTCAGCTAGTCTTTTATTGTAGTACTTAGGGAGACCTTCTGGCTCTTGTAAAGTTGCGAGCTTGATATATCGTACACCCGAAGGAAATTTTCATTGTTCTTACTCACCTATAATAATCCTCAGTTACAAAACTTTGTGCCTTTGTGTTCGTACGGTTACTTCTAAGCTCAAATTTTTATTGTCTCCTTAGTGACACTCTCTCTTATTTTCATAAACCTTAAAAACGGTACCTTTAACTGCCTCAACTCCTATTTGATTTTTTTTTCAAATGATTGTAATCTCGTATCTGCGAGACTGAATTCACTATGCTGCGGTTCACTACATTTATCTTGCATGATCTATTGATTTATCTGTGACCTCTTGTCTAGCCATAACTGAGCTCTTCCTGAATCAACTACTAATTACTCGTTGGTCCATTCTCATATATATATTCCGTGTAATCTCTCTTAGGTTATTTACTTTGTCTTATGTTACCTATCACACTGGCTCCTTATGTATCAAGTGTTCATTCGCACTTATATATCAATAACATCCTGGCCGAGAGCTCTTACTGCCCTTCTCCGGTGTCGTGCTTGCATATTTTTCTGGAGTCGCGACATATTTGTAGGATCTGAATAAAGGCAAACTCATCCCTTTCTCCTTTTTTTACCACATTCTTCCTTTACCATTCCATAGTTACCTCTTCGTCTTTGGCGTGTTTTCACATCATCAATGACCCTTACTCTCCTTATGGTAACCCTTCTGTACTGGGGATAACTGAATTCCTTATGCACAAGGGTGACACCTAGAATAATTGGCATACTTATTCCCTTAAGCTTAACTCTGCTCACAGTGCTTGCTCTAGGGAAGCATATTACTGAATTACCTTTAAAGGTTATTCTTCTGTTGTCCATTCTATTAATGCCGGAATGCAATCTCTAAAATTCTCATGATGCCGACTATTATTAAATCATTCGATCCCCAATTCATGTTCAATTTATCTTGTTCACCAGCCCATACTTATTTCTATTACTCCGGGGTCTAACTTTTTCCTTCTGGTAATCACGTCGGAGTCACCAACTCATTTCTTGAAATGGGGATATGACTTTATGGCTTATACTCTTTTATTGCGTCAAGGCCTGTGACCTCTTGTCTTTCCCTTCACTTGGCTGTAGACTCTGTCATCCTGTCATATTTTGATTTACTATTATCACCGATTTATCACATCTTACTCATAATATTTCATTTACTCTCTTCTTATCCTCCGACTAATATTTCTATCTATCACTTTATTCTGAAAACTTCAACAAAANNNNCATAAAGCACTTTGCATCTAAATGCCCTAAGATGAGATATATTTAGCTTTCTCCCTTTTAGTGACTCATAGGGAATCTTCTTAACAAGAGGTCTAGTCATGCAAATATTTATGATGTAGCATGCAAAAATTCAGCAAACTTAGCATTTTCAAATTCAGTTCCATGATCAGACCTAATTGATGCAAGTTGATTACCTAGTTGTTTCTGAGTTTTTCTAACAAAAGAAGTAAACATGTCAAAGGCTTCATCTTTAGATGTTGAAAACAATGTCCAAGTAAACCTAGAGTAATCATCAACAAGCACCATCACATATCTTTTACCACCTCTACTTAATGTTCTCATTGGACCACAGAGATCCATATGGACCAGTTCCATCGTTCTGGTGGTGCTTACCACTTTCTTGCATTTAAAAGAGGATCTTACCTGCTTCCCCCTTACACAAGCCTCACAAACTTTGTCTTCCTTGAACTTGATGTTAGGCAGCCCTATCACCAGATCCTTGGAGACTAATTTGTTGAGTTGACTCAGACTTGCATGTCCAAGTCTCTTGTGCCAAAGGAGGGGATTATTGTCCAACACACTTAAGCAAGTGAGTTCATTTCCTGAAAGTGTGGACAGATCTACAATGTAAATATTTGTTTACTCTTTTTCCCTGCAAAACAATCTTGTCATTGGTAAGATTTATCACAAAACATTTGGTAGAGGTGAATGCTACCAAGTTACCTCTATCACATAATTGTGATACACTGATTAGGCTATATTTTCGGCCATCTATCAAGTAGACATTCTTAATAGAGTGAGAATCAGTCTTACCTACCTTTCCAACCCCAATGATCTCACCTTCCTTCCCATTTCCAAAGGAGACATTACCTCCTTTGAGGTCCTCAAGTGAAAGGAACTGGTTCTTGCTACCTGTCATATGCTTTGAACAGCAACTGTCCATGTACAATATTTGGCTGCTCCCCTTCACTTGGACCCGCAAAAGGAAATCAGGGGTTAGTCTTAGGAACCCAGACTAGTTTGGGTCCCTTTTTATAGGCAAAAGGGTGAATCAGATTCCTTTTAGCCCAACCTGGCAGCCTATTTTTCCCTTGAACAAATTTTTTATTCTTTTGACTAGCCTTTTCTTTTGCAATACATTCACTTTTATACTAACCAGTTTTACCACGGTATGTGCAAATTATGTTCTCAGGAAGTGTGAGGTACTTGCTTTTCGGATCCCACTTAGGTGTAGGGATCCCGTAGACAAGTCCTCTCTTATTGCTACTATGGTGTTCATGTATCCATGAAAGTGCATCAGAGGACCTATTCCATTTACAGGTTCTGTCTAGTTCGTGCTTAACCTTGTTTAGATCCTCCTTAAGGACTCTTATCTGCTCATCTCTTTTGTACAACTCATCTTTCATTTTTCCTACATTTTCTTCTAAAGTGAGTTGGGTGTGATCAACTTTCTTTTTACCAGTTCCTAATTTCAATTTTAGATTTTCAGATCTAAGCTCTAGGACAGTGGTGTCAAGTTCATGAACCTGGTTCTTTAACTCAGTATTTTTACTTTCACTTTCACTAGCCCTAAGTTCCTGATTTTTGCACTTAGCTTTCAAAATCACACACTCATTAGACAGCTGTTTGTTTTCATTGCTTAGATCCTCAGATTCATCAATGAAATCCAGGAGTAACTCTGATAGCCTTTCTTTAGACAAAAATTTAATCTTGTCTTTGAGATGAATTATACTTACCTCAGATTCCTCATCGGATTCTCTAATTGCCATAAGTGCTTGTTGATCTCCATCTTCATCCTCTAAGTCCTCATCTGAGCTTTCTCACCAGGCAGAAACCATAGCCATTGTTGATCCTTTGTTCTTCTTGGGTTGAACATGTTCCTTCTTCCTGTTCCTTCGTTCAGCTCTTTCCTTCTTCCATTCAATTTCCACTTCTTGAAGGACCCTTTCCTCTCATTAGGTACTTCTTGAAGTCCTTTGTGATCATGGTCATTTCATCCTCCTCTAGATCAGCACCTTCAGTGATTCTTAATGCCAGGCTCCTTTCCTTCTTGGGTGCATCCATCTTCATGGTTTGCCTTCTAAGTTCATAGGCAGTGAGATTTCCAATTAGCTCATCCAACTTAAGAGTGGCGATGTTCTTTGATTCTTGAATAGCTGTGATTTTGCTTTCCCAAGAGATTGGCAGAACCCCTGTCAAAATCTTCTCAACTTTGTCTTCTTCAAGAATAACCTTCCAAGAGACTTAAGTTCATTTGTCAGTGTGGTGAACCTTGTATACATCTATTGGATGGTTTCCCCTTCCTTCATGGTGAAATTCTCATATTGAGAATACAGCAGTGTTCCTCCAGACCTCTTCACTTGAGGTGTTCCTTCATGAGCCACTTGCAAAGTGTCCCATATTTCCTTAGCAGTGGTACAACTTTGAATTCTACTATACTCGTCTGGACCTAGTCCACACACAAGCCATTTCTTGGCCTTCAAATTCTTTTCCCACTTGTTCAAATCTTTAACACTACAGTCAACTCTAGTCTTTGGCACATCCACTCCTTCAGCATTCTTCTTTGTAGCAGCCAGGGGACCATAAGTGACAATGTCCCATAGCTCATAGTCTTCTCCGATGATGTGATCTCTCATCCTGTTTTTTCACCAAGAGTAGTACTGGCCATTAAAGAGTGGAGGCCTATCAGTGGATTGCCCTTCCCAGTTTCCAGGCGGTGTGCTCATCTTGATCTGTTCCTAAGGTATTAGCCTCTTCAAGGATAACCTGCTCTGATACCAATTGATGTTTTATACTTCAATACTACACAAGAGGGGGGGGGGGGGGGTTTAATTTGTGAGGTACCCAATTTTCGCTTAGACTGATTATGGAAGGACCTGGTTCTTCTATGTGTTCCAACTACTACTGTTTGCGGAATAATAAGTAAAGAAAATAAAGAACACAAGTATTTTTACGTGGAAAACACCTGACTCAAAAGGTGAAAAAACCACGACCTACTACTCAGTAGGATTTTCCTCAACACTTCACTAAATCACTGAGCCAAAACAGCATTTACAAAACTCTTTGTAAACCTAAGGATTACTTCTAATCCTGTTATAGCACACAGCCTCTAACTGCTGCGACAACTTCAAGTTAACTCTAACTTGAAGATAAAGCTGAAAGATACAATATAAAACACCTACTACAATTGAACTAGAAATAAAGAAAGACACATAAAACTCTTTATGGAGCTGGTTCTTCAATCTGGTTCATGTAGCTTCAGGTTTGCACACTTGAATCACACACGAACTGCTTGAAAAAAGCCTTGCTATTTTGCTCTCAATTCATGTTTAACTTCTGCATTTTTGTGCAACACATGTAATGTGAGAACATCCTGCAATTTATAGAGTTAGTAGATGAAGAAATAACTAGAGTTCTGATGCAACTCTTCCTTGGTGGAAGAGTTCTAGTTTATCTCAACTTCTAACTCCTTCCCTATCTTGGATAATGTTCTCTTTGAGTAAGGAGTCCTTCTCCTTATCAATTATGCAACCTTTTCGATCAGGAGATATTAAATACACCAAGTTAAGCTTATCTCCTTCACGTGCATCCCACATGCTCGAATCCGCCCGTTTTTATGAACCTGAGGGATGGACCTGGAGGATGCCTGAGTTCCTTTGTCAGTCTTCAAAACTAACCTTTACATGGGCCAACAAAAGGAAATAACCTAAGAAAGATTACGAGGAATATTGATATGAGAATGGGCCAGTTAGTATTTGGTAAGGAAGATCCCAGTTATGGCTAAACAGGAGGTTACAGACGAGTCATCAGATCGTGTATGATAAACATAGTAGAACCCAACATGGAGAATTCAGCCTCAAAGAATATCATTATAATACTCGAAATATATTCAAACAAGAGTCGGGGTAGTTAAAGGTACTGTATGAGTGTTACGGGGATAAAAGAAAGTGCCACTGGGAAGATAGTAAAAGTATCAGTTCAGAAGAAACCGTACAAGCACAAGGGCGCTGAGGTAAGCAACTACGGATAATTATAGGCAAGGAATGACATCAAAAGGTCCGTAATAAGCTCACAGCTTTACGAGGGTCAAGGGTTCTCCCTAAGTACTACAACGAAAGACTAGCTGAGGAAATAAGGAAGAAGGCTTCAACCTAAGTACAACGACCTAAAGAGAAAATGGTCATGTAACAACAGTCTCGCAACAACATTGTAAGCACTCCAAAGGAAAGTGGCACCTACCGTGGCTAATGAACGGGAAGTAAAGTTAAAATTGGACACTAGATAAGCTAAGTATAACAAGGGGCAGAAAGATCGGGAAAAGTAATAGCTTACGTTGAAAGAAATCTAAGATGGTACGAAAGAAATTATTCGATCAATGATACAGAGTTGGTTGCGTTAAGAACTCACTTAAGGGCTTGGAGTTTTACATATGCATCATATACAGCTGTAGAAGATTCTGGTATAAGTTAAAAGAAAGAATTGAGCCCAGGTCATAAATGAAGGATTAAATTATTAAAGGGTTGTATCATGCATATTTCTCAAGCCCATGAAAGGCTAGACAAGATAACTAATTCCATGAACCACAGATCGGAAGATAGCTTAAGCCTACATAAAGATTGATAGGAGAGAAGAGGAAACTAAAGAGTGACATCAACTAAGTAATCAGGAGTCTGATTATTGGACCCAGAAGTTATACGAATCATGATTGAGAACATAGCAAAATCACTCTTAATATCAGATGTTCAAGAGAAATAACACAACAACCATAATCTATAATGGCTCTACAAGGAAGCCAGTTAGAAGAATTACCAGCCTCATAAGAAGTTAGTACGAAGCTCCCTCCGGATTGTGTATGTACCATAGGTGCGAGTATTATCATAGAGATACAAGTTATGGACGTGAATTACACCTAGGTGGAAGGGAGGTCACGAAAGAGATAGAAGATACGATGCGAGATTTTAAGGTAAGTGAGGTAAAGGTTAACAACGTACGAGATACTCAAAGGCAGAAGATCGTGAATAGTCCATACTTTAGACAGAAGGCTATAAGCACGGGGATCCAATAACCGGGAATGATAGCGGCATGTTTTCCAGCCTATGGTTTCTAATTACTGAGAGATCTAGATAAGAGAATAGAGAAAAGTTGGAGACGATGTAATGTCTCGCTTCACGTTCCACTATAACATAAGGAAATCTATGGTGCAAGCAAGTTGAAGGAAAGTTTATAAATGGATATGTATAGGTCGCAAGCTAATGGTAGATCGACAAAGTTTTAAGGAAATATGAGTAAGAATGAGGAAAGGCAAGTGAAAAAAAATGACGAGAATGGATAAGTCTTTAGGATTAAGCCCATGAAAACAAGAAGAGCATAAAGTTTCTCTATGTTATACAAAGCTCACTATAGCTTTAATAAACTCAAAGGAGTCTAAGATTAATAGCATTTACAAGGAATGAAATGCTGACCTGGTAATAAAATGAGGGTATAATTGTGACAGATACAGGATAACGTTCGGGCCAGACCTGGTTCAGCAAGCCATAGAAAAAGTAAAGTTGATTCGGGATCGACTATTGGCAGCTCAGAGTCGTCAGAAGTCATATTCTGACGTGCGGCAACGAGACTTAGAGTTCGAGGTTGATGACTGGGTATTCTTAAAGGTGTCACATATGAAGGGTGTGATGAGGTTCGGCAAGAAAGGCAAACTTAGCCCACGGTATATTGGGTCTTATAGGATCATTCGGAAAGTGGGCCAAGTAGCTTATGAGTTAGAACTGCCCTCAGAATTGGAGTTTGTCCATCCGGTTTTTCACATATCTATGTTATGGAAGTGCATTGGCGATCTTATCCGAGTAGTGCCCACAGATGATGTACAGATTACCGAGAACTTATCATACGAGGAAGTTCCGAATGCCATCCTAGATCGACAAATCCGCAAGCTGCGGATTAAGGAGGTAGCCTCCATGAAAGTGCTTTGGAGAAACAACAATGTGGAAGAGATGACTTGGGAGGCCGAGGAAAACATATAGTCTAGATATCCCCTCCAGAGAAGGGTCCGACTGAGACGTCATAATTATAAGGTACGTGTATAAATTCTTGTGTTGATTATTGTCATTGGTCATGTGAGGCCATTGTCGTTATTGATAATTGTGGTCTGGTGTGGCGTTGGATTATTAAGCTTCTACAGAGAGAGTTGGTAGTAGTGCTGTTACAAAGGCGACCCTACCAAAGTTATATAAATCACGGGGAGTTGAAAATTCTAGGATGATTGTTTCTAAGGGGGGAAGGATGTTACATCTCGCGTTTTCATACGTAAAATTTCATTTTCAGTTAACCGACGTAGACTCGGGGATGAGATCATCTGACGTTAACGTACTTACGCTATTTATAACAAGCGATAAATAAGTGTTATGAAGGATAAAGGGGTACACGGATTAACGAAAACGAGTTTCGTTGGGAGTGGCCAATACGGAATAAAATACAGGCCGAGCGATAATAACCGATAATTATATACTAATACCATGCAAGGTACCATATGGCCACAGTAGTATAATATATAAAATATATTAAAATAAATAAAATTTTAAGTAATTCGGGGTAATTTTTAAATTATGCAGGCAATTGGTTAATTACCGGATAACAGAACATTACCCAGTTAACTAATAAACGGACAAAATTTAATCAATTACACCAAGAGAACGTGGCAGCCCCTTTATTAGTTTTAAGGTGATTCATCAATCCCCTTTACATGTGTCAAAGTCCAAATTATAAAGTCTTATCAAGACTTTTTGTGAGCTTTATCCATTAGATGAAAAACACTTCACTGAAGATCATTTTACATTCTGTCCATGGACTAACGTGAAAATCAGAAGCATTACTTTGGCATTTAAGCCAAGAAGTATTTCCATTTCGTTATTCCTTAGGTTAAACAACATTCTGCCTTGGATTAACTTGGAAAGAGATTCCTTAGCTAAACCCATTTCGTCCAAATTCCTTAGGTTAAACAACATTCTGCCTTGGATTTTAAAATCCAAGAACTTGGAACAGAAGTTGCTTTCGTCCAAATTATTTAGCCAAAGTTCGATTGGAAATTCAAAGAACAACAACAATTTTGTTCAATCCAAGCCTAGGTTCGTTCGTATTTTGCAAGAAGCAGAAAGCTTCATTTTGTTCAAATAAATTCCAGGAACAAGTATGTTAAGGCTAAACTCTTTCTTCATTTTGGCATGATCTCGTCATTACACAAGTTTGATAACGAGGCATAAAGAAAAATTAATGTCTCGGAATTTACGTATATTTTGCTAGTCTCGCAAGTTACAATATTCTCTTTATTGGGACTTCGTATTCATTTGAGTATTTCATTCTTCCAGTCAAGAGAGCAGAGAGTTTATGTATACAGTATTAAAGTATTTTCATTACCATCGAGCTATAATCATGGGCAGGCCCCTATTGGGCAACCTCTGATCAGATGGTAAGTTATATACCGAGCCTACTATGGCCGAGCGCTTATGAGCGAGCCCAGTTGGTCGAGATAAAGAGCCTAGTATGGCCGAGCGCCTATGAGCGAGCCTACTACGGCAGAGCAGTTATATATATACCGAGCCTACTGTGGCCGAACGCTTATGAGCGAGCCCAGTCGGTCGAGATCCAGAGCCTAGTATGGCCGAGCGCATATGAGCGAGCTTACTACGGCAGGGCAGTTCTATATATATACCGAGACTTATAGAGCCGGACAACTATTTTAGTTACTATATTAAGAGAGTTGAGTCAGTATCAACAGGTAAGCATATCTTCAGATTATCTTTGACTTCCAGCTACTTGTAGTTATTATATTATCAGTTTAGTTTCAGCTTTTAGTATATTGCCTTACATACTCAGTACATTATTTCGTACAGACGTCCGTTTTTTGGGGGCGCTGCATTTCATGCGTGCAGGTCAGACAGACAGACAGGTAGGCCTCTTCAATAAGTGTTGCCCGAGTTCAGCTTGATCGGTAAACTCCATGCCTTTCGGAGTTTTCGGGTCTAGAGCCTTATGTACATCTTGTATATATATGTATATAAGTTATGACTAGGTCGGGGAGTTGTTCCGATCACACTATATCCATCAGTAGAGACTTGAAGACATATCCTATCAGTTAGTACAATATGTGTCACAACCCAAACCGGATGGGCCGCGACGAGCACCCGGTGCCTTACTCAATCGAGTACCAACATAACATATCTTTCTTATCATACTATCATGGTAAATGAGCTAGAAAACTCATCATGAGATAACAAGAATGAAACATAGGGGAATACTCAACATATGACGATCCACCATGATATGCAAACTTATACATGTGACATACGGGCCTATAAAGCCGACATGACCATTTGTAAACTCAAAACATAAGCCGAAAAGGCCATACAAGTATCCATACACCTGACATCTGTCTACAAGCCTCTAAGAGTACCTAATATCATAAAGGTCGGGACAGTGCCCTGCCATACCAATCAATATATATCCAAAGCATACTGACCAAATAGGCAACTCCGAAGCAAGTGGAGTGCACCAACACCTTCCACTGAACTGATAGCCTACTTGGAGGAATGTCAACCTATCTATCGGGACCTGCGGGCATGAAACGCAGCGTCCCCATGCAAAAGGGACGTTAGTACGAATAAAGTACCGAGTATGTAAGGCAGGAAAATATAAATAAGAACAACAATGTAAAGAGAGATAGCGGAGATACAACCTGTAACATATGAGTGCCTCTGGGGGCTACTGACATGAAATGCATAATACATATATATACATAAACTTTTTAAAAAAACATACGCCTCTGTGGGCATCATCATCATCATATCGTACCCGGCCTCAAAGAGGACTCGGTAAAAACGTACCCGGCCATCATAAGGCTCGGTAGAATCGTACCCGGCCACGTGGAGCTCGGTAAACCCAACTGATCAGTGGTTGCACAATAGGTGCCGTACCCGGCCGACTATAGTGCGGCTCGGTAGAGTAAAATAGATACATATATATAATGCATGCTCGACTCATGGAATCAAGTTCTAAACCTTTTGGAGTGACCTAAGAACATTATGGACATCCCTACCATCAATATGAACCTTAGTAGGATTTAAGGATCATACACACTTGTTTAGAATAACTTCATAAGGAAAGAACAACATGGACAACCTTAGTTTGTAGGAGTAGATCCGTTATGAATTAGCGTACCATTTATGTTCATGTTACTTTAGATCATGCCAAAAGAACGAAGGAAGTGCCTTAACATACCTTGTATGTTCTTCCCAACCTCAAGCTATGCAATTTCACGGCTCCTTAGTCTACAATAAGAGAAATGACACTCTCGTTATCGTTTAAGCGTCGTAACTATTATGTATCGACCACAATCTATTTTACAACGAAATGGACAGCACCTCCCCTATATATATGACTTCACACTAGTCAAAACAATCACAAACAGCCCAACATACCCCTATCACTTCATACACAGCACGACAACCATTATAGTGTCAAACAATCCGACAATGTTACGATGAATGACCAACAAACAACCTTGCCATTATGTAGTGTTTCTACACACCCTTCCTCCTCTAAACTTCATAAAAACAGTAGTAAAAGAGACAACCCAATACCAACACGAAACAGCCCAAAAACAGTCCCACAAGTTCATCAACTCAAACATAATTTTTCGGTTTACTTAAACACGTTTCGACTTGTCTTTTCTTTCAAATTGAGAAATACAATCAAAAGTACATCATTACACCTCTTATCCAATAAACCAGCCATGAATTTAACTTAAAAATAAGTTCACAACCAGCCAACCATTACACAAGATCAAACAACATACCATTCTTCCGAAACTAGCTAGGTCTATTCTTTACGATCGAGTTACAACTTGCAAACGCATAGATAATGGAAGGAGAAGCATAAACTTACCTTTTATTGAGTATCACCCACGAAACCTGGTCCTTTTTCATCAAAAATATGTTCCTCAACACGGATACAAGAAGGAGAAAGAGAAACTAGCATGCTGTCCGGACTTTTCAGCACTAGAATCGCGTCGTAACACCCGGAATACCCTAGGGTTTGTGTGAGATATTTGGGGAGGAGTTGCAGGGGTTCAATTAGGTTTTCAAAGTATGGAAGATGGGTGAAATAATTGATTTTATAATCCTTCAAATGTCCCCTCTTGCCCGACTTTAGGAGGTTTAATTGAGACCTCTCCTTTTGGCAAGTAGGTGATGCACCTACTTGTCACCTACCGGTCTGCGCTGTCTCACGAAAATGCAAATATCTCTCTACTCCAACATCATATCAACAAACGGTTTAGTTCATTAGAAACTAGACTCATAAATATTTAATTTGATAGGTAGATCATCCCCTAATTCCAAGTATATTGAGAGAAAAACTCAGTTACATTTGACCTAATTTTCAGCACATTTATGAATGGAACTTGTGATGACCTTTTTCCAACTTTTGTTCCACAACTCGCTTGACTTCAAAGCATAACACCAACTATCGTATGACTAAAATAAATCATAATATAATCTCCTTATAATGTTAATAACCCTAGTATCACCCCAAAAGTACATGGTAAAACATTCCAACTTGTCGACTTTCAACGAAACTTATTTTCTTCAATTCGTTTAGCTTCTAAGCCTTCAAACCCTCTTGCTACTTGGTACTAATGATCTTAAATATTTGTAACCTCCAAGATAACATGATGAACTAACTTTGTAAACTTTTAAAGGATGATTCCCTTTCTGAGCTTACATTAATTGACTTTTGATGTACTCTTGCGTACGAAAACACGGGGTGTAACAATATGTTAGGCTTGCAGGCCTTGTATGTATATTTGGTTGGTGTGTTAGCTGTAATAGTTATGACGGCCTTGTCGGCCCAGTTATATATTGACATTTAGTCAGCATTCGCAGTTCTTGCAATGTGGCGCATGGTCCAAGTATGACATCATTTGTTCAGAGTCCCTTAGTTGCAAGTTGGTACGCAAGGATATGTGAGGCACTCGGTGCCAGTCTCGCCCCCAGGCTCGGGGCGTGACAGGTATAGGGGTCGGTGTACCACCCATAAACCCTGAGGGAGTGCCAAATATGGAGCCAGTTGATATCAGTTCACATAATGCTCTAAACACCAACCTGGGCACAGACCCCGAATGGAGCGTACGCAGGGATGCTCAACTAGGGGACCAAGGAACGCCAGGAGCAGGAGATAGAGGACTTAGCCTCCAAGTGATATGTGAGATGTTGTAGGCTCAGCAAATCGCCATCACTCAACTTCAAAGTCAGAATAAGACCCCGAGTGTGGCTGAACATGAAAATAATCGACGTGCTGAACCAATGCTGGAAGGGCCAAACAGAGACAACTCGGGGACTGACCCCACCATTATGAAAATGCTTGATGAGCTCACTAAGAGGATCGAGTCCGGAGAAAAGAAAATTGAGGATAACGATAAGAAGGTGGAAACTTATAACTCCCGTGTAGATTAGATACCGGGGGCACCTCCAGTTTTGAAAGGACTAGATGCCAAAAAGTTCATACAAAAACTATTCGCTCAGAGCGCAACCCCGATGCCCATTCCTAAGAAATTTCGCATGCCTGATATACCCAAATATAACGGGACAACCAATCCTAACGAACATATTACTTCATACACTTGTGGGATCAAAGGAAATGACTTGAATGATGATTTCGAGTCAGTGTTGTTGAAAGAGTTTGGGGAAACCCTCTCAAAAGGAGCTATGATTTGGTATCACAACTTAGCTCCTAACTCTATTGATTCATTTGCTATGTTAGCAGATGCCTTCGTTAAAGCTCATGTCGGGGCCATAAAAGTGGCCATGAGAAAGTCGGATGTCTTTAAAATAAAACAAAGGAACGACGAGATGTTAAGGGAGTTTGTGTCCAGGTTTCAGATGGAAAGAATGGAACTGCCGCCGGTCTCCGACGACTGGGCAGTACATGCCTTCATGCAGGGTTTGAACGAGCGAAGCTCGATTTTTTCTCGACAACTAAAGCAGAACATGATCGAGCATCCAGCTGTTACGTGGTCTGATGTGTAGAACCGTCACCAGTCAAAAATTAGGGTTGAGGATGACCAATTAGGAGCCCCCTCGGGTTCAGTTCATCCTAACAGGTTTGTGGCCAAGCCCCCGAAGGACACGAACAGGGAATCGAGATCAAGCAGGGAAAGGTATCATCCATATGCCAATAGAAGGAACAATGGCTCGAGCCATAACACTCCTCGAAGTGAACGGAGAAACGATCGAGGTCAAAGTTCTCGGGGACTCATGAGTAAGAGCGGGTTCGATGAATTTACCTACCCCGCGGAGGCTCCCCGATTATTAGAGTACAACTTCAACATAGATGCAGCGGGGATTATCTCAGCTATCGAGAGGATCAAAGACACCAAGTGGCCCAGGACTATACAGACCGATCTTCTCAAAGAAACCCGAACTTAATGTGCAAGTATCATGGCACACATGGTCATCAAACAGAAGATTGCAGACAGCTAAGGGAAGAAGTGGCTCGATTGTTCAACGAGGGCCACCTTCGAGAATTCCTAAGAGATAGGGCGAAGAATCACTTCAGAGATAGAGAAGCAAGGAAAACTGAACAAGAAGAACCACAACATGTAATCCACATGATCATTGGCGGAGTCGATGCCCCTCAACGATCTGTGTTCGAGCGTACCGAAGTATCTATCACCAGAGGAAAACAAACTCAAAGCTATGTGCCCGAGGACGTCTTATCATTCTGTAACGAGGAAGCGGAAGGCATATCTCAGCCTCATAACGACGCCCTGGTAATCTCTATCCATTTGAATAAAACTCAAGTTAAACGTGTTTTAGTGGATCCAGGTAGCTCGGCGAACATAATTAGATTCAGGGTCGTGGAACAACTCAGCCTGCGAGATCAGATAGTACTTACATCTTGGGTCCTGAATGGCTTCAACATGGCAAGCGAAACAAAAAAGGGAGAGATCATCTTGCCGGTAAACATAGCCAGGACCATACAAGATACAAAGTTCCATGTCACCAAAGGCGACATGAGGTATAACGCACTCCTCGGGAGACCGTGGATACACAGCATGAGGGCAGTGCCTTCAAATCTTCACCAGATGATGAAATTCCCAACAGAGGAAGGAGTGAAGACAGTCCACGGAGAGCACCATGCTGCAAAAGAGATGTTTGCAATCGAGGTAGTGCCCTTGACCTCGGAGATCAAGATCCGAAGATAAGCAGGCAGCTAAATATCAATCACAGTCCCCAGCCTCGGCGGAGTCGGAACAACAGGTAATCGAAGACGAAGAGGACTTCCTTACTCCTCGAACCTTCATCGTTCCTGAGGAGTCCGATGCAACCAACTCAACTGTCGAGGAACTAGAGCAGGTCATACTTATCGAATATCTGCCCGAAAGAAAGGTATACCTGGGAACGAGATTTACCTTCGAACTCAGGAAAAAACTCATTCAATTTCTTATTGATAATATGGATTGCTTTGCTTGGCCCCATTTAGATATGACAAGGATTCCACCGAAAATCACCACACGGCCGAGCATCGATCCCAGGTTCAAACTGGTGAAGAAAAAAAGGAGGCCTCAGTCCGAGATAAAACATGCTTCCTAAAAGATGAGGTAACCAAACTTCTTAAAATAGGATCCATTCGGGAGGTAAAGTACTCCGAGCGGTTAGCCAATGTAGTTGTAGTTCCTAAAAAAGGAAACAAGCTTAGGATGTGTGTAGATTATAAGGACTTGAACAAAGCATGTCCGAAAGATTCTTTCCCGTTGCCGAACATCGAGCGAATGATCGATGCCACGGCTGGCCACAAGACCTTAACTTTTCTCGATGCCTACTCCGGGTACAATCAAATTCATATGAACCCGGAAGACCAGGAAAAGACTTCATTATTACCAAATTTGGAACTTATTGTTACAACGTCATGCCATTCGGGCTTAAAAATGCAAGAGCTACGTACCAACGCTTAGTTAACAAAAATGTTCGAGGAACAGATAGGTAAAACAATGGAAGTCTATATTGATGATATGTTGGTTAAGTCCCTGTGCACAGAGAACCATTTGGCACATTTTGCAAGAAACATTTGAAATCTTGAGGAAATACAACATGAAGCTTAACCCGCAGAAATGTGCCTTCGGAGTCGGTTCAGGCAAATTCCTTGGCTTCATGGTTTCAAATCGTGGTATCGAGATTAATCCCGATAAAATCAAGGCCATCGAAGATATCAAGGTCGTGGATAGCGTGAAAGCCGTACAAAGGTTAACGGGCCGAATAGCTGCTTTGGGCTGGTTCATTTCGATTCATCAGATCGAAGTCACCATTTGTTTGGGTTCTTTGCTAAAAAAGAAGAAGGATTTTGCATGGACCCCGAAATGGCAACAAGCCTTAGAAGAATTAAAGCGGTATCTATCGAGCCCGCCTTTGCTTCACACCCCGAAGATAGATGAGAGGCTTTATCTCTACTTGGCAGTGTCGGAGATAGTGGTAAGTGGGGTACTAGTTCGAGAAGAGCAAAGTATGCAATTTCCTATTTATTACGTGAGCCGTACTCTAGGAGATGCTGAAACTAGGTAACCTCACTTAGAAAAATTAGCACTTGCATTGATAAGCGCATCTCGAAAGTTGAAACCATATTTTCAATGTCATCCTATATGCGTATTAACCACTTACCCCGTTCGAAATAATTTGCATAAGCCCGAGCTATTGGGCCGATTGGCCAAATGGGCCGTCGAACTTAGCGGGTACAATATCGAATATCAACCCCGAACGACCATCAAGTCTCAAATCCTAGCTGACTTTGTGGCCGATTTCACGCCGACCCTCGTACCCGAAGTAAAGAAAGAACTCCTGTTAAGCTCTGGTACAACATCGGGGGTATGGACCCTCTTCACAGACGATGCCTCGAACGTGAAAGGGTCCGGGCTTGGCATTGTCTTGAAGCCACCCACAGGTGATATCATTTGGCAGTCTATTAAAGATCCAGGATTAACTAACAATGAGGCCGAGTATGAGGCCATGATCGCAGGTCTTGAGCTAGCTAAAAGCTTAGGAGCAGAAATCATCGAGGCCAAGTGCGATTCTCTATTGGTTGTAAACCAAGTGAATAAAATTTTCGAGGTTCGAGAGGATAAAATGCAACGGTACTTGGATAAGCTACAAGTAACTTTGCACCGCTTCAAGGAGTGGACTCTGGATCATGTTCCTCGAGAGCAAAACAGCGAGGGCGATGCACTTGCCAATCTGGGATCTTCAGTCGAAGAAGATGACATCGTCCCGGGGCCGTTGTCCAATTATCAAGGTCTGTGGTAGAAGAGGGTCATACCGAGATAAATTCAACAAGTCTTACATGGGATTGGAGGAATAAGTATATTGACTATTTGAAGAACGGAAAACTCCCATCGAACCACAAAGAATCGAGGGCCCTACGAGCCAAGGGTGCTAGGTTTGCATTACATAAAGATGGAACATTGTATAGGAGAACGTTCGATGGGCCATTGGCGGTATGTTTGGGGCCGGGGGACACCGATTATGTCCTTCGAGAAATTCACGAAAGGCACTTGTGGGAATCATTCCGGCGCCGAGTCCTTGGTTCGCAAAGTTATCAGAGTAGGTTAGTACTGGGATAGCATGGAAAACAATACTAAGGAATTTGTCAGAAAATGTGATAAGTGTCAACGATTCGCACCAATGATCCATCAGCCTGGAGAAAAACTCCATTCGGTCCTATCCCCATGGCCTATCATGAAATGGGGGATGGATATAGTCGGCCCTCTACCAACGGCCCCAGGTAAAGCCAAATTTATTTTGTTTATGACTGATTATTTATCTAAGTGGGTGGAAGCACATGCCTTCGAGAAGGTCAGAGAAAAAGAAGTTATCGACTTCATTTGGGACCACATCATATGCCGGTTCGGGATACCTACTGAGATTGTGTGTGACAATGGAAAACAATTCATCGGCAGCAAGGTGACGGAGTTCCTCGAGGCGCACAAAATAAAGTGGATCCTATCGACACCATACCATCCAACTGGGAACAGACAGGCTGAGTCAACAAATAAAACTATTAATAAAAACATGAAGAAAAGATTGGACGATGCGAAAGGAAAATGGAGCGAAGTTTTGCCCGAGGTCCTTTGGGCATATCGAACGATATCGAAGTCCAGCACGGGGGCCACCCTGTTTTCCTTAGTATATAGCTCCGAAGCCCTCATCCCCGTCAAGGTTGGAGAACCCAGCACCAGGTTTCGACATGCATCAGAGGAGTTAAATCACGAGGTTATGAATGCTAGCTTCGAGTTATTAGATGAAAGGCGAGAAGCGGAGCTTGTTCGGATGGCCGCACAGAAGCAAAGGATCGAAAGATACTACAATAAAAGGACTAATCTTTGACACTTTGGAATCGGGGACTTAGTTCTGCGAAAGGTCTCCCTCAACACACGAGACCCTAATGAAGGGAAACTAGGCCCGAATTGGGAAGGACCGTACCGAGTCCTCGGAGTTGTCGGTAAAGGGTCTTACAAACATAGCACAATGGAAGGTGCACAATTGCCAAACAACTGGAACATATCGTTACTCAAACGATACTACTGCTAAGGTACGACTTTATCCTTTGTCCATTTGAGTTTAAAACTAACTTATTACCGATTTTCGAAAGAAGCTATCAAAGATACGCGATCTCGGAGATACCTCTTGCACAAAGGCCTTAGGTTAAAGCATACGTTGCACTCTTTTTTCCTTAGCTCGGCTTTTGTCCCAAATGGGTTTTACCGGCAAGGTTTTTAGTGAGGCAACAATTATGTGCTACCTAAGGAGAACTCAACAGTATCCAAGGCTTCTTTTCAATCAACCTCGAATACTGGGGGGCATCATCCTCGAAAACTATATTTTCAAAGAAAATACTTCACGCCTAAGAGCGCCCCGATAGGAAAACGTTGTAATAGGCCAAACGGTCAGATAAACCGTGTCCATTTAGAACAGCCGAGCCCCGAAGGCAGAACATGTACGCATGTATCAAATTACTTAAAGAAGCATTCTGTTTATATTAAAAATGCTTTGCGTCTCAAAGAAGTCTACTATTATACGAGCTCTACACTTATAATCCTACGGGAAACGCTCAAGAGCCAAAGCATAGAACACCCCCGAATACTCGGGGACTGCCATTGACAACCAATACACCCGAGTCACCAAAAACTCGGACTTATAAGACCTCAAAGAGGCATCCCCTCTAAACAAAGTCCATGACCAATATACTCGGGGACTAACTTTTCGAACAAGTTCGTAATGTTATCGGGCAACAAGTCCAAACGACACTCCCGAAGGCTACGACCATACTAAAGACTACGGTCATGTAAAAAGGCTACGACCTAGATAATGCGGCTCGGAGACGTTCGACTTCCGCTATAAATCAAAGGCCTTAAAACACTTTGTAAAAACTAGTTAAATCAGGCTACCCTCGGCAAAAGCAAAATATAATGGGCTTCGATAAATTCAGCCCCCGAACTATTTAATGGGCTTCGATAAATTCAACCCTCGCACAATTTAAAGGCTTCAACAACAAAACCTCAAAAGGTATTCGATTATCAGTACGCAAATAATGTCCCGATACGTCGAACTTTCAAAAAACCCAACGGGTACAAAAAACACATGCTAAGGCATAATTAAATTTTCACTAAGTGTCTTAGCCGAAATGAGAAAAAAATTATATAGCCGTTCTAGAGGCCGAATCGGCCCAACCTAAAGAGCCTAAGGGCCAATCTAAAGAGCCTAAGGGCCGATATATAAAAGCCCAAGGGCCAAATTCGAAAGGCTTAAGGGCCAAAAACATATAGTTCGAGACTCCGTTCTCACTCAACCTGGACTCAAGAGTCACGATATGTTACACCCCGTAAGTTTAACAACCTTGATACCGTTAGATACATTTTGATATGGTATTTATTTTGAGCAGAACATTTATTGTAGAAAAATATTTATAAAGTATGATTTTATATAGTTATTAATATTACTACTTTCAAAAATGCTTTAAATTATACACATAATATAAGAAAGTTTACGAGATTTTCTTTATTGTAAAGATAGAAATTATTTTCTCACAAGAAAAGAAGGTTATCTTTTTACCATTTTAAGAATTAAGCGTACAAGACTTTTTACACTTTATATGAGATTGGAAAAATTATAAGTTGAGAAAATATATGTATTTTTACATGGATATTTTAATAAAATTATAGTGTATGTATTTATTTTATATGGTACCACATGACTATAATAGCAAGGTGTACAAAGTGTACTAAAAGTGAGTAGTATTTTAAGTAACTTGAGAAAATTCTTAATTATGCGGGTAATTAGTTAATTACCGGATAACAAATTTATTACCTAATTAATTAATTGGTTATGGGATAAGATTAAAACCCCTCCCCAACCCCACCTGGCAGCAAGACATCAACCATATGCTACTTACGTTACTTTCTAGAAGTGGATCGAAAGGTCCAGGACATCGTTTGTATCTGATGCTACTTTCTGAAGAGCAGCAAGTACCAAACGACCAACAGAGAGGCCTCATTGCAACACATATGTACAACTACTTCAATTAGCATATCATATTTGGAGAAAGTTCTTCTCCTTCAAGATTTCAACAGCGTCCTTCAAACTAACCTCTAGAGTAGTGACATTGATGCTTAAGCTTTTTGCCCTTTCCATAGATACTTGGTAGGTAGCATCATAGGCAGCTCCTTTTCATACCTACCTCCACATTCAAGAATTTGAGGTACCATATATTTTAATTAGCCAGAATAAAGAGTTCTCAAGATAGTAAATAACTTATTTATGAGTTAAGCAATAATGAACAAGATGTAATCTGAATAATTTGAAGACATCAAATTCTGTTTTCTCTCAAAGTTTATTCACTCGCTTCATCAAAATATCATTAGTTACTAGATGTTCTGAGGTAAAATTTAGAATTGTCTCTGCTGAACAATGTAGAGTTAGCTATGAAAAATTTGTTGATATAAATTGAAAATCTATTCTTGATATAATTATTGTTTCATCATGGGGTCTGAAATAATTTGTTGATCATATGCCTCGGCGTACTGCATTAAACGGGTGTATCAAAACATTGTGAGGTTGGGTCAGGTGTCAATATTATATTCTCTTTTCTTCCTTGCATTCAATTCCAATGTTTGTTGTTGCTCGTACGTTACCCACTGCATCAGTGTGATACTGCGTTGAACACAACACTGAAGGTGTGGTGAATTTTAGAGGGATTGTCAAGAGAATCGGCTCAGGTATGTTAAGGCTATCCTTTCTTTCTTTTTGGCATGATTCGTACGATACAAACGAAACGAGAAAATTCACAACTTCCATAAATGACTCTATTCAAAGAAGTATTAGAGGTGTATATTCTTGAATTCCCATATGTCTTATTATTCTATATCGTCTGTTCATGGGTCTCATAAAATACGTAAGTTGATAAAGTTTGTTTTATGATATTAATCAGAGGTATAATGGTCCTATGACGTTCCGAGAGATTTTATCAATGTATTCATATGCATTTCATGCATCTATACATGCACATTGACCTATGACCAGATGGCGTTATATACGCGTATATATATGTATATGGGATATGGAAAAGGTTATGGCGTTATATACGCACCACCACCTGATCAGCTGGTATACGTTGATGATTTTGCCGACAGTGACCGAGATGATATGATGGGATGCCCATCAAGATGTTATGAATACATGTACCAATGCACGACATGACATTCATATGCATATGCATGACACTATAAGTATTTCATAATTTACAGAGTTATCCAGACTTTCAGGTTGAGTCCTTTACTCCATATTTGTTCCATGCTCTTTATATATTTATTTACATGCCTTACATACTTAGTACATTATTCGTACTAACGTCCTTTTATTGGGGACGCTGCATTCATGCCTGCAGGTATAGATAATCAGTTTGACGAACTCTCATAGTAGACGAGATTGGCATTCAGCGAAGGATCGGTAAGACTCCACCTCATTCGGAGTGGAGCCGAGTCTATGAGTCATCGTGTCAGAATTTTGCTATAAACTTATGGGTAGGCCGGTACCCTGTCCCATTTGATGTCAAATAATCTTAGAGGCTTTATAGACAGAGGTTCATTTTGTACAGTATGTTAGAGGCCTTGACGGCCCATATGTTTCATATTTTAAGAAAAATGGTTCAGTGATACACTGTTGCCCACTTATAGTTATACATTATGAGTTGTGGCCATGTGGGCCCACGATAGTTATAAAAGAAATGAATGAGTTACAGAGTGGTTCGCTCGGGCCATTACGGCTCCGGGTGCCATCCACGCCTTCCCAAGTTCGGGGCGTGACACGATATCCCGAGCTCACATCGGATCGATTTAAACTTTTCCCGAGGATTATTATATCTTTCGATAAAGACCTAAGGTTTTATTATGTTCTGAATCTGAATCAATACTCGGACTGATTGTTTGAAATATCAAAATCTTTCGCAAATGAAAACAAAAATCAACACAAACTGAGGATACAGTGAAAAGATACTTTATATTCATAAGGATGTTTTACAAAACATACTTACAACGCCCGCATGGGCCCTTGCACGGAAAAGAAAAAGAGAACCTAATCTATTTTCGGGGTCATATCCCCGGGAGCGCCACTTTCGGCAACTCTGTTCTCAGGAGCCTCCTCTCCCTCGGGAACATCTTCTTCACCTTCCCCATCTTCGGAGCCACTCGCTACATCCTCATCATCGGAAGAGGCAGGAAATAGGTTATTGGTTTCCCGCGCCTTTGTCTCGGCTATCTCCTCGTCAAGGTTGAACCCTCGGGCATGGATTTCTTCGAGAGTCTCCCTCCGGGCCTGACACTTGGCCAGTTCATTACTCCGTTTTTCCCGGTCGGAGGCCTCCCTCAACTCAGCTTGAACGGCCGCGACATCCCTCAAGTACATGGCAATAAATTTATCGGCCGCAGCCTTTGTCTTCTCAGCTACAACCTTAGCCTGCACAGCTTCGGTCCGGGCTCTAGCGAGCTCTGCCTCTAACTCCTCAATCTTCTTGGCCTGAGCCAGACCCTTTGCTTTAATGCCTTGGAGCTGAGTTTCAGTCGAGGCCAGTTGGGCTGTGACAGCTTCCTTATCGGCAGCGAGCTGATCCATGTTCTTCTTCCACCTATGGCAATTAGCTTTAACTCGATCAACCTCGCCCCGGAGCTTCCCAGTCATCGCCAATTTTTGCTGCAGCTGAGATATCGAAGTGTTAGCCTGTGAAGTAGGTCCAAGAAGACCGTACCCTATTAATATCACAGTTATCTACTCATCTAGCTCAGCCTCATTTTTTTAGGCTTTGGCCAACTCAGCCCGAAGAGCCTTAAGCTCCTCCTCCTTTTGGCTACAGAGGAGCCTTAGGGCCTTCTCTTCGCCCGAAACTGTCTTGAGCTCGGCCTCACATTGGCTCAGCTCAGCTCTAAACTTTATAATGGCCTATACATGAAGTGAAGATGTATCAACCAAGGGAGAAGAAAGAAAGAGAAAAGTACGAATATGAAAGTATGTATTTTACCTGAGAGAGGAGATGCTGAGCCTCTTCGAAGAGGGCGGAAGCATCGTTGAGGTCGGCGGTATCATCGTTCCCGGCAAAGCAACTCTGAAAGGGATCTTCTCCAATGACCTTGCTTGGGTCGGGCATAAGCAGAGTATTAGCTTCCTCTATTGCCCCCTCGGAATAAGTTGGCAAAGAAAGGGAGTGACCTATTGTCATGGCCCCGAGCTCGTCGCTCCGGGCGTTCTCATTAACTTCGGGGGTCTCAGGATTTACCCCTACCGGCATACTTGATGAAGGCGGAGGAACGATCTCAACCTCCGAGGACATGGGGGCCTTGCCCGCACCTTTCTTCGGGGTTCCTTCACCACAAGATGAGGTCTCTAGTTCGAAGGGCTTGGCGGCCTCGATGGGTTTCCTGGCTCGAGGCACCAGCACCGACTCTTCACCATCGCCTTCTTCGTCGTCCGGGGAACAGTGGGCCGAATATGCGCCCGCTTAAGCAAACCTCTTCCGCAGCCTTCGAGCAGGGGTTTTCTTATCTTGAGGGTCTTCAGGCTTCGAAACCCTCTTCCTTTTATTGTCCTTCTTCGATTTCGGAATCGAAGGCTTGGTCTTTTCTTCGGGCGGAGCCGGCCTCATCTCGGATGTGTCTCCAAGGCCCGAACAAGTAAATGTGAGTAAGTTGATGCCACCAATATATGAAAAGTGTTTTAAACTTGGGAAAAGCACTTACCATGGTTCTTGGCCTCCCACTAGCCCTTCGATAATTCACGCCACTTGCGCTCATCGTAGGAAGATGTGGCAGCTAACTTTCGGACCCAATCCTCGAGGTTCGGCACCGTGAGGGGCGCCCATGTAGTGGCTGCCAAAAGAAGGAGAAAGGCCTTATGAAATGTGAAAGTAGAACATGAATAGATACCGAGAAAAGGAACTCCACTTACGATTAAAGTTCCATCTCTCCGGGAACGACATTTTATCCCCGGGGATGATATCCGAAGTTCTTACTCTAATGAACCCGCTCATCCAACCTCGATCTTTGTTCTCATCAGTAGTGGCAAAGAAGGCTTTCATTGTTCGACGTTGCAACTTGATAAGCCCTCGAAATAGCTGGGGCCAATATAATCGAATCAGGTTGCTGAGGGTGAATTCCAAACCCTCGGCCTTTTCAAAAAAGAAATGTAGCATGATCACGATGCGCCAAAAGGATGGGTGAATCTGGCCGAGGGTGACTTCATACATTTTACAGAAGTCGATCACCCTCGGATCAAACCCCTACACATGGGTAGTAATGCTTTCCCCAGGGGTTGAGATTTGAACCACGACCTCAGCTCCCCAGCAGCAGTCCTTCCTCACATCTTCGAGATGCTTCTCCGATATCAAACCAATATATCGAGATGCATGCTCGCATCGGCCTGGGACATCAGGGGGGAGGGGGGGGATTTTCAATGCTAAAGTCTTTCTTAATCACACAAGGACGGGGGGTGATCTCCTCAAGAGTTGGCAACAGCACCGGTTTGGCCGGCCGGGAGGTAGAAGGAGACGACACTTTATCCTTTTTGGGGACCATTTTGGATGTTCTAGCCATGATTTTAAGCCAAAGAATACAGGTTGTATCAGAATGTGGTGTTTTTGCAAGAACTTGGCGTTTTCAGACACTTAAAGAGGTGGTGGAAACAAGTGATTGAGAGAAAGAGACGAGGAAGAGAAAGATGTAAAGAAAGAGCAAAGTTCTCTACTCAAAAGAATAGCCACATATTTATTGAAGGGAAACGACGGTTCAGCGGCGCTAGTGGCCGACCAATACTGGCGTGCATTCAATGTTTTGGGGAAATGGACAGACGGGATGTTTCAGTCACTTCGAACGCCTATGTCACATGAAGGACATCATCATTAAAGACTTCAAAGCAAGGATCAAATCGTTTCTTATCATCTCATTCTAAGAAATGCGGGAACTATCTGTATAGGGTCAAAATCGTATGCCTCCGATTTATAGGCTCGAGGGTCCTTCATAGGCCCGAGTTCGGGTGAGGTCGAGATTCGAGACCGGTTGACCAAAATCAAGCTCGAAGAAAAAGCGCAATGCCCGGAGATAGGAGTACCAGGACAGAGTATGCCCGACTCCGAAATGGTACCGTTATGGATATGTACCAGAGCAAGCTAGATTCCTGCCACGTCCCCAAGGTCATGGCGCGAATTCCGGAATAAGATTGTACGATTCCGTATTAGGCGGTTAGATAGTTTTAACAAGAATATTACCTACTATAAATAGAAATATTCCTTATTTAGGGTTCCCTTGTTATATAATGGGGATCCCAATCATTTGTAAGACCATCTGATCACTGAGAATTGAATATACTCTACCTTTTTCGCCTGTTTTTCATCAGCATTGTCTTTTAGCTCTATTGTTCTTACTTCGCTTTTATTATTTAACTGTTCTTATAATACCAAGCCTACCTCGAGGTCCTTGGGCTCGAGGTCTCTGCTATTGAGTAACGTTGATTTGATTCACTTTTCTCTTTCGTTTCAGCTTCATACTTCTTCATTATTAATTGGTATTGAATTAAATCAAGTATCTTTAAAATCACAAATGAAATTTAATTGTTACTCGTATTTTCGAGGTAAACAAATCTTTTTTTCCAATAATATAAACTATACTTTTCGTTCTTTTGTCTCCTTCAATCATTAAAGACAAAACATTTTTCCATTGCTGGAAAAAATCAAATCTTTGAAAAATGGGTTCATTGATGGATGAGAGTAAAATAGAAAGTATAGGAGATGAGTCAAAGGAAGCAAATTTATATGTTAATAGAGGTCGTCGAGTTTTTCCTGATGGGTTAGCTCATTTGACTCTTCTTGAATATCTTAATCAATCAAACTGGAAATTTGACATGATGAATCACACAATACTAAAGAAATAATCTTTTCCTGCTATTTTTGCAACTGGAATTAATCGAAGTCTCAAACTTTGATAAAAAACTAAAGCACGAAGACGTTAAAAAATTTACAATGAAATGGATAAGGATATATAAGCAGTTGGATATTTTTCGAGAAGGAAACACCCAAAAGATTCTGTAATTGTCTGAGTATTAGAACTCTGAACATCAGAGAAATCAGCGACTGAAAGTAAATAAACACAACAAAACTCGATTATGCAACTTGAGACTAACAAATCTGTATAGGGTCAAATTTGACCGTCAATGTCTCTACGCCAATGGGTACGCCCAATGAGTATACGTCAACTAACGCAAGGGTACGACTTGGGCGTGGGAACAAAAGCGACATCGTTTAAGGCTCAGTGTCTTCATTAGGAAAACGTTACCTATTTTTGTATCTTTTTGATTATTTCGAGGGAGGTCTCATACTATATAAGGGAGACCTTCACATTGTAAAAGGGGAGGCTGAAATAATACAACTCTCTCATTTTTTCTTACTCTCTCTCTATCTCTATCTCTAAGAATACTTTCTCTCGAGTTCATATTATCATTTTACACTATTAGATCTACAACAGCAACTTCATTTTTCATCTCTAGGTCTATTATATTTGATTACGATTTACCCTTTCCTACTTTTGATTGTTTTTAAGCTCGCAAAGTATATCGATAACTTTTGAGCCAAACAATTTGGCGCCGTCTGTGGGGTCTTCGAGAATCAAAATCATAGTATCCACCTAGAGAGCAACCAACTACCATTCTCTACACCACACGAAGATAAAAGATGGCTGAAAATAACACCCGAATGAAAGCGATAGTGGGTGTTACAGCCAATCTCCTTGATCCTCTCAACGAGGCCGGTGACGAGGGCATTTTGAATGCAACCCCTAGCATCACGCCAGGTGCAGAGATCTCATCTTCCCCATCCGAAGATCTGACGATCTTGCATGAAAAAGGAGCTTCCACATCTGCGGCTAAGGAAGCACCCTCGGTGGTCAAGAAGCTACTGGAAGAATGGCTAACAAGCACTCTAAGTGGCTTGGTTGAGAAGTCACCGCAAAGTAACGTCAAGTGTATACCAACGGTAGGTACCACTGCTGTCGTGGGTGAACGTGAAGCTGCACGAGCAAATAACAAACCCATCGAGGCACAAACCAACGACGGCACGCTAACAGCCATCCTAAAGAAGATGGAAGAAATGGAGAATGAAAACAAGGCACTCCGCGACCAAATGAAGGAACATCAGGAGAGGGTAGACAAGATCCCCGGTGCTCCCAAGTTGCTACCAAAACGCGACGTGGGGAGGTTCGTTGAACAACCATACACTGAAGAAGCTGCCCCTCACCCTATCCCAAAAACCTTCAAGATGCCACCCTGCTTGAGGGTATATGACGGAACCACAGATCCCGAGGATCATTTGATCCACTATGTCACTGCTGTAAAGGGCAACGACCTATCAAAAGAACAGGTGCCATCGGTGCTGCTGAAGAAGTTTGGTGAGACGTTGATAGGAGGGGCCCTAACGTGGTACTATCAGCTACTAGCTAAGGCGATATCAACGTTCGAGAAAATAGCGGATAAGTTCGTCACCGCCCATGCAGGTGCAAAGAAAGCGGAAGCAAGGGTCAACGACATCTTCACCGTCAGGCAAACCACAGGGGAGGGACTCAGGGACTTCCTAGCCAGGTTTAATAGGGTAAGGATGAGTCTACCAAATGTATGAGAAGGTATGGCAGTCGCCACTTTCCAGAACGGGCTAAACAGGGATGGTTCGAGGGCAACTAAGAAGCTACTAAGCCGCCTCATGAAATATCCCCCTACCACATGGGAGGAAATCCACAACGCCTATTGCGCTGAGGTACGAGCAGACGAGGATGATCTTAATGGGCCGACCCAAAGGCTAACAACGATACACTCAGAAATACGGAGGGATCGACGCAATGAAGGACGGCGAGAACAACTCCCACGCTCCAACAAAGACCCGACACCAGCCATACACCAGATCCTCCCATCCACCACCAAGGCATACAGACGCGCTACAGCGACACGTCGCCCCACTCCGAAACGAAAGAGGTACGCCTCCTTTATTATCCGCCCATAACTTTTGTGTGTCTCCTTCAGAACTAGTGTACGCACTGGAGAAGCTGGGCACCAAAGTGCAGTGGCCGGAGGAAATCAAACGTCCTATGTGAGTTCCATCAGGAACGGGGACACAAAACCGAAGACTGCATAGGCCTACGACACGAGGTGGTCAGGATGCTGAACCAGGGATACCTGAGGGAATTACTCAGTGACAAAGGGAAAATCAACTTTGCATGCGGACGGGAACAACCCCATGGGCCGCCGAAGCCGCCCTCCCCAGCACGCACGATAAACATGATCGTCGGAGGCGGTGACGACTTGGCGATCAATCACGTCAAATTCACCACCACGCACAAACTAAAGCGGACCATCGCCCATGAACGGTATGACGACTTCGAAGATAGTATCACCTTCGATAATTCTGATGCCGACGGTTTGTCTTTCCCTCATTACGATGCTTTAGTTATCACTTTACGTATCGCTGATACAGATGTTAAAAGAATCATGATTGACAACGGAAGCGGCGCCTGTATTATCCACCCAAGGGTCCTCGTACAAATGGGACTCGAGGATAAGGTAATACCGCGTTGCATTACACTAACTGGTTTTAACAATGCAGTGGAACGGACATCCGGAGAAATATCACTGCCCGTTTTAGCAGGAGGAGTCACGCTGGAAACAACTTTCCACGTGATGAACCAGGAAATGACGTACAACGTCATCATAGGGCGCCCGTGGATACACGCCATGCGAGCGGTCCCTTCAAGCCTTTACCAAGTGATCAAATTCCCTACCCCATGGGGAATATTCAGTATTCGAGGCGAGCCACCCACCGCACAAGAGTGCTACAAAATAGCCCAAGATTGCGCCCACACCCAACAGCTAAAGGGGGCGAGCGCGGAGGCAGAGCAATTAGCCGTGTCGGGGACTAAGGTCAACCTGACAACGGACGCCATCAAAGACCCCGACGATGTGGAGGCCTGTAAAGCGACGGTCGAAGATCTCGACCCAGTTCAATTGGACGACACTGACCTTACGAAGAAAGCCTACATCGGGCACGGCTTCGCGAACCCAAGTATCGTGAATTCTTAACTAACCATGCAGATTTGTTCGCGTTTTCCCATTCAGATATGCCGGTGAATCCCGCGAGACATCGTCACCCACAAGCTTAATGTCGATCCATTACATCCGCCCGTGCGACAGATGAGAAGGAAATTCAACGCCGCTATCAATGAAGCGGTCAGTGAGGAAGTAGACAAGTTACTGGCCAACGGCTCCATCAGAGAATCGAAGTACCCCCAGTGGGTCGCCATTGTCGTCCTGGTCAAAAAGAAAAACGGCAAGTGGAGAATGTGTGTGGATTTCACCGATCTGAACAAAGCATGCCCAAAGGATTCATTCCCATTACCCCATATCGACCAACTGATCGACGCCACTGCAGGACACGAACTACTGAGCTTCCTAGACGCCTACTCCGGCTACAATCAAATCATGATGGTCGAGAAGGACCAAGAGAATACAACTTTCATCACCCACCAAGGGACTTACTGCTACAAGGTAATGCCCTTTGGGCTCAAAAATGAAGGGGCTACGTACCAAAGACTGGTCACCAAAATGTTCAAAGAGCAGCTTGGTAAGACTATGGAAGTCTATATCGACAATATGCTGGTGAAGTTGACAAGAAAAGAGGACCACATCGACCATCTGAAAGAAGCCTTCGGGATATTGAGAAGGTACAGGATGAAACTGAACCCCGAGAAATGCGCCTTCGGCGTGATCTCAGGAAAATTCTTAGGATTCCTCGTATCACAATGAGGCGTCGAGGTCAACCCAGATCAGATCAAGGCTATAGACGCGATACCCGAGATGTTGAACAACAAAAAACAGGTGCAAAAGCTGACGAGGCGAATAACCGCCCTATCCAGGTTCATCTCACGATCCTCCGACAGGTGCCATAGATTTTTCAATGTGCTGAGAAAGGACAATGGGTTACAGTGGAATGGGGAATGCGTCGGAGCCTTGAGAAAATTGAAAGCATACCTATCTTTGCCACCACTGCTGGCCAAAGCAAGCCCAGGCGAGCCCCTGCTGGTATATTTGGCCGTATCCGAGGTCGCCGTCAGCGCAGTCTTGGTTCGTGAAAACGAAGGTATGTAATCTCCTATTTACTATATTAGCAAAACCTTAGTGGACGCCGAAACACGGTATCCGCACCTCGAAAAATTAGCTTTGGCATTGGTCGTAGCTTCACGGAAGCTCCGACCCTACTTTCAGTGCCACCCCATAAAAGTAGTGACGAACTTCCCCTTGAGAAGCATCCTACACAGGCCTGAGTTATCAGGCAGACTCACCCGATGGGCCATAGAGCTCAATGAGCACGATATCTCATATCACCCAAGGAGCGCCATCAAGTCGCAAGTACTTGCCGACTTTATAGCCGACTTCAGCACAGAAATATTACCAAAGGCGGAACTAGAGGCACGTCGTGCCCCCTCCAATGCCGACCTATGGACTCTTTACACTGATGGCGCCGCTAACGCCTCGGGATCGGGACTCGTTCTCGAGGTCCCCACGGGCGAAACAATTCGCCAGTCCATACGATGCCCCGAGATGACTAACAACAAAGCCGAGTACGAGGCTGTTATTGCAGGTTTGAAACTAGCCATCAAGTATGGAGCTCGACGACTCGTTCTCCATTGCGACTCTCAGCTCGTGGTGAACCAGGTCACTGGGACTTACCAAACCAAGGAGCAGAGGTTGCAAAAATACCAGTCAGAAATCCACAGGTTAATGACCGAGTTCGACGAGTGCCGCTTCGAACAAGTTCCGAGAGCACAGAACGTCGAGGCACACGGCTTAGCAAAATTAGCCACAGCCACTAAAAACTTCAACAAAGAAAGCGTGGTCACCCTCCTCCATTCAGCCATTGATCACACTGAGGTACTCTCTTTAAATTTGACTTGGGATTGGCGCAACCAATTTGTATCCTATCTGCAGGATGGAACACTCCCACTCGACAAAAAAGAAGCCAAGAAGCTCCGCGTACAGGCAGCCCGTTATTGCCTAATAAACCACGAGCTCTACAAAAGGACGTTTGGCGGACCCCTAGCCAAGTGTCTAGGGCCACAACAAACGCGGCCAGTGCTCGAAGAAGTACATGAAGGACATTGCGGTGCCCATACAGGCAACCGCGCCCTCGTACGCTGTATAATACGGGCCGGGTATTATTGGCCCACCATGAAGAAAGACGCAGTGGAATATGTCCGCCGATGCGAACAATGCCAAAAGTATGCCCCCATGATACACCAACCAGGAGAACCACTTCACTCGGTCACTTCCCCATGGCCCTTCATCAAATGGGGAATGGACATAGTCGGTCCCCTACCAGCGGGACGAGGAAAGGTACGATTTCTATTAGTTTTAACTGACTATTTTTCCAAGTGGGTGGAAGCAGGAGCGTACGCCCAAATACGCGAACAGGAAGTGATCGCCTTCATATGGAAAAATATTATATGCCGCTTCGGCATCCCCAAAGAAATCAGTTGTGACAGCGGACGACAGTTCATCGGGCAGAAAACGACCGAATTCTTCGAGAAATGGCGCATCAAGAGGATACTTTCCACGCCATATCACCCTGCCGCCAACGGCCAAGCGGAATCCTCCAACAAAACAATATTAAACATACTAAAGAAAAAACTCGAGGACGCCAAAGGGCTATGGCCCGAGCTGCTACCCGAAGTGTTATGGGCACACAGGACCACACCCAAATCCAGCACGGGGGAAACACCGTACTCGCTGGTCTACGGAACCGACGCGGTCATACCCGTCGAAATCAGCGAACCAAGCCTAAGATATTCACACACCAGTGGAACAGAAAACGACACAAACAGGCTCCAAGACCTCGACGAGGCCGAGGAAAGAAGAGAACTGGCCCATATCAGAATGATAGCCCAAAAGCAACAAATCGAAAGATACTACAACAAGAGGGCCAAAATAAGACCACTCAAGGTGGGAGACTATGTCCTTAAAGCCAAGACATTGGCATCCAAAGACCCGAGTGAAGGGAAACTGGGCACCAACTGGGAAGGACCCTATAAAATCACAACAGTAGCCAGCAAAGGCGCATTCCAGTTGGAAACAATGGAAGGGAAAACGCTCCAAAACAACTGGAACATTACTCACCTCAAGTATTTCCACTTCTGAAAGGCGTCTCCCGAGTCGTACTCTTTTTTCCTTACCCGAGTTTTGTCCCAATTGGGTTTCTCGGGGAGGTTTTTAACGAGGCGACAGAGGGGACACCTGGAGATATTTGAGAAGCAAGTTTATCATATCAACCTCTCCTTACGACCTCCAGGCCGACATGATAAAGGGACTGGACTAGCTTGATCTCCAAATGTATGAAAGGCTACGGCCATCTCCAATGTATGAAAGGCTACGACCATCTCCAATGTACGGCCATCTCCAATGTATGAAAGGCTACAGCCATCTCCAATTATATTATGGCTAAGGCCATCGCGGCCAACGGTCGACCTAGATTCGACTAAGGTGAGTAAACGACTCGACGACAGTCGAAGTCGCCTACATAGCTAAGGCTATCAATTACATTATGGCTAAGGCCATCGCCGCCAATGGTCGACCTAGATTCGACTAAGGTGAGTAAACGACTCGACGACAGTCGAAGTCGCCTACATGGCTAAGGCCATCAATTATATTATGGCTAAGGCCATCGCCGTCAACGGTCAACCTAGATTCGACTAAGGTGAGTAAACGACTCGACGACAGTCGAAGTCGTGTACATGGCTAAGGCCATCAATTATATTATGGCTAAGGCCATCGCCGCCAACGGTCGACCTAGATTCGACTAAGGTGAGTAAACGACTCGACGACAGTCGAAGTCGCCTACATGGCTAAGGCCATCAATTATATTATGGCTAAGGCCATCGCTGTCAACGGTCAACCTAGATTCGACTAAGGTGAGTGAACGACTCAACGACAATCGAAGTCACCTACACGACTAAGGCCATCAACTGTATAATGGCCAAGGCCATCGACGCCGATAAGTCGACCCAGCTCGACTATGACAGCGAGTAACTCGACGATAGTCGAAGTTGCGCACACGGCTAAAACCATCAACAAAACTAAGGCCGAAAATAAAGGGTACAGAAAGAAAAGAATAACAGCAAAAGTATAACTTCCATTATCATCCAAAAATGCATATACAAAAGGACCCATTTACATCTCAAATACAGCAAAACAAAATGAATACGAGTCCTAAGGGGCTTCGACATCCTGATAACCGCCTCCCGATGGATCGCCATCTCGTCCACCGCCGTCCTCTGCCTGATAGGCCGCAGAGATCCAAGAGCCGGATTCTAGACGGTTGACATCTTCGGAGTTATAGCCCGCCCGATCTGGGGAATCATAACTATACCCACAAGTTTCACGAGCGACACGGACTATGCACCGTTGCTCTTGAACCTCCGCCTCGGTGGCTCGACTCGCAGCTAAGAACTCCTCGAAGACAACCAATCTGGCCTCGGCGTATACCCACATATCATGCGCCTCACGACGCGCATCCTCATCAGGCCTTGACGCACCAGTCCGCTTGAGGACTTCAATCTCAGCCGCCTTGGCATCGAGTTCGGAGGTCATGGCGGCAACCTTGATCCTCAAATCAGCAGCTTCCGCCGCTACCCCACGGCCAACCTCCAACTCTTCTTCTTTAGACTGGAGAAGAGTCTCCAGCTCAATATTCCGGGCCAGGGCGGCCATCAGCTGCTCATCGATCTGCTCTAACTCGGCCACCCTCCGTTTCAGCTGGGCCTCCGACTGCTCCAGACCCTCACGGAAAACCCGAAATTCCGGGTCCTGCTTGAGTAGGTCCGCCAGCGCTTGATGCTTGACTCGGCACCGCCGATATTTCTTTACCACCTTGTTAAAGGTGGCTGCCTTCCTTTGCGCTCGCCGCCCCCTCTCTATCTCCAAAATGAGAGTCTAAAAAAGAGGAAAAGGATGAAAGGCAAGTCAGCATGCATCAAAATTTATTTTACGATGCATGAAGAGAATCGAAAAATACCTGTAAGGCCGCACCGGCAACCCTCCGGGATAGTTCCCCGTCGCTAACCCCTTGTAACGTTTCACGCTCAGCGGCCGCACATAGCAGGGTCATATCCGCTGTGGCCTGCTCGCTGTGTTGCAACAGGTTATACCCCTCTCCCCTCCGGGATCAGAATTCGACGGTTGGATCTACCTACCGTCATCCCTACACGGGCCGGACCCCGCGTTGACGCTTCTGCATCTGCCTGGGCGACCTCAGGGCCCGCCCTCTCGGCATCATCGTCCGCCTCCCCAACGGCAGCCGACGAGCTGCTCTCCGGAATGCGTGTTGACCTGGCATCGAGAACGGCCCCCCTATGAGGAGCTGACCTCCCGGAACGGATGGCGTCCGCCATAAAAACTGGCCTTGACTCTCGACGGGGCTCGCTCGCCCCCTCATCTGCCGTGGCTATCCCCTTGCCGGTTATCAACCGACGTCTTTTTCTTTCCGGCGTCTCCTCGCTCTTAGAAGTCTCCTCCACAGCCGGAGGGGATGATGTCGAAGGATTCGCTCCCTTCGCGGACGCCGCCACAGGCAGCGGTTGAGGAATCTCCGCGGCACCATCATTGGGCGAGCCGCAGGGAATGTATCCATCTTCAGAATCAGTACCCGCCCCAGGTAAGATGACGACGCTCTTTTTCTTCTTCTTAGGGGCGCTCCGACCTACCAACGCGAATGTCATAACAAATACGTAAGGAATCCCCAAACCGTAGCCAAAGAATTACCTGACGGGCCGTACTGCCGAAGAAATGCAGCCCAGGTACGGCACTCCTCCGCATAGGGTATTATTCTTTCCACCCATGATTTAATGTCATCAACAAGCTGGGGTGGAGAAGCCCTCGCTGCGAATAAAAAAGAGAAGAAAGAAAAACAAAGGTCACTATGGCCGTATGGTCGAAGGCGCAAGCAGCACTAAAATCTACAAGTAGAAATACTTACGTTCTGGATTCCATCTTTTCGGGAACCCCTCGGGATTCGACACCAGGTGCTCCGTCCTGATGTAGAAATATTTACGCCAAAAGCGGCGGTTGGGCTTATGATCGGCTTTAACGACCAAGCCCTTTGCGCCACGACCTTTCAACTGCAGCATGGTACCCCTCAGGTAACCGAGACGCTGCACCCAGCCCTGGCCGCATAAGTGGTCATGATACGGCACACCTTCAAAGTATAAGGAGTGAGCTGGGCCGGACACACATTGTAAAAACGGCAAAGCTCCTCCACCAGAGGGTAGACTGGAAGGTCGTAACCGATCAAGAACGGGTACTCATAGAAGGTGCAATATCCAGGCCGGTGCACATTGGCATAATCCGTCCCGGCCGGAACCATTTCCACGTGGTCCGGAATATGGTGCGTCTCTCGCAGATCATCTAAATGGGATTGTAGTAAAACGCTGTGCTCCCAGGGAAGATCAGGGCTTTTAGTTGGAAAATCCCTGCGAACGTGCGTCTCCTTCGGAAGGACATTGTCTACGCTGAGAGGAACAAGGGCCTTCTCCGCCTTTTCCCCTTCACCACCGGAAGATGGCGGAACCCTAGACGGGGCATTATCTTTGGCCTTTTTATTATTCTGTCCGCGTTTTGTCATGATTATGCTACTTGAGAAACGAAGCACTGACGATAGGAAGTGTGGTTTCAACAGAAGTGGGAGAGTCCCTCACGAAATAACGGTTACAGGAAAGGAAGGCAAAGGAGTGTATCAGAAAATACTTTTCAGCGGCTTGAAAGTGGAATCAGATCAAACCTCTCTCATACTTATAAGGATAAGTTGCACAGGAATCGAAGAGTCATGATTCAAAACGTGCGCCGGAAACCAAAACGTCACTTCATCCTCTGAACCGCCTCGGGGGTAAATATAATGATGATGCATACAGGCGATGACATCATTCCAAAAAGGAAGCCACGCGTCAGCGGCTCAACAACGTCATATGTTTCACTTCATTCATATT
>NC_031992.1:4725399-4727703 GCF_001879085.1 Nicotiana attenuata
CCCTTTTTTTTCCTCCTTGCATCGAGAGAATCGGGTTAATGACATTTGGGTATAGAATAACTCGTTCCTTTTGGGAACTGGGTTTTGCATATTTGAAGAGTAGCCACCTAATGATTTATGGTGCATTAGGACACCTACAAGGTTCAATTACAACTACATTTTTGTAACCAGAGATAGGGTAAGGGCTTGAAATTATCCCAAGGGAAAGGTGTTAGACACCCCTGAGGATCCACTAGTGTGGTTCCCGGCCATGCAATTCTTTGTGAATTTGGTGCAATTAACATGTAAGATGATAAGGCTCAAATAAGAGGGGATTTTAATGCACAAATGCCTGAAAGTAAACAAGGTTTGAAAGAGCAATTGTTAAAAGGGTGATTTTTTAAAGGAAGTCATAATACTTTAAAGACAAAGAAAGAGAGGGGAAAGGGGGTCCTCGGTTTATTTATAATATGGATCACATCAATGTAATACACGGTAATCACTCCTCAAAGAGGGGCTACACGCGGTATTAGCGCACCGGTCATCATATCCATATCTACCGTGCCCACCCCGTTAAGGTACTAAAGCGCGGATTGGTCTCGACCACTATTGCGTGCTATTACCCGTCCCATTCCTATTAGTCCAGGAGGCAGTTAGGACTACTATTCCTAAATGGGAGGGATATTAGGCTGACTTGGGCTTTCAAAGGTGAAAAATCTAAGGCGACATACAAAACATATAGGGCAGCACAATAACAGGGGAAGCACATAAACAACGAAAGCTTATATATACCTCCTTAGACAAAGCAATCAAATAGAATGACTCAAACAACAAGTAGGGTCTGAAAATATTAAGACAAAAGGAAGTTGAAGTTGTTGAAGCGGGCTCTATTTTATTTATTGTTATTACCTAAGGTTTTCCTAAGTGTTTGGGACAGAATCTTAGGAGCATGGTAACTATTACTGACTCAGAATGTGGCAAAACAGTAACAAACTTAAAAATGAACGGTTTGAAATCCTATAGGCATGCTTGCTAAACCGTGTTAAATAGGGGATTACATTATTTAAAACTGGTTCGGAATAGACTGATTTTAAATTAGACTAGTCTAAGATTCTGCACATGATGGCATCCATTATTGCTGGTTTTAACTCCTATTGACATGACATCTAGTGTTGCTGATTTTAATTCCTGTAGACATGATATCTAGTTGAACGAGAAATGGAAACATGCAGGTTTTCACTTGGAGGAATTCCTGTAGGCATGATCTCTATACATTATACTGATTTTAACCTTATAAACATGATACTCATTTATAGTCGTTTACATGATAGAGCATGATGTCTAAGTGGTAAAAAATCATGCAGAATAAAGTCCTATAGGCAGGTTATCTAGGTGTGAAGTTGAACATGCCGAATTTTAAATGAACCTCTATAGGCATGGTATCTAAAATACCTAATTGAACACACATGATGTAAAATAGTCCTATAGGCATGCTTTCTAAATACAGAATTGAATCATTCAAAACAAATTATATAGGCATGTTTCTACCCTTGGGCATGCATAATTACCCATCCTTTCACTAGCCAACCCCAAATGTTCATTACAAATTATTACAGACCAGTTGCTGAATTACATCAAGAAAATACATAAAAAGGGACATTACCGTAGGAAGCCTGATTCTGACTTCCTGTCTGAGTTATGGAACAAAACACCTCAAATACCACTTGTTTCAAATCCTTTCTCGGTCCTGGGTGTGTCAGATTTCCCTAAAGGTCTCAAGGAACCCCGGGAAATGCTTATACCCAGGTTCATGGAACCAGATAGAGATGAGTGCAGCGTGGAAGGGCCAGCCTTTATGTGTCCAAGTTCAGAGGGAGCTCATGGGTCCCAAGGCAAGGCTCACACAAGAGGGGCAGAACTTAAGTCTAAGAAGATAGTGGAAGTGCAGGAAAGGAGTTTTAAAACTAAGGGGATAAGGAGAGGGGTAGAAGGTGATTAGGGAAACAGTAACTAGTAAAACACAGAATTGATAACTTCATACAAAGGGGGGTCAGGGGTTGGGAATCCATTGCAAGGAGCATATGTATTTAGGCAGGGGTCAGCTTTGTGCATGCACAACAATAGAAGGTGCTAGCATGCCTATAAGCCAACCAGAACACACAACAACTAGAGGAAACATGGAGGTTATGATCCCGGGGGGGATCAAGTTTGGGTCATGCATAGCAATATTCAATGTTTTCTTGCCCCAAACCAATCACAGATACCAAACTCAATGGGGATGGGGATTTAAGGTTCACAAGTCATGATAAGTAATTAACAGAAACA
>NC_031992.1:4730972-4775452 GCF_001879085.1 Nicotiana attenuata
AGATGTGGCGATCTTTCAGCTATGCAATGCGGTATGAGGCGATCTTTCAGCCTATGCAGATGCAGTATGAGGCGATCTTTCAGCCCATGAAATGCAGTATGAGGCGATCTTTCAGCCCATGAAGATGCAGTATGAGGCGATATTTCAGCCATGCAATAAAGTATGAGGCGATCTTTCAGCCCATGAGGATGCAGTTTCAGGCGATCTTTCAACCCATGAAGATGTGGTATGAGGCGATCTTTCAGCCATGCAATGTGGTATGAGGCGATCTTTCAGCCCATGCAGATGCGGAATGCAGAGGGAGACAGCGTTTTGTCTCGGAAGGCAGAATGGTAGCTTTACGCAATGCAGAAATGCAGATGTATGCAGCGTTTAGTCTCAGAAGGCAGAATGGTAGCCTTATGCAATGCAGAAATGCAGATGGAGATAGGTTTTAGTCTCCGAAGGCAAATTGGTAGCCTTATGCAATGCAGAAATGTAGATGGAGACAGCGTTTAGTCTCGGAAGCCAGAATGGGTGCCTTATGCAATGCAGAAATACAGATGGAGACAATGTTTAGTCTCGGAAGGCGGAATGGTAGCCATATGCAATGCAGAAATGCAGATGGAGACAGTGTTTAGTCTCGGAAGGCAGAATGGTAGCCTTATGCAAGAGATGGAATAGCAAATGATATTAGAGTTTTCTTAGATGATAGCAGATTGCGGCGTGGTGATTACTGGGAGCGTTGCGACAGGCGGAATATTACGGGCGCGTGCTGATAGCGAATATTGGTTGGTGCAATGGCTGGGAGAATCGTGTTGTTGAACAAGATCTTCCATGTGAGTGTACAGTATGATTTCATAATCCTATTGCCTGCATCCAAAGAAAAATTGTGGGTTTTGTAAAAGAGGAAGGTTAGTTCATATTCCCCGCTGGTTTTTCTTGACCTGTGGCTTCGATCTGGTGATACTGTATGTATCATTGGGGTAGCATTGCTAAACAAGGAAATTTTAGTAACAAAACGTGCATAATTTCGTAAAAAATAGGACATAAGTGTACAGTTAAAAATAGCTTTTAGATGAACCAACAACTGTGATGTGGTTTGGGACATTGCGACCTTTCTTGCTATAGAATTTTGAGGGTCCTCCTCAAAATTCTGCCCCAGTTTGATGGGTTGGTGAACTGTCTTGGCTTGACCCTTTTGTTGAAGGCCCTGGACATTCTGTTCTGGTGGAGTTGACCATGGCAAACTGCGTTCATACTTTTTCCGTCTATGAGAGCTAGTTGTTCACAAGGACTTTTCACCCATTCTACGTCGTAGAGCTCAGCTTCCTGTATGATCCTCAAGGAAGGAATTTCTACTTCGGCGGGAATGACGGCTTCTGTACCATAAACCAGCATATAGAGGTTTGCCCCGGTTGATGTGCGGACTGTGGTGCAATACCCCAATAGAGCAAATGCTAAATTCTCGTGCCACTACTAATGCTTTTCTATCATTTTCCTCAATATCTTCTTGATATTCTTGTTGGCGGATTCCACAACTCCATTCATTTGAGGCCTGTAGGCTATGGAATTCTTGTGGCTAATTCTGAAGGTTTCGCACATACCTTTCATTAGGTCACTGTTGAGATTGGAGCCATTATCAGTGATGATCGACTCTGGGATACCGAATCGACAAAGAATACAGTCGCGGACGAAGTCTGCCACGACATTCTTAGTTATTGCTCTGTAAGATGCTGCTTCGACCCACTTGGTGAAATAATAGGTGGCTACTAGGATAAACTTGTGTCAGTTTGAAGCAGTGGGCTCAATTGGACCAATAACATCCATTCCCCAAGCGGTGAATGGCCAGGGTGAGCTTGTTGCATTGAGCTCATTTGGCCGCATGAATCTGACATCGATGGCATTTCCGGACGTACTGGATGCAATCCGTCTCCATAGTCATGCAAAAGTAACCAGCCCGGAGTATCTTCTTTGCTAAAACAAAACCATTCATATGTGGACCGCAGGTCCCAACGTGAATCCCCTCTAGCAGCTCGGACGCTTCCTTTGTGTCGACAGACCTTAATAATCCCAAATCCGAAGTCCTCCTATACAGGATTCCTCCGCTGTGAAAGAAATTGTTAGACAACCTCCGAAGTGTGCGCTTCTAGGCATGATTGGCAAGCTCCGGGTAATATCCTGTCGCCAAATATTCCTTGATATCGTGGAACCAAGGTTTTCCGTATGCGTCCTCTTCAACATGGGCATAGTAAGCTGGCTGATTATGAATTTTCACCGGTATGGGATCAATGAAATTCTTGTCGGGATGCTGTATCATGGATGACAGGGTAGCCAATGCATCGGCGAATTCATTTTGGATTCTGGGAACATGTCGGAATTCTGTCTTTGTGAACCTCTTTCTCAATTCCTGTACATGATGCAGATACAGGAGTATCTTGGGGTTCTTGGTTTCCCATTCTTCTCGTACCTGATGTATAAGTAAGTCTGAATCTCCAATTACTAACAGTTCTTGGATGTTCATGTCAATGGCCATTTTGAGCTCTAAGATGCAAGCTTCGTATTCGGCCATATTGTAGGTGCAGGGAAACCTGCGCTTGGCGGACACCAGATAATGCTGGCTGGTTTCTGATACCAAGACTGCTCCTATGCCAACTCCTTTGAAGTTCGCTGTCCCATCGAAAAACATTCTCCAACCATCATAGGACTCTGCAATATCTTCTCTTACGAATGATACTTTTTCATCAGGAAAATACGTTTTCAGAGGTTCGTATTCTCCATCCACGGGATTCTCAGCGAGATGATCTGCTAGGGCCTGTCCCTTGACCGCTTTCTGAGTTACGTAGACAATGTCGAACTCACTCAATAGGATTTGCCACTTGGCTAGCATGCTAGTGGGCATGGGCTTCTGGAAGAAGTACTTTAAAGGATCCATCCTTGATAAGAGATATGTAGAATAGACACAGAAGTAATACCTTAGCTTCTGAGCGACCCAAGTCAAAGCACAACAGGTGCGCTCCAAAGGAGAATACCGGGCCTCATACGGAGTGAACTTCTTGCTGAGATAGTAGATGGCCTGTTCTTTTCTTCCTGTTTCGTCATGTTGCATCAGACTGCTTCCGAAAGCTCTGTCCAACACCGCAAGGTAGAGTAATAAGGGTCTACCTGGCTCAGGCGGGACCAAGATTGGTGGTGTTGACAAGTACTCCTTCATTCTGTCGAAGGCCTTTTGACAGTCGTCGGTCCAATTGGTAGCGGCGTCCTTCTTCAACATCTTAAAAATTGGCTCGCAGATGACTGTGGACTGTGCTATGAACCGGCTGATGTAGTTAAGTCTTCCAAGAAACTCATCACGTCCTTCTTATTCTTTTGAGGTGGTAGTTCTTGAATGGCTTTGACTTTTGATGGATCCAGTTCTATTCCTTGGCGGCTCACGATAAACCCAAGCAACTTCCCGGCAGGAACACCAAATGCAGATTTTGCAGGGTTCAGTTTCAGGTTGTACCCCCGTAATCTATTGAAAAACTTCCTCAGATATTTTATATGGTCAGCGGCCTTATTGAAGTTGGTGATAATGCCATCCACATATACTTCTATCTCCTTGTGTATCATGTCATGAAAAATGGTAGTCACGGCCCTCATGTAGGTAGCCCCTATATTCTTCAGGCTGAATGGCATCATCTTGTAACAATACATTCCCCATGGCGTAATGAAAGCCGTTTTCTCAGCATCTTCTTCATCCATCCCAGATCTGAGGGTAACCGGCGAAACAATCTACAAATAATTGCAACTCATGCTTGGCGCAATTGTCAATCAAGATGTGTATATTTGTTAAAGGGAAGTCGTCTTTCGGACTGGCCCGGTTGAGATCCCGGTAGTCGACACAGACTCTGATCTTCCCGTCCTTCGTTGGCACTGGCACGATATTAGCTAACCATGGCGGGTATTCTGCTACCCTGAGAACCTTAGCTTTGACTAGCTTAGTGACTTCTTCCTTGATTTTCAAACTCATATCCGGCTTGAACTTTCTGTGCTTCTACTTTACCGGCGGACATGTCGGATCAATTGGAAGTTTGTGAGCCACAGTAGACGTACTTAGACCGGTCATGTCATCATATGACCAGGCGAATATGTCCTCATATTCCCTTAGAAACTCTGTGTATTCCTTCTTTTCTGATAGCGATAAGTGAACGCTGATTCATGTTTCCTTGACACTTTCTGCATCTCCCAGGTTAACAATTTTTGTCTCGTCCAGGTTGGACTTAGGTCTGTTCTCAAAGTTCTATACTTCTTTGACAATTTCCTCTGGTATGTTATCTTCCTCTAAATCAATGTCTGCTTGTTGCGTTGTCTCATTGCATGTCACAGTCATTGGTTCATCAAGATAAGTAGTAGTAATGTTGTATAAGTAAAGTAAGGAGAAAATAGTAGAAATAAATACTAATTCATTGGGAAAAATCAAACATGCTTTGATAAACTGGATAATTGTTTTGAATATTAAAGATCTCATTGCGGAAAAAAAAAATGCGCAAAGGAAATCATTCAATAAAAACAGTGAATAGTGTTTGTTTTAGCCTTGCTACCCCGAGGCTTGTCGGGCTCTTTTGGTTGTCCTGATGCTCCAATTCTTGAGATGTGCCCCTTTGGATCTTTTGAAGTAAGATGATGATGCCAGAGTGCACGAACTAACCTTTTGGGGAGGGGAATAATAAAAAAAATAAAAATAAAACAAAAGGTAATCAAGTCGGTGAGGAATATAAAAGGTATTGCAATTTTTAAACACATAGTGCAGGAATGTAAAACGTGTCCTAATTTGGGGACCTCGCTGTGCCTGAGGTAAGCCTAGCGACAAATTGATTTGGAGAACTTAGAATGCTAAATGCCTCATTTTATTGATAAAAATAAGACGAATCCCAAATTGACACTAAATAAATAAGAAATAAAAGTTACTAATGGCCATTGGCCTTGTTACATTTTAAAGCAAAGAAGATAAACTCCTATCTACTTGGTCCAAGAAGGACCCTCCTCAGGTTGAATGCTCTCATTGATCAATCCTCCAGTTCGTGTAGGTTCACCAGTAAAAATACCTTCACCAGGTGTTCCCCTTCGTTTCCCTCAGCATGGTTGGTGACTCTCTTCCTCACTTTTCCTTCCAATTCCAGCAGACTGTACTCTAGATATTCTAACTTTTCACTAGCTTTAGCGGCCCTCTCTTTCCACTCTTTGATTTGGTCATTTGATGGGAGATTTCTCCACCAGTCTAGCAAGAGTGGGGGTATGTTAACCATACCGAAACTGGGGACCTCGTGCCTCATTTTCTGCAAGACAGATAAGGTTATGCCCTTACCCCCACCAAGACTTGACTATTTAATATCAACAATTAGCATGAAGCATTTAATTGTCAAAATAAATGCACAAAACGTGATGATGTCCGTTTGGGTTTAGGGCAACCCAGTGGACTTTTGGACAAGGCTATCTTAAAGGATCATTACGTGGACAACATAACTGACCCGGCTAGGTTTGACCATGATGCATGCACAGTTTAAACTGAGTAAGGTTTCTATGGGGTTTTAGACTGGTACCCTTGAGCGGACAACTCAAGGGGGAAGGCTCGGAACTTCGACTGCACCGCTGATCGACTAGTTTTACCGCAAATATGCCTTTCCGAATATAGGGGGTAATGATATAGGAAGAGCGCAATCACTCATTGTAAGCGTTGCTATATTATTTGTTTGGCACGAGTGGAATATGTTGTTGAGCATGATTATGCAATAATTAAAAGCATGTTGTCACGTATTTGCATGTTTAAGAAGGCAGTAAATACAGCAGTTTACAACAGTAAAGTAGCAATAAAGAAAAGAAAAGAAGGAGATAACTCAATTTGCCTTGTAAAAGAAATTAAATGCTTAAAGGAATTTAAACAAGTAATTGCATATAAAGGGGAGGTACAAATTCACAAGAACAATCTGAAATGGTAAAAGCCTAATATCCCCAACAGAGCCGCCATGCTGTCGCGCCCCTTTTTTTCCCTCCTCGCGTCGGGAGAATCGGGTTAATGACATTTGCGTATGGAATAACTCGTTCCTTTTGGGAACTGGATTTTGCATTTTTGAAGAGTCGCCACCTAATGATTTATGGAGCATTAGGACACCTACAAGGTTCAATTACAACTACATTTTGATAACCAGAGATAGGGTAAGGGCTTGAAATTATCCCAAGGGGAAGGTGTTAGGCACCCCTCAGGATCTACTAGTGTGGTTCCCGGCCAGGCAATTCTTTGTGAATTTGGTGCATTTAACATGTAAGCAGATAAGGCTCAAATAAGAGGGGATTTTAATACACAAATACTTGAAAGTAAACAAGGTTTGAAAGAGCAATTGTTAAAGGGCTGATTTTTGAAGGGAAGTCATAATACCTTTAAGACAAAGAAAGAGAGGGGAAAGGGGGTCCTCGGTTTGTTTGTAATATGGATCACATCAATGCAATACCCGGTAATCACTCCTTAAAAGAGGGGCTACACGTGGAATTAGCGCACCGGTCATCATATCTATATCTACCCTGTCCACCCCGTTAAGGTACTAAAGCGCGGATTGGTCTCGACCACTATTGCATGCTATTACCCGTCTCGTTCCTATCAGTCCCGGAGGAATTTTAGGACTACTATTCCTACAAGAGGGAGGATTTTAGGCTGACTCTTAGGTTTAAAGGTAAAAAGGCTAAGGCGACATACAAAAACACGTAGGACTGTATTTAAAGGGGAAACATGTAAGCAATTAGAAGGCTCATATAAACCTACGCAAATAATGCATATAAATAACACGACTCAAACACAGTTAGAGTCTGAATTTTTTAAGTCCTAAAGCAGGGGATTTGAGTCAGAACCAGATTCATTATATAGCTCAGATAAGAAGTCTGAATCAGGCCTGCCTGTTGGTTGCAACAAGTGATAATTAACGAAGGCAGTTCTAGTTTTATTTAAGTAATTACCTAAGGCTTGCCAAGGCGTGAACAGGATTCAGTAGTTATTCAGGATTACTGACAGTTAGAGACTATTGTTATTACCTAAACATGTGGTTCTAGGTATTCAGCACATAGAAATTGTGGCCAATTAGTTGTAAAGACTAAATGAAATTGTTTTATTCCTTTTCATGCGCTCGTAATTAGCATAAATGTGCTTAAGCGAATATAAGTGAGATCCTAAAGACATGGTATTTAAATGAAAGGAGGTGCAGAATGATGTATAAATGCAGAATCCTAAACACGATTTTTATATGAAAAATATTACAGTTACTAGGGCATGCAGAGATGATATATTCGTTAATGTTGTTTAACCTAAAACAGGATCTCTAAGTGTACATGGCAGTAGGAACATGATTGCAAAAATACCGGTTATTAATATATTTAACGCAGGAATTGCTAAGTGGTATGATAGTGAAATGGACATGCTGAAAACGATAAGTGTAAATCCTAAGGAGCAGGATCTCTAATGCATGAAATGAGTCCTAAGCATGGATTCTATTGCGCAAGTAGGGATGTTAACCTAGTAACATGCTTTCTACTCTATTAATAGCTAAAGCATGCTTATTCCCCATCCCTTTTCACTAGCCAACCCCCTAATGTTTACAAATTATTACAGACCAAATGATTGAATTACAAAAGAAGTGCAGAATAAGAAATTACAACCAAAGGAAGCCCGGTCTTGATTTCCTCTCTGAGTTATGTAATTAATCACTTCAATTCCAGTGTTTCAAAGCCTTTCTCATACCTGAGTGTGTCAAAGCTCCCTAAGAATCTCAGGGGATCCCGGGCAGTGCTCACACTCAGGTTTACATAACCAAATAGAATGAGTGCAGTGTGGAAGGGCCAGCCCTTATGTGTCCAAGATCAGAGGGAACTCAAGGGTCCCAAGCCAAGGCTCACACAAGAGGGGCAGAACCTAGGTTCTGTGAGTATAGTGGAAGTGCAGAACAAAGATTTATTAAAGCTGGGTTGGGAATAGTAAGTGGTAAGGGGTGTTTCGAAATCATTTGTAGTAGTGAAACTCATGGGATTCATTGTATAACCCTTATCACTTACTATTCCCAACCCAGCTTTAATAAATCTCTGGGATTCATTGTATAACCCTAACAGGGGTCTGATTTGGTCATGCACAGCAATAGCTGATGCTGGCATGGACACAAACCATCCAAAGGAACACAAACACATATACGGGATATGGGGGTTTGGGATTCATAAGGTAGCAAGTGCATAGAAAATGACTGACGTAGTACACATATAGGTAAGCATTAATTTAAAAGGGAAAGGGAACATACTACAGCATGCTAGTAACATAACTTGATTGCAGGAACATAAGCAGAGGTACACAAGAATGAGGAACTGAAGCAACTTAAAGAAACATGTTGTTGTTGAGACTTAAAAAATTAACTAGGACATACCAATAGAGAAGCAAAGTTCAGTAAGGAAAAGTAAGCAAGATTCTACAGTCTAGCCTTGGCTTTTAGCCGGCTAGACAAAGAAATAGCACAAGTAGCAGTAAAGAAACAGAGAGTTTTTGAGTGTAAGTGTGTGCTCTGAACTTAAATTGTTCGTGTCTTTTGAAAGAAGAGAGGGTAGGGTTTTATAGTTTTGAAAACGAGTAGAAATTAAGGTGATAAGTAAAGTCCTAACACAAACATGGAAATAATCACAATCGGAATCAATTAACACAAGTGATTCCCTTTAATTAAGGAATCACTGCTTAGCGGATACAAACATGTTTTAATTAAGGAAAGAAATCAGTTTGGGACAGATTGATTATTGCCATATAAGGGGGTAGTAAAAGCATGAAGAAAATAATCAAGTCTAAGTACAAAACATGCTTAGTTTTGGGAAAGGATTCAGCAAGGTAAGACACCACAATAAATAAAGGAGGGGAATCAATTAATTTAAACAAACGAATACAATTAGGGTTCATAAGAAAACCTTTTGTAATCAGTCGCGACATTGAAGGAGTCAGAATCAATAAAGAAAGGGTCAAGATTCTGCACCTCAACATATAAATAGCAAGGAATGAACAGGCATGCAGAGTCAAACATGTTGACACAACGAAGCAACACAAACATATAGTAGTAGCAGGAATAAGCTAGGATTCAGTAGTAAAAGAGATCGACTCAAAGCACAGTAGTCAACAAAGTCAAGTAGTTACGCAGAATCAAAAGGGAAGAGAGCATAGTAACAGGTAAAGAGAGTCAGAGACCAGTAAAGGTCTCACAGTAACAATAAGTGAGGAAAACCTTTTGAGAAATTAGGGCTTTAACAATAGTCAAGCTTAAGAGATGATGGGAACTCAGAATCAGACAAGTCAAACAAGGAAAAGAACTTAATCGAACAAGTATACACCCAAACAAACAAGGATAGTTTCAGAACTCGAATAAGACCAAAAGACCTAGGGTTTTCAACATGCTGAATCAAATAGAAGGAAAGTATAAACAAGTTGTTTGAACATAGTGAAATCATGAAACAACACCAAAAAAATCAAAGAAGCGGTCTTTAAAAAGAAGTTAAGAGAAACCCTAATCGTTGAAAAATGAAGAGTCACATTGAAAGAAATTAGAGAATCTTTTGAAAAAAACTTAAGAAGTTCATAGTAAGAATAGATTTGAAAGAAAATTGAAAGCTCTTAGAGATAGGGTTTCAGAAAACCCAGAAAAAGTGAGAAAGACTTTGAAAGTTACCGATCTAGCCAGAAAAGTCAAAGATCTGACTTGAACGACCACGGATGGTCAGAGAAAGACTAGGGATGGACGGAGAAAGGCCATGAATGGATGTTGAGCAAGGGCCCGACCAGTTATCTTTGAGATCTGGCCATGAAATCTCACAAACGGGCCACCATGAGATGCAGGAGGCCGGTATACACCTCAAACGGCCATAGGAGACCATGGATTAGGTGGGGATTGAGGTGGATTAGGGTGGAATAAGGTGGTGACGGCTAGGGTTCATATGAGGTTGCTGAGAGAATTGAGAGGGAAAGGGATTCAAAGGCGGCGGGTGGTGAGAAATGATTTAGGTTTAGGGGTCATTCAGGGTTAAAAATGGAAAGGGTGAATGCTGGCCGTTGATCTGAATGATCAACGGCCTGGATTAAAGAGGGTAGGTAGGGATCCGGTTTTGGGTCGGTTTAATTGAAATTGGGGTCGGGGTTTAATTAGAATTGGGCTGGGGTAATTAGGACCTGATTTGGGTTATAGTGGAAACCCAATTTGGGCTAATATTTGAATAGCCACTTTTCCCTTTTAATTTATAAAAATAGTAGATAAATTTCTAAAAACAAATTGAAAGTAGTAAAAATGATTTATAATATATAATTAAAAATATAAATATAGGATCCCATTTTATAAATATGAGACAAATTTAAACCTAAAAATGTCTAATATTGCAATTATGTGCAATTAACTTTAAAAAATACTGACTAAAATTGTAAAAATACGCAAAAATTACCTTAGCCATATTTTGGCATAAATATAAAGATCCAATAAATGAATCATCAAAAATAATAATCCTGAACATAATTATTGGGATTTTATGGATGAAAAAGGGAAATATATATATATATATATATATATATATATATATATATATATATATATATATATATATATATATATATATATATATATATGCTACTTTAAAAGTATTTTGCATATTGAAAATATATAGGGAAAAATTGGGTGTCAACAGCTGCCCCTCTTTACCCGCAAAGGATGAAAGAGTTTTTGGGTAAAGATATGATGGCCAATTTTGACCGATCGAAATGGTTTGAAGAGGATTAGGCCGCACCCTGGCTTCTGAGCTCCCTACATATCCCTGGTTTTAGAGGAATCAGTCCATATGTAGTTCAAGATCCATTGGCGGAGTATACCGATGAAGACATTTCAAGAACGGACGCAATATCTAGGGCTGGGTGAGTGGAGAGTTTACGGGAATGGTTAGGTTCTGATATGGCTGTGGGAACTGGAGCGGGATCGCTCCTGTTGGGATAGCCGTTGATTGCCGGTTTACCTGCAAATAAGCGATACAAGCATATATTGTGCGGAAATTTAGACATGATGCAAATTCCCGTTGGACCATGAATGTTGTCTTTGGGCGGTTAGGATGACGTCCTTAGACCATGATGTCGTGGGCCATGAAGCGTATAATAAAGGATTTGCAGGCCATGAAATGATGTTCTCGGGCTATGAGGATGGTGCCTCCGAACCATGACACCTTTGAATAATGATATGCAAAAGATTGAAAGAAATCCTTGGGACATGACATGGTGTTCTCGGGCTATAAAGATGGTGCCTCCGAACGATGACGCCTTTGGATGGGTTGGTGATATTTCAGCCCATGAAGGATGCAGTAGCATGTGGTGATCTTTCAGCCGTGCAATGTGGCGATCTTTCAGCCGTGCAATGTGGCGATCTTTCAGCCGTGCAATGTGGAGATCTTTCAGCCGTACAATGTGGCAATCTTTCAGCCGTGCAATGTGGCGATCTTTCAGCCGTGCAATGTGGCGATCTTTCAGCCGTGCAATGTAGGTGGAGACAGCGTTTAATCTTAGAAGGCATAATGGTAGCCTTATGCAATGCAAATACAGTTAGAGGTAAAGCTTAACCTCGGAAGGCAGAATGGTAGCCTTATGCAGGTTGGAAGGCAGAATGGTAGTCATATGCAAGAAATAAAATAGCAAATGACAGTAGAGTTTCTTAACTGATAGCAGATTGCGGCGTGGTGATTACTGGGAGCATTGTGACATATGGAACATTATGGGTGCGTGTTGATAGCAGATGTTGGTAAGTGCAATGGTTCAGAGAATCGCATTTTGATCTGGTGATACCGTCTGTATCATTGGGGTAGCGTTGCTAAACCAAATAGTTACAATAATAGACATGCACGATTTTGTAAAAGTATGACGTAAATGTATAATTAAAAATAGTTTTTAGATGAACAGCCGACTGTGACGCAATTCAGGACATTGCAACCTCTCCTACTACGGAATTTTGAGGGTCCTCCTCAAAATTCTGCCCCAGTTTGATGGGTTGACGTTTCTGACTGTTGCTCGTGCGGCGATCGCCTGAAATTACTTCGGAATTTTGAGGGTCCTCCTCAAAATTCTGCCCCAGTTTCCAATTACGGGGGGAAATGAAAATTTTATTGAATTGTGACCGAACCCATAGAGCTGCCTACATATCCCCTCTTAAACGGTAATCAGGTCAAGCGTAGTTCAATTTACATCATATAAGGAAAACATAAAGATTACACATAGTAACGCTTGACTACATCTAAATTAATCGGGTTTGGCTAGACTTCTCCGTCCATTCATGCAAGTATGAGGGCTCCTCCTCTCAAAACCCGATGAACCATTTATGGACCCTGCTAGTTGGGAGCGAACTTCCCTTTGGCTTCATCTTGATGCGGAAAAATTTTCTTCAACACCAGATGCCTCGGTGTGAACTGTCTTGGCTTGACTCTTTTATTGAAGGCTCTGGACATTCTGTTCTGATAGAGTTGACCATGGCAAACTGCGTTCATTCTCTTTTCGTCTATAAGAGCTAGTTGCTCGAAACGACTCTTCACCCACTCTGCGTCGTTGAGCTCAGCTTCCTGTATGATCCTTATTGAAGGAATTTCTACTTCGGCCGGGATGACGGCCTATGTACCATAAACCAGCATATAGGGGGTTGCCCCGGTTGATGAGCGGACTGTGGCGCGATACCCCAATAGAGCAAACGATAACTTCTCGTGCCACTGTTTATGCTTCTCTATCATTTTCCTCAATATTTTCTTGATGTTATTGTTGGCAGCTTCTACGGCTCCATTCATTTGAGGCATGTAGGCTGTGGAATTCTTGTGTCTGATCTTGAAGGTTTCACACATGGCTTTCATCAAGTCACCGTTGAGATTGGAGCCATTATCAGTATTGATTGACTTTGGGATACTGAATCGACAAACAATCCGATCGCAGACAAAGGCTGCCACGACTTTCTTAGTTACTGCCTTGTAAGATGCTGCTTCGACCCACTTGGTGATATAGTCGATTGCTACTAGGACAAAGTTGTGTCTGTTGGAAGCGGTAGGCGCGATTGGTCCAATGACGTCCATTTCCCAGGCGGCGAACGGCCACGATGAGCTTGTTGTGTTGACCTCGCTTGGAGGTACCTTTATCATGTCTGCATGTATCTGACAGCGATGTCATTTTCAGACATACTGGATGTAGTTTGTTTCCATAGTCATCCAAAAGTAACCAGCCCGAAGTATTTTCTTTGCTAAGACAAAACCGTTCATATGCGGACCGCAGGTCCCAGCATGAATTTCCTCTAGCAGCTTCGATGCTTCCCTTGTGTCAACACATCTTAATAGTCCCCAATCAGGAGTCCTCCTATACAGGATTCCTCCGCTATGAAAGAAGCTGTTGGACAACCTCTGAAGTGTGCGTTTCTGAGTATGATTGGCAAGCTCCGGGTACTCTCCTTTTGCCAAATATTCCCTGATATCATGAAACCAAGGCCTTCCGTCTGCTTCCTCTTCAACATGAGCGCAGTAAGCTGGCTGATTATGAATTTTCACTGGAATGGGATCAATGATGTAGAAGACTCAGAGAGAGGAAGGGATTCGTAACAGTTTAAATACAATTCAACAAATATCAAAGCGGTAAAACATTTAGCACATTAAGCCCAAACATGTAACAAAATCAGATAAAGTCAAATATAACAATTAACTGAGCTCGAATTCTTGAACCCTGAACAAAAGTTCTGGGTTCTTGTCCCCAGCAGAGTCGCCAGAGCTGTCACACCTCCTTTTTCGCTACACCCCAGAAGAGGGTATAATAAAGGGAGTTTTTCCAATTAAAGGACAATCGAAACGGGATTCGTTTTATTAAAAGCTTCAGAGTCGCCACTTGGGAGATTTATGGTGTCCCCAGTCACCGGTTTGAATCCCGAATCGAGGAAAGGGTTTGACTCTGTATTACAGTCTGCGAACTAGAAATCCGGGTAAGGAATTCTGTTAACCCGGGAGAAGGGGTTAGGCATTCCCGAGTTCCGTGGTTCTAGCACGGTCGCTCAACTGCTATATTTGGCTACAATCTTATTTTAATACATGTTATCCTATTGCGCACTTTTTAGAATTATTTACCGCTTTTAATTAAATTTTTTAAGAAATTGAACGTCGTTTAAAAACATGTTTTTGGATCACGTCACATAAAATGCACCCGGATCCTCGACACATTTTATTCAACATTTTGAGATTTGGACATGGGTCGCATGAAATGCAAACCCGAATTTAGGAGGGAAAGATTATTAAAGAACGCGCCTAAAGCGACTAACGTGTTATTAACTTTGCGGGAGGCCGTGAAAATTCGCCAAACGGCACGTCCCGAATTCTAAGTATTTTAATATAAGTATTCAAAGAGGGCCACGCGAATTATGATTTTACTTGGCGCGGCGCACCTCAATTTGTTTGAAAGGTCAACCTAAAAGAACTACGATTTTCTATTAAAGATTGTCTTTAAAAGAGCCTTAATTAATTAGCATCATTAATTACTTTTATTAGAAAACCTTTCGCGGAATTCGAGCTTCAAACTCAGGTCCACACTTGAACAAGAGGAAAACCTCCTAATTCAAATATGCTACCTAGCTTGGTAGGCCCAAACCCGTATTATTATTAAGAAAAAGTTTAACCGAAGTTGCGCGAACGCATACTCCAACTTGATTCCAAATTAAGCTTTCTAGCTAGCAACCATTCAAACAAAAAAAAAAAAGCTAATTCTAAAAGCCATGGTGATAAAACAACCATTCAAACAAACAGCTAACTTAAAACGAGTTTTTTCAAGACACAATCAAGAAGCAGACATGGTGATGAGCTACTGTGAGAATGTATAAGAATGCCAAATCAAAGCACACGTAAATTTCCATATATGACTTCCCCTTCCCTCCCTATTAAGAACTTGTACTTTTAAATGGGTACTACAGCTTAATGCTAATTCGGCCTCGGTTCTTTCTTGGCCAGTATATAGAGTTCATTTCACCAAACGTGAGTTCAAAGTCCTTCTCGCAACAAGACAAATTAAAGGAAATAACCTTTCATTTTTAAAGAGGATCACAAACAGAGAAATTTAATGAAACGATCACGAAACCAAACAAACTTCAGTTATGCACATAAACTGCCTAATAATTCAAAACCGCTGTAGACCAAATCAATGCAGAATTTACGCTAAAAAATCATGCACATAGGCTGCCTGGACAATTGCAAAACAAGGCAGACTTCCACCAAAGGCCAACAGTAACACTATTAACTTATAAACACAGCGATTTCCTTTAACATGAGTCATCCAACAAGTTTCAGAAATGGTTTCAATCAATATTTCATGTGAATGCAAGCAGGAATACAGAGCATCTTCAAACTTACCTTGCTGAACAAGAAAACATCAAAAAAATTGACTAAAAACTGAGAGTAACTTGACTGAAGCTCGGAAGAAGTTCTAGCAATCATGGAGACTAAAATCGAGCTTTCATTCGATGGAGTTTCCAACTAATAGTAGTAAGTTTAAATGAGCCTCCTAGAAATACAGTCATATAGACATCTATCTAAGTCATGCCAAAGACTAAAATTCTTCTTTCAATTGTAACATTCCCAGCAAAGATGGACACAAGGATCAATGTGTAACTTTAAAAAATCTGCATACCTTCATACTCCTTTCCATGAATCAGGCAATATCCATGACATGAGTAACTAATCTCAATCAATTTACATTTACCGAACTAATGTTTTGCTTGAAACACATTTTTTAAAGGAAGGTTAATCTATATCATCCAACAGTGGCTAGGGAGCATGACAAAACCAGAAATGTATAGTACAACAAAGCAATAGAACACCAAGGATTGCAAACTAATAGAAATGATCAGCCCTCGAGACAAGAAAGCCAAGAGGATCTGCAGTCCAGAAACATGATTCTAAGGACAAAGTCACGTGAACTCTAAAGCATAGAATACTGATCTGTTGCTCCTAAACTGATTGAAATGTATGCAAGCTTAACGATTATAGGAAAAATCAGTAACGACGTGCCAATTTGAACAAATAATCAGGACATAAAGAGGTGAGATGCAAAATGACTAGTTCATGGCCAAATTCAGCTCCATTACTCCAACGACCACTATCTAAACAATTTCAAATATGAAATCATGGAAGAGTTGAAAGTAAAACAGTAAATAAAACTGAAAAATACAAAATAGGCCTCATCTATTATTTTAACTGAATCGCTTTACAGTTCATCCATGGCTCACTTCACAACAGAAATAAAAGGAGGAAAGAAGTGAACCTGGAAGGAAAATTGAACTAGCCTCAACACTGAAATCGACAAAGAGCGACAGCAGCCACAAATCGATGCCTCGAGCAACAATGAATTCAACTATCTCTCAATCGAATCCCATTTTAACGAAATCCGGATTGAAATGAAAAGACAGAATCTATAGATTTCGAAATTTTTAGACAGGAATCGACACCAAAATCAAACCATAGAACACCTCAACAATATTTGTATTTTTCTCTGTTCTCAGACTAGCAACCAAAACGAAACAATAGCAGAAATGAAAAATGTTTTAGAACCTTAACCTTCTGCTTTCAATTTCATTCCGAAAAAACCAAAAAAAAAATCTCTCTCAAAATCCCCCGATTTTTCCAGTCCTCCCAAAAAGAATCCTCTCAAAATCAGTCCCCATTCCTATTCACGTTTTCATAAAAAAAACACTCAAACAGACATATTCAAACTCAGAAAATTAACTCGAGATCTTGACTCAAATGAAGACTCGACTCCATGATAGCAGTTAAGGCATAAGCATAGAGGACGACCCTTCAAACTCAGCTTTTACTGACTGATCATACTCCACTACATCATACCACTGCGAAGAGATTCACCAGCAAGAAATTTGATTATAACACAGAATAGACCACTACAAACTGAATCTCATAGCTCAAAAGCACTGGAGCAAAACAGAGTCACATAGAATAAAAGAGAGAAAAACTGAACCTGAAGTTGCAAATTCCCTTTATAACAATTATAAACTCGATAATACAACTCTCAACTCCAAGTCCTAGCGAGGTTCAGCAGCAAATCAACAAGACGACAGTAGAAAACCAAGCTCGAACTTCAATTTGTATCTCCTTGGAACTCACATCCGGATTAAAAAAAATTGTATGTATGTTTCTCTTAAACTTTGAAAGAACTCTTCAAAAAAAAGAAAATGGAATTAGAAAACCAGAAAATATTCCAAGCCTTTCCGCTTTTCTCCAAATTTTTGTTCTTATAGTCCCCCCCCCCCTCAAAATCGGATAAGCCTTCTTTTGAAGACCAATCCTTGATGAATGTGGGGCTCGGATTGAGTGAAATCAATCCAAAGCCTCACACTCATCTAGCAAATCATCCCCAGAAGCTTCCAATCGTGAGATAAAACTCAATTTTGAGCGAGTGAGAGGAGAGGGGAATATTAGCGTCAGAGACCGTTAGCAACGGCAAGATGAGAGAAGGAGGGACGCGTGGGTTAAGGATTTGGGATTCACTCGCCTGAATTTGGACTGAATTGGTGCTTGGATTCGAGTTCTTCTTGTGGAGAAGAAGAACAGTCGCGTGGGGTGTTAGAGATTAGGGCTCATCTGTTTGTTTTGTGTCTGTGGGTGTATTTGGTGGAGAATGGGCCGGGTATGGATGATTGGGGCGGGTTTGAGGTGAATGGGATTTGGGCTTCAACATAATTGGCCCAAAATCTAGTCTTTTTTTTTTCAAGACCAATTATCAAAATTTCTTTTTCCTTTTCTTCTTCTTTTTTTTTCAAAATTAATATAATTCCTGAATTAACTCTTAAGAGACTAATTAACTCAATAAAATCACTTATTAACCCTAAGATAGTTGACACAATTAATTAAAAACAAACTATAAGGAAAACTACTTAAAAGTTAAAATTAAAAATGCAAATTACACTATTTTTTTTGTGATTTTTCTTTTATAAGACCACTCACATAATTAACTAATCCTAAAAATGATAAATTAAATCCTAAATGCAAATGCACATATATTTTTGTATTTTTCGTTAATTGAAAATGACATAAGCATGCACAAACAAATGCAAATAATTAACAAAAAATGTCACGAAAGTCCACAAAATACAAACACTGAAAGAAACTATTTTGTTTTGAATTTATGGGAATAATTCATATAGGTCAAAAATCACGTGCTTACAGCTGCCCCTCTTTGCTCGGAAACACGAAGAGTTTTCGTGCAAAGACAAGTGAGCGGATACGACGATTTTTGCCCGTTTGAATACTCCGTGTGAAGCATTTTTGAAAGATTTGACCGCACCCTGCTTCCGAGGTTGCCTACATATCCTTGGCTAAAAAGGAATCAGGTCAGTGTAGTTCTAGAAGTTCTGGAAGCTGGCACTACCATGAAGCTGTGGTTTCACTGTTGCTGCTGCTGCTGTTACTGCTTACTGAACCCTTATTACACCGTGTCAAAAATAAAAAGAAACTAGACTAAGCTATGATCTATGAATTACAAAAGATTCTATCTATATCTTCAAACTTGCTCTTGTGGTTCTTGTTGTCTTGTTGTCTTGTATTCTCCCGGTGGAATCCATTTGTTGTTGCCTTGAATTGTGATACGAGATGTTTTGCCATTTTTCCTAGTGACGCTTGACCGCCAAGACTTGAAATGTATGCCTATATTCTCCAGGAGGGCTCCTGACTGCTGAAAATTTAAATGTATGCCTCTGTTCTCCAGGCGGGCTCCTGACTACTGAAAATTGAGATATATGCCTCTGTTCTCCAGGCGGGCTCCTGACTTTTGAAACTTGAAATGTATGCCTCCGTTCTCCAGGCGGGCTCCTGATTGCTAAGACTTGAAATATATGCCTCTATTCTCCAGGTGGGCTCCTGACTGCTAAAACTTGAAATATATGCCTCTGTTCTCCAGGCAGGCTCCTGACTGCTAAGACTTGAAATATATGCCTCTGTTCTCCAGGCGGGCTCCTGATTGCTAAGACTTGAAATATATGCCTCTGTTCTCCAGGCGGGCTCCTGACTGCTATATGCCTCCGTTCTCCAGGCGGGCTCCTGATGCTAAACTTGAAATATATGCCTCTGTTCTCCAGGCGGGCTCCTGATTGCTAAGACTTGAAATAACCTGACTGCTAAAACTTGAAATATATGCCTCTGTTCTCCAGGCGGGCTCCTGATTGCTAAGACTTGAAATATATGCCTCCATTATCCAGGCGGGCTCTTGATTGCTAAGACTTGAAATATATGCCTCTGTTCTCCAGGCGGGGTCCTGACTGCTAAAACTTTAAATATATGCCTCTATTCTCCAGGCGGGCTCCTGACTGCTAAAACTTGAAATATATGCCTCTGTTCTCCAGGCGGGCTCTTGACTGCTAAAACTTGAAATATATGCCTCTGTTCTCCAGGCGGGCTCCTGATTGCTATGACTTGAAATATATGCCTCTGTTCTCCAGGCGGGCTCCTGACTGCTAAAACTTGAAATATATGCCTCCGTTCTCCAGGCGGGCTCTTGATTGCTAAGACTTGAAATAAATGCCTTTGTTCTCCAGGCGGGCTCCTGACTTCGACAAAATAGACAAAACAAAGAAAATTTTCTGCCCCAATTTGGTGGTTGGGTACAGATATGAGTGTAGAACTGAATCGTATTGCCAAATGTTACTAAGAATTTGAAAGCTTGGTCCTATTATCCAGGGAGGTCCCGACAACTCCTAATAATTACGAACCTAAGTTACATCTTCTAAAGGTATTACTCCCACTACATTTGTTATCAAAAGGTCTTAAACTACTCTCCATTATCCAGGAGGGTCCTGACAACTTCTAGTTAGTTAAAAAAAAACAGTTTTAGCCTAAGTCATTTATACTAAAAGTACGACTTCCACTATATCTTGTTATCTAAACAGACCTTAAAACTACGTCCCATTATCCAAGAGGGTCCTGAAAACTCATAATTGAGTCTTATCATAAACATGCAAACTTTGAAACCAACTTATATTCCTTTGGGGTACATTTGTGCTAAATTATTCTACTCATGATTGTTTTGAGATTTAAACCAAGTCCCATTTTCCAGGAGGGTCCTCAGAGTTTATGGTCAAACCTGTTTTGGTGCTTGCTTTATCCCTTAAGGAGGGTTTCTCCGAAACCAACGAAAAACTTTCTGCCCCTGTTTCAATCAAAGAAAAATCTTGTCAGTTTAAAATGGTAGTTAGTTGATGGCATTCTTGCTGAAGACGTCTCCGCTGCTGTGTTTTGCCTCGCCTTGCTTCATGAACTTGCCTTGAGCCGCTTTGACTTCCTGACAGACTTTCAAAATCCCCATGACTTTTGATGACCCGAGTGTTCTATCCCATCCTGTTGTTTTACATTTCTGACCCCTTTATCTGAAACTTTGCCTCTCCTCACAAAACTATCTGGCCAATCCACCGATGAAACTTCTAATGATCCTTTGCGTCTTACTTTGCATTTTGCCATCTTTGGTACGTTCTGGCCCTACTATGCTTTGCAATTGGGAAACTGGTAGTGAGCCTTGACATCCCTTCTTCTTTGTTTCGAACAAGACCGACATTGGAACATCGTAAAGAACAAACCTCAAAAAGAATGAAATGCAATGACCTTGAGAGTAAGGATAAAGAGAATCCAAAACCGGACGATTTATAAAAGGAAAGAAAAGAAAAGAGACTTATCTGAGTGGAACAGCTGGTGCCATTGATCATGCCATGCATTTTGGACTAACCGGCCCAATATGTCCAGCCAATCAACTTTCCATTGCTACGCTTTGTTACCCCAGAATTCCACAACCTGATTTCTTCAACCAAACCCTAACCTTGTTCATCCTGCAGTGTCTTAAACGGTTTTCACCCACAGACCTATCTCATTTGATTTCTCTCAACTCACTTCCGCCTTATGGTGCCCGTGAGGGTTTTCACTAAGAAGACTCTCTCATTTTTTATTTTTCTCAGCTCACGTCGCCTTACGGTGCCTGTGAGGGTTTTCACCAATAAGACTCTCTCATTTCGGATTTTTCCTGCTTGAACCAGAGTGTTGCGCTTGACATGAATTACCTTTACCCGCTTTTACTTGGCATTTCTTGAAGACTGATCGGAAGGTCTTTCTTTGGACCGTAAGGTGGGCTTTTGGATTGGGTTAGAAAGAAAGGGTGTCAAGGGCTCAAAACAATTCAAATGGGTTTAAAATTACAACTTTCGGAATGAGATTTCTTACAGCAACCACAACTTCTGCCCCAATTTCTTTCTTGGGGACTTTTGGATTTTTATTACTGTGTGACTGAACCTCAGAGATAGGCTGCCTACGTATCCTTTCGGAATCAAGTCAAACGTAGTTCGTTACGTAGGAATTACTTTGTTGTTGTGATTTTTCTTTTCTTTTCTTCCACTTTCTCTTCTTTTCTTTTTTTCCTCCTTTCTCTTTTTGTTGTTTCTTTTTACTTTTTCTTTTTTTCCTTTTCTTTTTCTTTTTCTTCTCTTTTCTCTTCCTTTTTTCTTTCTTTTCTTCTTCCTTTTTCCTTCTCTCTCTTTTCATTCTTTTCTATTCTCTTTTTCCTTGACTTATCTTTCACGCTTGTGTTTCTGATCTTTGCACTGGGCCAAAGATTCCTCATGCATGTCATGTCATTGAAACCATCCTAAAAGAACTATGTAAGGAAGAAAAGAAAAATAAAAATAAAAATATCAGGAATGATGAAAAAGGGAAATTGCATTTCATTGAAATCAAAAGATAGCAAGCTTTAACACATCCAAACGGACGGAACATAGAATCTGAATCACAACCCTGGAATAATCCAGACAACTAAAAGGAAATCAAAACCCACTACCAAAACTCCCTCCGAGTAGGAAGAGGTGTAGCTTCCCAATTGTTGATCTTCACTATCGGCTTGACAAAATGCACCTCTTCTTCACCAGAGACTCCCCCAATTTCCACCGTGTTTACTTCATCAAATAAACTTTGGACCCTCTCAAATCAACTCCTCATCAAAGACAACCACAGGCTTTGGAACTGCTGACACCGGATGCTTCACTGTCCCTGGCTTGACAATGACGGGATCTGTGTGGGCACCCTCCTCAATCACGACAGGCTTGTTCGACACTCATGGCACAACCACTTTTGCCCTTTTCTTGTTTCGTTGCAACCTCACTTGAGGACCCTTTCTTGACTACCGCAGGTGGCTCACTGTCTGTCCCGCCCAACCTGATTACTGATTTCCCACTAGTTGACTTTTCAACCGTCCCGACCTCACTGGACCGAATCATCATGACGGTCTGTGAAGGCTTCTTAGGCTCCCCTCCCTTATGCACTATCTCTATCATATTTGTCTCATGATGGGCCGGCAACGGATTCTGGTTGATAACGGGCACCTTTTTTGCCCATGCTTGATACATCTTGGCCATCTGTTGCTTTAGCTTATGCATCTCCTCCTTCATTGCATTAACATCCAATTCTTCCTCCTCCCTCGACGGGTCGACGATGCTTGCCTCTAACTCCTGGTTGACCATGTTCGACTTGTCCTTAGACCGGGTGTTGCAGGAATGGGTTGCCAGAATGCCAGTCAACTAATCACCTGCCTGGACTCATCATCAACAACAACTTTGTTAGCGATTAGAGCATTAATAGATAGGTAGCCACACATTTGGGAATGAATGCACCTAAGCAGTTAACCGTTTCTACTATGCCTTTGCTTTGTTGCATGCGTCATCCCGGCTTTCCTTTTTCTTTATTTGCCATGCCTTTTCTTTGTTTTATCCTCTCACTCTTCCCTTTTTTTTTCCATTGTTTGTTTCTTTCCTTTCCCTCTTTTCTTATGCTTTTCTCTCTTATTTTCCCTCTTTTTTTTTCTTTCTTTTTTTTTCTTTTTTTTCCTTTTTCTCTTCTCTCTTTTTTTATTTGGTTACGGTCGAATCCTATGTAGATTGCCTACGTATCATGACCCCACATGAATCAGACCAAGCGTAGTTCTTGCAGATAAACGCAAAAATAAGGAAATAATTTTTTTTAGATTTTCACTCTTTCATTAATAAAACTCTGATTACAAAGATACTAGACTATTTGTTTTCCTTAAAAAGAAAAATTGCAAATTCGGCATCGCCGCGGCCCTGCGTGCAAGCCCCTTTGTAACTGCTCCAAATCGTTCGTAACCTGACGAACAAATATCATCACTGTAGAAAAGAAAGTGGTACGACCCATTCTTTCGCCGGCCTGACATTTCATGACAATATAATCTGCAATGCCTCTAATTCTTTCCCTGATCTGGCCTTTTTCCTGGTGGAGTCGGCTTATCTGCTGGTTGCGAGCCTCTAAAACCTGGGAGTCATGGAAATGATGGTCTTGCAACAGCTTTATTTCTTTTTCCATCTCGGCCATTAGCCTATAGCACTAATCCCTTTCAGCATGAAATTCTTTGTCCTGCCAGGCTGCCTTATCTTCAAGGGTGTTCATCTTTCTTTTCGGATTGGCAATGGTTCCCTCATAATTTCTTTTCATTTGTTGCATAAATTGGGCTCTTTCCTCTGTCTTCTTTGCCCATTGTGCCCGGAGTTTTGCCATATTCCCCTCAGATTTCTCCAACTCATCTTGGCCCTCTAAGACCTGCTTTTTCAGCGCATTTATCAATCTCTCATCGGACCGACTTCTTTCTTGATTTTTAGCAGCTATTTTCATTTGTCGGATTTTCTCTTTAAGAACCTCATTCTCTTGAGTCAAGTTCTTTTTGTCACCTTCGTCAGCCGCAACTTGCACTCTCTTTTCAAATTGAAGATCTCGGACTTGCTGCTCAAGCGCCCCTATCCTAGCCCGGTATTCCTTTTCCTTAGCTAGCCAATCCCATTGTACCTGGGCTCCGTCAGAGAATTGTTGTACATGTTGCCTTTTGGTAGGTCTTTCGGGAATCTGAAACCTTTTGCCAAACTAGGTCAAGTATTTGGGGTCTACTTCGCCTTTAGCCCGATCCTGTACTATAGTCTTAGGCTCAAGGTACCTGCACTCATTCCATATTTGTCGGATTTTTCCTTCCGGAAATACAGCCTTTGGACCTAACTCAATGATTTGTCCGCTCAGGTCTTCATCATTGTGAACAATTTGGAATCTTCCTAGTTGCCTCAGAACTCGGTAAGGAGCGTAGGGATGCAAACTTGAAATATATGCCTCCGTTCTCCAGGCGGGCTCTTGATTGCTAAGNGTTGTTGTAAAATAGTTGATGGATCTATACTCTAGCCATCTTTTTTTTTTAATTTATCACCCTTTAAACAGTAAAAATGTCTAGAGAGTTTTGCTAAGTCCTATAAAAGAACGTATGTTATTGCATCCTATTTCTACTGGTGAATTTTACATGATATTTAAAAAAATACCGAAAATTAACCGAACCGTACCGATACCGAAGAAAAACCAACATGATTGGGACGGTTTCGAAAAGTCTAATTTTGGTTATACATAATAGAATAACCGAAAAATTGGTATGGTATAAATTTTATAAAATAACCGGCCGAACCGAACAATTGACACCCCTAACCCACAGTACATCATATGTGACCGTATTTTCTTGGACAGATCACGACCCCCAAAAAAGATACCATGAAAGCCAATCCCCGCCGGTCCTCCCATTTATCTTTGTTCCCGGCGTGTGTCAAACCATATCGGTGGTATAGGAAATGAAGTGTGCAACACCCTTCTGCTAAATGCTTATCTTGAATGTCCTGACTAATGCTCAACAGGTCCAAGAATCTGTGGAGGGTGACTGGACTTGGTGCCAATGGGTATCTGCTCCTGAGGTTTCCGTTGAGACCCGCATATCCCGCAATCTCCTCTAGTGTGGGTGCGAGCTCGAAGTCCGAGAACCGGAATACGTTACGGGTTGGGTACCAGAAAGGTATTAGTGCTTCAACAATGTCCGTCCTTGGTTTGATGTTCAACAATCCAACGAGACCACCCAAAACCTTGACTACTGTTTCTCTGCTACCTTTCCCCAAGTCATTCCACCACATGTGGAGCTTCAAAGGGATCTCACTCAGGACTGAATCTCAACTGTAGTCATCCTGTACATTTATTTAAAGGAATTTAATGACTTATTGCATCCTAAAAGGAAAAATGTGGCTATTTAAAGAAAAATGGCTATTTAATGACTCAATTTGACATAAAAGTAAAAGTGGCTATTTTTCAAAAATTTTTATTTAAGAAAACAAAGACTCGGTTTTGCAAATACGACCTTTCAACACTTACCGGAGGGAGATTTTAAGGCTGTGCCCGCAAACCATTTAAAAATGACTCGGGGTGGCTGTTCTTGCAAAAACAGCCTTCCGGCGCCCTTTTGGGGACATTCGGCTTATTTTAAACAAGAATGGCGTCACCCGACTTATTTTGACACAAAAGTTTTGATATTTTTGGCTATTTTTGCAAAAGGGAGGTTGGACCCGATGAGGGTTGCCTACGTATCTCACGCCCGGTGAGAATCAAACCAGCGTAGTTCGGCCAAATTTGGCAAAACCAAATATATCTTTTGAACAATCTTTTTTCAATATTTTCCTTTTCATTTTTTCAAAAATCCGGCAGCATTTCGGTACTATTTGGGCATTGGTTTTTTCCAAACAAGTGGTTACCCTCACTTAGCCCTAACACTGCTATTTTCTCAATTCTCTCATTATATACAAGCCGGTCAACATGCAAATCCAAAGCAAATGAATGCATAAGTAGCACGTAAGGTGCATCAGGATGGTCTTTTCATTTCAGGTCACCTGTCCTAGACGGACCCAAACCCTGTGTTGAGTCCCCTAAGTCAAATGCACATGATGCAAACAAACGTTCTTACTAGGGATCCGGCATGAGGTTTTGTTCTTCTAGGTTTAAAACCTAGGTTTATTGGTCTAGACCTGGCTTACCCGAGCGGACAACTCGAGCCGAGGGGGAGGCAGCGCACCGGGGATACAGAAGCTCCACCGCCTTAGCAACTTATCCAAACCTCGTTCTAAATGGGAAAAGACTCTAAACAGAAGAGAAGCTACACGAAGTGCACCCTTCTCCATGATGTAGAAGACTCAGAGAGGAGAAGGGATTCGTAACAGTTTAAACACAATTCAACAAATATCAAAGCGGTAAAACATTTAGCACATTAAGCCCAAACATGTAACAAAATCAGATAAAGCCAAATATAACAATTAACTGAGCTCGAATTCTTGAACCCTGAACAAAAGTTCTGGGTTCTTGTCCCCAGCAGAGTCGCCAGAGCTATCACACCTCCTTTTCGCTACACCCCAGAAGAGGGTATAATAAAGGGAGTTTTTCCAATTAAAGGACAATCGAAACGGGATTCATTTTATTAAAAGCTTCAGAGTCGCCACTTGGGAGATTTATGGTGTCCCGAGTCACCGGTTTGAATCTCGAATCGAGGAAAGGGTTTGACTCTGTATTACAGTCTGCGAACCAGAAATCCGGGTAAGGAATTCTGTTAACCCGGGAGAAGGGGTTAGGCATTCCCGAGTTCCGTGGTTCTCGCAGGGTCGCTCAACTGCTATATTTGGCTACAATCTGATTTTAATACATGTTATCCTATTGTGCACTTTTTAGAATTATTTACCGCTTTTAATTAAATTTTTTAAGAAATTGAACGTCGTTTAAAAATATGTTTTTGGATCACGTCACATAAAATGCACCCGGATCCTCGACACATTTTATTCAACGTTTTGAGATTTGGACTTGGGTCGCATGAAATGCACACCCGAATTTAGGAAGGTAAGATTATTAAAGAACGCGCCTAAAGCGACTAACGTGTTATTAACTTTGCGGGAGGCCGTGAAAATTCGTTAAACGGCACGTCCCGAATTCTAAGTATTTTATTATAAGTATTCAAAGAGGGCCACGCGAATTATGATTTTACTTGGCGCGGCGCACCTCAATTTGTTTTAAAGGCCAACCTAAAAGAACTACGATTTTCTATTAAAGATTGTCTCTAAAAGGGCCTTAATTAATTAGCATCATTAATTGTTATTATTAGAAAACCTTTCGCGGAATTCGAGCTTCAAACTCAGGTCCACACTTGAACAAGAGGAAAACCTCCTAATTCAAATATGCTACCTAGATTGGTAGGCCCAAAACCCGTATTATTATTAAGAAAAAGTTTAACCAAAGTTGCGCGAACGCATACTCCACCTTGATTCCAAATTATGCTTTCTTGCTAGCAACCATTATCTAACAAAAAAAAAAAAAGCTAATTCTAAAAGCCATGGTGATAAAACAACCATTCAAACAAACAACTAACTTAAAACGAGTTTTTTCAAGACACAATCAAGAAGCAGACATGGTGATGAGCTACTGTGAGAATGTATAAGAATGCCAAATCAAAGCACACGTAAATTTCCATATATGACTTCCCCTTCCCTCCCTATTAAGAACTTGTACTTTTAAATGGGTACTGCAGCTTAATGCTAAATCGGCCTCAATTCTTTCTTGGCCAGTGTATAGAGTTCATTTCACCAAACGTGAGTTCAAAGTACTTCTCGCAACAAGACAAATTAAAGAAAATAACCTTTCATTTTTAAAGAGGATCACAAATAGAGAAAGTTAATGAAACGATCACGAAACCAAACAAACTTCAGTTATGCACATAAACTGCCTAATAATTCAAAACATCTGTAGACCAAATCAATGCAGAATTTACGCTAAAAAATCATGCACATAGGCTGCCTGGACAATTGCAAAACAAGGCAGACTTCCACCAAAGGCCAACAGTAACACTATTAACTTATAAACACAGTGATTTACTTTAACATGAGTCATCCAACAGGTTTCAGAAATGGTTTCAATCAATATTTCATGTGAATGCAAGCAGGAATACAGAGCATCTTCAAACTTACCTTGCTGAACAAGAAAACATCAAAAAAATTGACTAAAAACTAAGACTAACTTGGCTGAAGCTCAGAAGAAGTTCTAGCAATCATGGAGACTAAAATCGAGCTTTCATTCGATGGAGTTTCCAACTAACAGTAGTAAGTTTAAATGAGCCTCCTGGAAATACAGTCACATAGCAATCTATCTAAGTCATGCCAAAGATTAAAATTCTTCTTTCAATTGTAACATTCCCAGCAAAGATGGACACAAGGATCAATGTGTAACTTCAAAAAATCTGCATACCTTCATACTCCTTTCCATGAATCGGGCAATATCCATGACATGAGTAACTAATCTCAATCAATTTACATTTATCGAACTAATGTTTTGCTTGAAACACATTTTTTAAAGGGAGTTTAATCTATATCATCCAACAGTGGCTAGGGAGCATGACAAAACCAGAAATGTACAGTACAAGAAAACATAGAACACCAAGGATTGCAAACAATAGAAATGATCAGCCCTCGAGACATGAAAGCCAAGAGGATCTGCAGTCCAGAAACATGATTCTAAGGACAAAGTCACGTGAACTCTAAAGCATAGAATACTGATCTGTTGCTCCTAAACTGATTGAAATATATGCAAGCTTAACGATTATAGGAAAAATCAGTAACGACGTGCCAATTTGAACAAATAATCACGACATAAAGTGGTGAGATGCAAAATGACTAGTTCATGGCCAAATTCAGCTCCATTACTCCAACGACCACTATCTAATCAAGTTCAAATATGAAATCATGGAAGAGTTGAAAGCAGAACAGTAAATAAAACTGAAAAAATACCAAACAGGCCTCATCTATTATTTTAACTGAATCGCTTTACAGTTCATCCATGGCTCACTTCACAACAGAAATAAAAGGAGGAAAGAAGTGAATCTGGAAGGAAAATTGAACTAGCCTCAACACTGAAATCGACACAGAGCGACAACAGCCACAAATCGATGCCTCGAGCAACAATGAATTCAACTATCTCTCAATCGAATCCCATTTTAACAAAATCCGGATTGAAATAAAAAGACAGAATCTATTGATTTCGAAATTTTTAGACAGGAATCGACACCAAAATCAAACAATAGAACACCTCAACAATATTTATATTTTCCTCTGTTCTCAAACTAGCAACCAAAACGAAACAATAGCAGAAATGAAAAATGTTTTTGAACCTTAACCTTCTGCTTTCAATTTCTTTCCGAAAAACCAAAAAAAAAAATCTCTCTCAAAATCCCCCGATTTTTCCAGTCCTCCTAAAAAGAATCCTCTCAAAATCAGTCCCTATTCATATTCACATTTTCATAAAAAAAACACTCAAACAGACATATTCAAACTCAGAAAATTATCTCGAGATCTTGACTCAAATGAATACTCTACTCCATGATAGTAGTTAAGGCATAAGCATAGAGGACGACCCTTCAAACTCAGCTTTTACTGACTGAACATACTCTACTACATCACACCAGTGCGAAGAGATTCACCAGCAAGAAATTCGATTATAGCACAGAACAAACCACTACAAACTGAATCTCATAGCTCAAAAGCACTGGAGCAAAATAGAGTCACATAGAATAAAAGAGAGGAAAACTGAACCTGAAGCTGCAAATTCCCTTTATAACAATTATAAACTCGATTATACAACTCTCAACTCCAAGTCAACAAAGTCAAGTAGTTACGCAGAATCAAAAGAGAAGAGAGCATAGTAACAGGTAAAGAGAGTCAGAAACTAGCAAAGGTCTCATAGTAACAATAAATGAGGAAAACCTTTAAAGAAATTAGGGCTTTAAAAATAGTCAAGCTTAAGAGATGATAGGAACACAGAATTAGATAAGTCAAACAAGGAAAAGAACTTAATTAAACAAGTATACACTCAAACAAACAAGGATAGTTTCAGAACTCGGATAAGACCAAAAGACCTAGGGTTTTCAACATGCTGAATCAAATAGAAAGAAAGCATAAACAGGTTGTTTGAACATAGTGAAATCATGAAAGAACACCAAAAAAATAGAGAAGCGGTCTTTAAAAAGAAGTTAAGAGAAACCCTAATCGTTGAAAAATGAAGAGTCACATTGAAAGAAAATGGAGAATCTTTTGAAAAACACTTAAGAAGTTCATAGTAAGCACAGATCTAAGATAGATCTGAAAGAAAATGAAAGGTCTTAGTGCTAGGGTTTCAGAAAACCCAAAAAAAGTGAGAAAGACTTTGAAAGTTACCGATCTAGCCAAAAAAGTCAAAGATCTGACTTGAACGGCCACGAATGGTCAGAGAAAGACCAGGGATGGCCGGAGAAAGGCCATGAATGAATGTTGAGCAAGGGCTGGACCAGATATCTTTGAGATCTGGCCATGAAATCGCACAAACGGGCCACCATGAGATGCATGAGGCCGGTCTACACCTCAAACGGCCATAGGAGACCACAGATTAGGTGGGGATTGAGGTGGATTAGGGTGGAATTATGTGGCGGCGGCTAGGGTTCATATGAGGTTGCAGAGAGAATTGAGAGGGAAAGGGATTCAGAGGCGGCGGGTGGTGAGAAATAATTTAGGTTTAGGGGTCGTTCAGGGTTAAAAATGGAAAGGGTGAATGTTGGCCGTTGATCTGAATGATCAACGGTCTGGATAAAAGAGGGTAGGTAGGGATCCGGGATTGGGTCGATTTAATTAAAATTGGGGTCAGGGTTTAATTAGAATTGGGCTGGGTAATTAGGGCCTGATTTGGGTTATAATTGAAACCCAATTTGGGCTAAAATTTAAATAGCCACTTTTCCCTTTTAATTTATAAAAATAGTAGATAAATTTCTGAAAACGAATTGAAAGCACTAAAACTTATTTATAATATGTAATTAACAAATTAAATATTGGATCCCATTTTATAAATATGAGACAAATTTAAACCTAAAAATGGCTAATATTGCAATTATGTGCAATTAACTTTAAAAAATACTGAATAAAATTGTAAAAATACAGAAAAATTACTTTAGCCATATTTTGGCATAAATGTAAAGATGCAATAAATGAATCATCAAAAATAATAATCTTGAAGATAATTATTAGGATTTTATGGATGAAAAAGGGAAATAAATTAATTTAAAAACCTTTAAAAAATATGAAAAAATAATAAAACATTTGGACATACATATATATGCATATATATGCTACTTTGAAAGTATTTTGCATATTGAAAATATATAGGAAAAAATTGGGTGTCAACAGGCCCTTAGACTCTTGTGTATCGTCCCTTAGGCTCTTTAAATTGGGCCGTTTCGGCCTCTAAAATGGCTATATAATTTTTCCATCGTTTCAGCTAAAAGACTTAGTGAAATATTAGTTATGCCTTAGCATGTGTTTTTTGTAATCGTTGGGTTTTTCGAAGGCTCGACGTATCAGAACCTTATTAGTCATTTTGTTTGTGTGAACATAATCGAATGCCTCTTAAGGTTTTTCTGAAGGCTGGTATTATCGAAGCCGTTAGATTTTTCGAGGGCTGATTTATCGAAGCCCTTAGATTTTTTGGGGGCCGAATTTATCGAGGCCCCTTATATTTTGCTTATTCCAGGGTAGCCTGACTTTATCCGTTTTTCAATGTTTGAAGGCCTTTAATTTTACAGCAAAAATCAGACGTCTCCGACTCGCATTATTTTTGCCGTAGCCTTTATGTGACCGTAGTCTTTAGTATGGCCGTAGCCTTCGGGTTTGTCACTTGGACTCATTTCCCGATAACTTTTCGAACTTGTTCGAAATAGTTAGTCCCCGAGTAAATTGGCCTTGGCCTTCGTTTTGAGGGGGTGAATGAGTCTGAATTTTTGATGACTCGGATGTACTGACTGTTAGTGACAGTCCCTGGGTATTCCGGGGTGCTTTGGCCCTTGAGCCGCTTCCCGTAGAATTGTAATTGTAGAGCTCGTATGAAATACAATGTGTTTTTTGATATAACTAGAATGCTTCTTTAAATAGTTGATACATGCGTACATGTTTTTCCGTTGGGGCTCAATTATTCTATATGGACACGGTTCATTTGACCGTTTGCCCCATTACAAAGTTCACCTATCAAGGCCCTCTTAGTCGTGAAATATCTTTCTCAAAACTATAATCCTCCGAGGGTGATACGCCCCAGTATTCGAGGTTGATCGAAAAGAAGCCTTGAATACTTGTTGAGTGACCCTTAGGTAGAATATATGTGTTGCCTCGTTAAAAACCTTGCCGGTAAAACCCATTTGGTATAAAACCCGTTCTAAGGGAAAAAGAGTGCAACGCGTGCTTTCAAACCCAAGGTCTTCAAGCAGAAAAGTGCCTCGATGTATCCGATCGGACATCTGCCATGAGTTAGTTTGAAATACAAATGAAAAAGGAGGGAAGGTCATACCTTAGTAGTAATATCGCTTGAGTATTGATATATTCAAATTGTTTGGTAGTTGCTCGCCTTCCATTGTGCTAAGTTTGTAGGATCCTTTCCCAATGACTCTAAGGATACAGTACGATCCTTTCAAATTGGGACCTAGCTTTCCTTCATTTCGGTCTCGAGTGTTAGGAGTGACTTTCCTTAGGACTAAGTCTCCGACTCTGAAATATCGACGTCCTTCTATTGTAATACCTTTTGATCCTTTGTTTTTGCGCGGCCATTCGAATTAACGCGGCCTCGCATGTTTTCATCTAGTAGTTCGAGAGAAGTGTTCATTTCATCGTGATTTGAGTCCTCGGTGGCATGCTGAAACCTGGTGCTAGGTTCCCCGACTTTGGCTGGAATCAAAGCTTCGGACCCATAAACCAAAGAAAATGGGGTCTACCTAGTGCTTGACTTCGATGTTGTCCGATATGCCCATAGTATCTCAGGTAACACTTCTCTCCATTTCCCCTTTGCATCATCTAACCTTCTCTTCAAGTTTCCAATGATGGTTTTATTTGTGGACTCGCCTTGACCATTTGCACTCTGGTGGTAAGGAGCTGACAGGATCCTTTTTATTTTATGTTCCTCGAGGAATTTTGTCACTTTGCCGTCGATGAACTGTTTCCCATTGTCACATGTTATCTCGGCGGGTATCCCGAACCGACATATGATATTGTCCCATATGAAATCGATGACTTCTTTTTCTCTTATCTTGTCGAATGCCTGCGCCTCAACCGATTTTGAGAAGTAGTCAGTCATACATAAAATAAATGTAGCTTTACCTGGCACCGTCGCTAGGGGGCCAACAATGTCTGTCCGCCATTTCATGAATGGCCACGGGGATAGGACGGTGTGGAGTTGTTCACCGGGTTGATGGATTATTGGTGCAAATCCCTAGCATTTATCACACTTCCGAACGAACTCCTTGGCATCCTTTTCCATGTTATCCCAATAATAACCTGCTCTGATCACCTTTCGGACCAGAGAGTCTGCACTAGAATGTTTCCCACATGAGCCCTCGTGGATTTCCCATAGCACATAGTCTGTGTCCCGGGGTCCCAAGCACACTGCCAGTGGTCCATCAAAGGTCCTTCTGTACAACGTTCCACTTTCATCGAGCGAGAATCGAGCTGCTTTGGCTCGAAGTGTTCTAGACTCTTTTGGGTCCGCAGGGAGCTTGCCATGCTGTATGTAATCGATGTACTTATTCCACCAATCCCATGTTAAGCTCGTTGAGTTAATCTCTGCATGGCCTTCTTCGATTACTGACTTCGATAGCTGAATGACAGCCCCCGGGACGATATCATCTTCTTCGACTGATGACCCCAAGTTTGCTAGTGCGTCGGCCTCGCTATTCTATTCTCGAGGTACATGGTCCAGTGTCCATTCCTCGAAGCGGTGCAATGTCATTTGATGTTTGTCTAAGTACCTTTGCATTCGATCGACCCGAACCTCAAAGCTACCGTTTACATGATTTACCAACAAAAAGGAATCACACTTTGCCTCGATGACCTCTGCTCAAGGCCCTTGGCTAGTTCAAGACCTGCAATCATGGCTTCGTACTCGACCTCATTGTTAGACAATTTAGAAGTTTTTATAGATTGCCTAATAAGACTACCCGTAGGTGGTTTCAAAACGATGCCGAGCATGGATCCTTTCACATTCAAGGCACCGTCTGTTAAGAGGGTCCAAATCGCCACCGATGTTTCCACTTTTAGCAAGAGTTCCTTTTCTACTTCGGGTATAAGGGTAGGTGCGAAGTCGGCCACAAAGTCTGCTAAAATTTGAGACTTGATGGCAGTTCGAGGCTGATATTCGATATCATATCCTCCAAGTTCGGTGGCCCACCTGGCCAATCTGCCCGATAATTCGGGCTTATGCAAGACATTTCAAAGTGGGTATGTAGTTAGTACACATATTGGATGGCACTGAAAATATGGTTTTAATTTCCTAGATGTGCTTATTAATACAAGAGCCAATTTTTCCAAATGTAGGTACCTGGTTTCAGCATCCCCTAGCGTCTAACTCACATAATAGATGGGAAATTGCGTACCTTGCTCTTCTCGAACCAACACGCCAATTACCGTTACCTTGGACACGGACAGATACAAGTAGAGTGTTTCATCCTCCTTTGGAGTATGGAGTAGGGTCGGGCTCGAGAGATATCATTTTAATTCTACCAAGGCTTGTTGGAACTGTGGGGTCCATGCGAAGTTGTTCTTCTTTTTTAGTAGGGAGAAGAAATGATGTCTCTGATATGATGACCTCGAGATAAATCGACCTAGGGCAGCTATCCGTCCGGTCAGCCGTTGCACGGCTTTGACATTGTTCACCACAATGATTTCCTCAATGGCTTTGATTTTATCGGGGTTGATCTTGATTTTATCGGGGTTGATATCATGATATACTTTCTAAGGATGTCGAATGTCACCTGCAAATGGGTCAAATGGTCCTCTGCGTGCAGGGACTTAACTAGCATATCGTCAATATAAACTTCCATGGATTTTCCTATTTGATGTTCGAACATCTTATTAACTAAACGTTGATATGTGGCTCCTGCATTTTTTAGCCCGAAGGGCATTACATTATAACAATACGTTCCATACTTGGTGATGAATGAAGTTTTCTCCCGGTCCTCCGGGCTCATTTGAATTTGGTTGTACCCGGAGTAGGCGTCGAGAAAGGTAAGGATCTCGTAGCCGGCCATAGCATCGATCAAACGATCGATGTTTGGCCATGGGAAAGAATCTTTAGGGCATGCTTTGTTCGAATCTTTGTAATCTACATACATTCTAAGTTTATTCCCCTTTTTAGGGACTACCACTACGTTAGCTAGCCATTCTGGATATTTTACTTCCCTGGTGGATCCTATTTTGAGAAGTTTGGTTACCTCTTCTTTGATGAATGCGTGCTTTACCTCGGACAGAGGTCACCTTTTTTGCTTCACCGGTTTAAATCAGGGATCGACACTTACTCGATGGGTAGTTATCTCCAGTGGTATCCCTGTCATATCTAAATGGGACCAAGCGAAGCAATCAATATTATCGATGAGAAACTGAACGAGCTTTTTCATGAGTTCGTGGGTTAACCCCGTCCCCAGGTATACCTTTTGTTCCAGAAGATGCTCGATTAATATGACCCTTTCGAGTTCTTCAATCGTGGATTTCGTCGCATCTGATTCCTCGGGAGCAACGAAGGTTTGGAGGGTGAGGAAATCTTCTTCTTCGTCCTCAGCCACCTTTTCATTTGGACATTTGTCCATCGGGCTCAACCGAGGGCACGGACTATGATTGCTATTTGGCCACCTGTTCCTCCTTCGACATTTTCGATGTGGATGGCGCCGATACATGTGTCAAGCTGTGCGCTGGAAACATCTCCTTAGATGCATGCTGCTCTCCATATATTGATTATCCTTCGTTGGGAACTTCATCGTCTGATGAAGGGTCGATGGCACCGCCCTCATGCTATGGATCCACGGCCTTCCGAGCAAATCATTGTATCTCATGCCACCTTCGATGACATGAAATTTGGTGTCTTGTATGGTTCCAGCTACATTGACTGGGAGGATGATTTATCCCTTCGTCATTTCACTTGCCATGTTAAAGCCATTCAAGAACCGAGATACCAGTCTGATTTGATCGAGCAGCCCGAACTGCTCCACGACCCTTGACCTGATTATATTTTTCGAAGTACCTGGATCCACGAGAACACGTTTAACTTGAACTTTATTTAAAATGATAGAAATTTCCAGTGCATCGTTGTGAGGTTGAGATAAAGCCTCGATGTCTTCTTCGCTGAATGTGAGGGTGTCCTCGGGCAAGTAATCTCGAGTCCCTTTTTCCCTTGTGATTGATACATTGGTACGTTTGAATAATGGTCCCTGTGGGGCGTCAATTCTGAAAAAGAGCCTAAGGGCTGATATGCAAGAGCCTAAGGGCTAGCTTAAAAGAAATATAGGGCCGAAGACCTGTGGGAGTCTGAGACCCCGTTCTCGTTTAACTCGGACCCAAAGGCCTTGTGACCCCAAGCTCGCATTAATTTGATTTTATGTTTGGATCGGGGATCATCTCAAAGGGGGTATGATCTTGGGCAATAAAATCCTAAGGGCTCGTAAAACCGATACTCGAACTTAGCATTGGAATCATCAAAAAATTTCATAAACGGGGACAAAATAAAAGTCAACACAAATCAAAAACAAAGCAAAAAACTACATTATATTCATTTGGGAATTTACAAAGCATATTACAACGCCCACAAAGGCGCCTTGTACAAAAAGGAACCTAATCTATTTTCGAGGCCACGTCCCCGGGAGTGTCGTCTACACCGATGATCATGTGAATGACATGTTGACGTTCTTCAAGTTTGTTTTTTCTGCCTGCATCCCTTTCCCTGAAGTGATTCTTAGCCCGATCATTTAGGAATTCTCGAAGGTGGCCTTCATTGAATAACCTAGCCACTTCCTGCCTTAGCTGCCTGCAATCCTCCTTTGTATGACCATGCGTGCCATGATACTTGCACATCAAGTTAGGGTTCCTTTGGGAGGGATCGGTATGTAATGGCTCGGGAAACTTAGTATCTTTGATTCTCCCAATAGCCGAGACGATCCATGATGCATCTATGCTAAAATGATATTCTGTTAATCGGGGGACCTCGACGGGGTCAGCATGCTTATCGAACCCGTTCTTGCTCATGAGTCCCCGAGAACCTTGACCTTGGTCACTACTTCGATCGATTCAAGAGAAGTTGTGACTCGCGCTATTGTTTCTTCGATAAACATATGGTTGATATCGTTCTTGATTGAATCTTGATCACTGGTCTGTGTCCCTCGAGGACTTGGCTGCGAATCTGTTAGGATGAGCTGAGCCCGAGGGGGCTCCCAACTGGTCGTCCTCGACCCTAATTTTTGACTGATAACGGTTGTGCACATCTTACCATGTCACATCTAGATATTCAATCAAGTTCTGCTTTAACTGTCGAGATGCAATCGAGCTTCTTTCATTCAAACATTACTTAAAGGCCTGAACTGCCCAGTCATCGAAGACCGGTGGCAATTCCATTCTTTCCATTTGAAATCGGGACACGAACTCCCTTAGCATTTCGTCGTCCCTTTGTTTTATATTGAAGACATTCGATTTTCTTGTAGCCACTTTTATGGCCCAGGCGTGTGCTGTCACGAAGGCATCCGCCAAAATATCAAATGAATCAATGGAGTTAGGAGCTAAGTTATGATACCAGATCATAGCTCATTTTGATAGTATTTCTCCAAACATTTTCAATAACACTAACTCGATTTCATCGTCATTCAAGTCATTTCCTTTGATTCAACAAGTGTATGAAGTAGTATGTTTGTTAGGGTCAGTTGTTACGTTGTACTTTGGTATATCGGTCATGCGAAACTTCTTGGAAACGGGCATCAGAGCCGCGCTTAGGGTGAAAGGTTTTTGTATGAATTTTTTGGCATCTAGACCCTTCAAAATCGGAGGTGCTCCCGGTATCTGGTCTACCCGGGAATTGTAAGTTTCCACCTTTTTATCATTGTCTTCTATATTCTTTTCTCCTGACTCGATCCTTTTAGTGAGTTCCTCAAGCATTTTCATGATTGCGGGTTAGTCCCCGAGCCGCTTTCATCAAGCCTTTCTAGCACCGGTTCATGCCATGTGTTTACTGGTTCAGTGGTGTTAGGAGTTCTGTTCGGACTATGATGTTGAGCGATGGCGACTTGCTGAGCTTGCAACATCTCGAATATCACTTGAAGGTTGACTCCTCCTTCTTCCAGTCCTCGTGTTTCCTGGCCTTCGGCTCGGGCTTCCCTGTGTGCATTCCTTACGGGGTCTATGCCTACGTCCGTGTGTAGAGCATTGTGGGAACTGATATCAACTGGCTCCACGTTTTCCACTCCCTCACGATTTATGGGTGGTACACCGAGCCCAATATCACTGTTTTCTCCGATTCCCTCATTATCATGAGCAGGTGCGTTTTGTGTGCTAGACATGTTTTGGCCTGAAATCAAAAAATCTTTGACAAAAAAAAAGTGTGAAGTATAACGTGTGTTATCAGAAAACTAGCACTAAAATAATCACTATAATCTTTAGCCCCACGGTGGGCGCCAAACTATTTACCTCGAAAAATCTAAGTAACAATTAAAGATATTTTGTGGTTTTAAAGATATGTGATATATTCTAATACTAGTGATTATACAAGTAATATTAGGCTTAAGTAATAAGGAATGATGAACCAAATCAATGTTGTTGAAGCAATAGGTACCTCGAGCTTGGTTATCCCAGGGACCTCGAGGTCAGCTAAGAACAACAAAGTATGAACAATAAAGTAAATGCAATCAAGCTGAAGAATAATTGTTGAGCACGTTAAACACGAGTAGAATGAAGTGTTCTATTGCAGTGAATAATCTGAGATGATCTTACAAAATGATTGGGGTCCCTTTTATATAGGAGGAGAAAACCCCGAATATAATACATTCCTCATTGTGGTAAAGAATTCTATTGGTACAGGTGTATAACGACCTAGTATGGACCTATACCATTTACATAACTAGTATTTTGGCGATTTCCGGTTGATATGTGAGATTTTGATCCGAGGGTCGGAATGGAATTCCGAGATTTGCTGTAGCTTCGTTATGTGATTTGTAATGTGTGCGCAAAATTTCAGGTCATTCGGACGTCGTTNAAATAAGTGTTTTTCAAAAATAGTTCTTTCAGAATAAATACCTTTCAAATATAATCTTTTCCAATAAATATCTTCGAATATAAGTCACCCAGTGATACCTCATCTCATGATCATACAATACGGGTATCAATACCCGAACCCTAAAACATGGCATCATGTGCCCTCATCACACCTCATAATGATACTGACAACTCACGTGCCGAATAGATCCATTCTCACATGGAAGGCAAGTAAACAAGGTTGTGCATCTATATTCAACAATACCAAGAAACCTCTTATCCGATAAGGGTGCTTAGCCACGTGTATTATTGTGCAAGTGTCCTAACATAGTTCATACCAGCTAGTAGGGGTGGCAAAATGGTTCAAAGAAAACAGTTAACCACCCATATTATATCCATTGAAATGTGGGTTGGATAATGAAGTATTTAAATAGGGGTCAAATATAGATAAGAACCATATTATCCATTTAGAAATTAGATAACCAATGAATAACTAATGGGTCTAACTTAAAGCCTCAAATTGGGGGTTCCTCAAGTTAGGGAGACTAAGAATTCTCCCAAAAGTGATCATATGCAAGAAGTCATGGATAATATGATTACCCATATTATCCACTGGTTAACCCGTTTTTTATCCGTATTAAATATGGGTCGGGTCGGATAATTTACCCATTTTTTCATTACCCGTTTTCGACCCTAACCATATTCGACCCGACCCCCGCGTTTGCCACTCCTACCAGCTAGTAAGCATAAGGAAAAGAACGGACAACACGTAGAATGTCTACATGGGAATGGCATCAATGAAAGACAATAGCTTAGAAACTATGATATCAACAGGGGATCTCCCAGGCTACCGTCCCATAGTCCAAAACGTAAATGTGTAGGGGGGTCTACCGGAATACTGTTCTGTAGTCCCAAAGTAAACATGCAGAATAGGGGGATCTACCGGGATACCGTCCCGTAGTCCCAAACATAAATGTGCATGGGTATCTACCAGAATACCGTTCCGTAGTCCCACAGTAAATGTACATAACAGGGGGATCTACCGAGATACCATCTCGTAGTCCCAAACGTAAATGTGCAGGGGGATCTACCGGAATACCGTTCCATAGTCCCAAAGTAAATATGCAGAATTGGGGGATCTACCAGGATACCGTCCCGTAGTCCCAAATGTAAATATGTTGTGCAACCAACAGAGATAACAGTTACAGCACGGCAGAAACCTTGTACATCACCACAACAAGCACAATTGCAGAAATAACAATAATACAAAGTACAACTAGTAAATCAACTCAAGAACTTTAAATCACAAAGAAATGGTAGAAACAGTTCACAAGGAATAACCACAGTAAAGAATGCTAGGCATAAGGGAACAGTTCAACAAGGGAAAACTAATATGTAGCAACGATTCCACAATATACAAGTCAACAATAAGGAAGCTGACACTAGTCAAATAGTTCCAAATAAAGGCAAGTCNAGGATCTCGTAGCCGGCCATAGCATTGATCAAACGATCGATGTTTGGCCATGGGAAAGAATCTTTAGGGCATGCTTTGTTCGAATCTTTGTAATCTACATACATTCTAAGTTTATTCCCCTTTTTAGGGACTACCACTACGTTAGCTAGCCATTCTGGATATTTTACTTCCCTGGTGGATCCTATTTTGAGAAGTTTGGTTACCTCTTCTTTGATGAATGCGTGCTTTACCTCGGACAGCGGTCACCTTTTTTGCTTCACCTGTTTAAATCGGGGATCGACACTTACTCGATGGGTAGTTATCTCTAGTGGTATCCCTGTCATATCTAAATGGGACCAAGCGAAGCAATCAATATTATCGATGAGAAACTGAACGAGCTTTTTCATGAGTTCGTGGGTTAACCCCATCCCCAGGTACACCTTTTGTTCCAGAAGATGCTCGATTAATATGACCCTTTCGAGTTCTTCAATCGTGGATTTCGTCGTATCTGATTCCTCGGGGGCAACGAAGGTTTGCGGGGTGAGGAAATATTCTTCTTCATCCTCAGCCACCTTTTCATTTGGACATTTGTCCATCGGGCTCAACCGAGGGCACGGGCTATGATTGCTATTTGGCCATTTGTTCCTCCTTCGACATTTTCGATGTGGATGGCGCCGATATATGTGCCAAGCCGTGCGCTGGAAACATCTCCTTAGATGCATGCTGCTCTCCATATATTGATATCACGCCATCCTTCATTGGGAACTTCATCATCTGATGAAGGGTCGATGGCACCGCCCTCATGCTATGGATCCACGGCCTTCTGAGCAAATCATTGTATCTCATGTCACCTTCGATGACATGAAATTTTGTGTCTTGTATGGTTCCAGCCACATTGACTGGGAGGATGATTTCTCCCTTCGTCATTTCAGTTAAAGCCATTCAAGACCCGAGATACTAGTCTGATTTGATCGAGCAGCCCGAGCTGCTCCACGACCCTTGACCTGATTATATTTTTCGAAGTACCTGGATCCATGAGAACACGTTTAACTTGAACTTTATTTAAAATGATAGAAATTTCCAGTGCATCATTGTGAGGTTGAGATAAAGCCTCGATGTCTTCTTCGCTGAATGTGAGGGTGTCCTCGGGCAGGTAATCCCGAGTCCCTTTTTCCCTTGTGATTGATACATTGGTACGTTTGAATAATGGTCCCTGTGGGGCGTCAATTCTAAAAAAGAGCCTAAGGGCCGATATGCAAGAGCCTAAGGGCTAGCTTAAAAGAAATATAGGGCCGAAGACCTGTGGGAGTCTGAGACCCCGTTCTCGTTTAACTCGGACCCAAAGGCCTTGTGACCCTAAGCTCGCATTAATTTGATTTTATGTTTGGATCCGGGATCATCTCAAAGGGGGTATGATCTTGGGCAATAAAATCCTAAGGGCTCGTAAAACCGATACTCGAACTTAGCATTGGAATCATAAAAAAATTTCATAAACGGGGACAAAATAAAAGTCAACACAAATCAAAAACAAAGCAAAAAACTACATTATNTAATGGTTTCCAATAAAGAAACGCAGTTATGAAAGATAGCGTGACGATAGAAGAGGCAAAATCTTTAGTTAAGTCAAATAAGGGTCAAATAGGCAATAAGAGTGAATCCTAAAGCATTTAATTCTAATTAAAGCATGTAGAAGTGAAACCGGATAATAGGAACTCAAATGTATCACGAACAACTTCATAATCAATGAATATAAGTTCCTAAGAACCCTAAAGGCCAACTTTCCACATATAAGTCCGAGAACGCACTCGTCACCTCGCGTACACGAACTACAATCACGTAGAAGACTCAATTCCTAAGGGAAAATCCCCCACACAAGGTTAGGCAAGATACTTACCTCAAAGAAGACAAACTGATACTCTAAAATGAACTTCTCGGGTGAAAAGACCTCCGGACGGCTCAAATCTAACAAAAATAACTTCAAAGCACAAAGAAAACTCATAAGAAACTATTCCGGATCATAAAGTCTCAATCTTTAACAAAATCCAAAAATCAGTTCAAAAGTCGACCTCGAAACCCGCACCTCGGAACCCGACAAATTCACCAAAATCGAATAACCATTCCGATATGAGTTCAACCCTTCAAAATTTATCAAATTCCAATACCATTTGTCCCTCAAATCATGATTTTTCATTTTGAAAACAGTCTTCAAAAACCAACATTTTTCTCATCTCAGAACACAAATTAAATGATAGAAATGAAGATAAAATCACAGAATATATTAGATACTAGGTGAAGAACACTTACCCAATCGATTTGTTTGAATTCAAAGAAGCTCTAAAAATTGAAGTCTAAAACTCAAAATATGCAGAAAATAGCCAAACCCATAATTTAAATGATTCTGCCAGGACTTCCGCATATGTGGACAAGAAACTACATCTGCGGGACCGTATTAGCAAGAAAGAGGCCACATCTGCGAACTCAGCTAATCAGGCCAGGGACCGCATCTGAGGATATGTAGCCGCATCAGCGGCACCGTAGAAGCGAAAGGGGAAATAGCAGGAGCGATATTTCTCAGCAGGTGCGATCGCTGGATCGCAGAAGCGGACTTCGCACTTGCATGCCAGCCTTCGCAGAAGCGAGCAAGCTCCCAGGCCTTCATGACTGCAGAAGCAGCCAGGCTCACGCAGAAGCGGAGCTGCACCTGCGCTCTATGGTCACTGGTGCGAAAACACCAGAACCAGACCTGTTCAAAACAATGCAACCACTTGTGCCTACACCCACTTGTGCCTACACCCACAGAGTACAACCACACAACAGAACACATCACGCCTAGGCCCACAATAACATTTTTTATCACGATATCTGCCTCGCTCAAAATCTCAAATCACATCAAACGATGCCAGAAATGCAAATCGTGCCATGACACTGACAGTGATCAAGAAGCACGAAGACCTCATAACCAAACACCCAAATAAACAAATCACAACTAACACCACCGGGAATGACGCCAAACTTTGCAGACAAGTCAAAAATGACGAATATGGAGCTGCTCCAACTCTCAGAACTATCAAAAAAGCCAGGCAGGCACAATTTTTCTATCAGTACTAACCTACAAAACAAGATATCAAGAATAGAATTAAAGAATATGAACAAATCACAAGGATCTCATCATGCTTTAACTTCTACCGCGTTCACGGACCTCTAAATCCAAATCCGGACGCATGCCTAAGTCCAAAATCACCATACGAAGCTGTTGAGATCATCCAAAACATATTCCGGAGCCGTTTACTCAGATGTCAAAATTCGGTCAAATTCTCACCGCTTAAGCTTCCAAAACTAGTTTTCTTTCTTCTAATTCGCCTCCGAATTATCCGGTAACTGAATTCAACCATGTACACAAGTTGATACACATATTATAAAGAAGTTCAAGCACCACCAGATGGAGCTTAAATTTTCGAAGCGACCGGCCGGATCGTTACATCCTCCCTCTCTTAAACAAACGTTCGTCCTCGAACGTTCCAAGATTCGTCTCGAACTCCTCAGATCATGGAATGCACACTTCATACATACACCCGCGGGTGATCACGTCACCCGGATCAACATAAGCCAGACGACACCATCTCAACTGCAAATTAGTCTTTCAACGAACACTGATAAGCCTCATAGAAAAAATCCTCACCTTCCATTCACTTCCAAAAGACCCGATTCAAAATCCACATCCTGTATCAGTTTTAACTAGTTGCAACAGCTTGTGCCTACACCCACAGAGTACAACCACACAACATAACACATCACACCTAGGCCCACAATAACATTTTTGATCACGATATCTGCCCGAAATCAAATCCAGCACCGACCATTAGCCCATATCCAATAGAACTATGATTCAAACCTCCATAACACTGATAGTGATGCAAGAAGCACGAAGACCTCATAACCAAACACCCAAATAAACAAATCACAACTAACACCACTGGGCACACACCCCGAAAGTTAAAGCTCAAGGAGCACAGAAACAAATGACTGAATATGGAACGCGAAAC
>NC_031992.1:4776438-4820835 GCF_001879085.1 Nicotiana attenuata
CTGCCTTTTACCTCTGGCGACACCTGCTCTTGGAGTAGCATCATCGCTAACTGCAGCTCGTGTCCTCACCATCCATGAGAGAATGGAATAAGAAAAGTTCAAACTCCGAGAATAGTAAGCTCGCATGATAGGAACGGAATAAGTGAGATTTTCATAATAGTTCCATAGGCTCTCGAAGATAAGTACAGATGTCTGCTTACCGATCTACAAAACTCTACTAAAACCACTTATGACTCGTAGCACATATGAACCTAAAGCTCTAATACCAACATGTCACGACCCAATTTCCCCTCCGTTGGGTTTCGTGATGGCACCTAGTCTTAGGGACTAGGTAAGTCTAACATTTATTGAATATCTATAATAATAAAGAATGCTTAATAGTCTCGATATGGAAATCTTTATAGTATTTACAATTTCCCAAAACTGGTAGTACAAGTCATAAGCTCTACTGAGTTCGCTACAACCATTAGATACAACTGTTTTGAAACATATACAACAGTGTGAATACAAAATAGGAAGTTGACTCCGAAGCCTGCGAACGCAACAACAGGGTTACCGTAAGTCTCCTCGGCAAGAATCTGCATAGCTACTAACGATCAATACCTGGGTCTGTACAAAAAGATGTACGGAAGAGTAATATGAGCACACCACAGCAGTGCCCAGTAAGTATCAAGACTAACCTCAGTGGAGTAGTGACGAGGAACGGTCAAGATACCAACTGGTCTAATAAACTGAAAAAGTATACGTATAGAAACAACAGAACATGTTATCTATATAAAGACCACGCGATATGGCTGACAATACAGTTATTGTAATAAGGAAAGAAACAGCAAGTAACAACGGAATACCATAATAAAGACACAGAAAAGTGAACAGAGATACAACCCAAATCCGAAATAAACAAATAAAGCAAAGACAAGTAATAACTCTGCAACTATGGCAGTTTTCACATCTGGTCTTAGCCAACAAACTTCAATCAATTAGTCAAATCTTTAAAGTGATAAAAATATTCGAAATATACTTCCTTCAAATAAGTGTTTTTCAAAAATAGTTCTTTCAAAATAAATACCTTGCGAATATAATCTTTCCAATAAATATCCTTCGATTATAAGTCACCCTGTGACACCTCATCTCATAATCATACAATACGGGTCTCAGTACCTGAACCCTAAAACTTGGCATCCTGTGCCCTTATCACACCTCATAATCATACTGACAACTCACGTGCCGAATAGAGCCATTCTCACATGGAAGGCAAGTAAACAAGGGTCTGCTTCTATACTCAATAATATCAAGAAACCTCTTATCCGATAAGGGTGCTTAGCCACGTGTGTGCCTGTGCAAGTGTCCTAACATAATTATACCATCTAGTAAGCACAAGGAAAAGAACGGACAACATGTAGAATGTCTACATAGGAATGGCATCAATGAAAGATAACAGCTCAGACACAGTGATAACAACAGGGGATCTCCTAGGATACCGTCCCATAGTCCAAAACGTATATGTGCAGGGGGATCTACCGGAATAACATTCCGTAGTCCCAAAGTAAACATGCAGAACGGGGCGATCTACCGAGATACCGTCCCGTAGTCCCAAACGTAAACGTGCAGGGGTATCTACCAGAATACCATTCGGTAGTCCCAAAGTAAATATGTAGAACAGGGGGATCTATCAGGATACCGTCCCGTAGTCACAAACTAAATATGCAGCGCAACCAAATGAGATAACAGTTACAGCACGGCAGAAACCTTGTACATCACCACAACAAGTACAGTAGCAAAAATAACAATAATACAAAGCACGGTGAGTAAATCAACTCAAGAACATTAAATCACAAAGAAACGGTAGAACCAGTTCACAATGAATAACCACAGTAAAGAATGCTAGGCATAAAGGAACAATTCAACAAGGGAAAACTAATATGTAGCAAAGATCCCACAATATACAAGTAAACAATAAGGAAGCCAACACGAGTCAAATAGTTCCAAATAAAGGCAAGTCAACTAAGATATAGGTTATCTAAACTCCTTTTAAAGTTGAGCAATTTTGAAGGATATACAATAATTCAAATAATGGTAAGTATCAGAAGATAACAAAAATTCCAATTAAGACTAAATAGTTATAGGACAAGAAAATAATAATTTCTATTAAAGATACCTATTTATGAAACGATAGCATGACGATAGAAGAGGCAAAATCTTCAGTTAAGTCAAATAAGGGTAAAATAGGCAATATGAGTGAATCTTAAAGCAATTAATTCTAATTAAAGCACGTATAAGTGAAACCAGCAAATAGGAACTCAAACGTATCACGAACAACTTCATACACAGTGAATATAAGAACCTAAGAACCCTAAAGGCCAACTTTCCACAAATAAGTCCGAGAACGCACTCGTCGCCTCGCGTACACGAACTTCAATAACATAAAAGACTTAAATCCCAAGGGAAAATCCCCCACACAAGGTTAGGAGAGATACTTACCTCAAAGAAGACAAATCGATACTCTAAAACGAACTTCTCGAGTGAAAAGACCTCCGGACGGCTCAAATCTAACAAAAATAACTTCAAAGCACAAATAAATCTCATTAAAACTATTCCAAATCATAAAGTCTCAATCTTTAACAATATCCAAAAATCGTTTCAAAAGTCGACCCCCAGACCATAATATCTGTGTTGTGAATGTGTGATTAATTTAATGAGTTGTAAATCGTGCTAATTTCCATGTTATGGCTTCACGCCGATACTGTTGAGACCCGAGAGGTCATTTCTTGCTGTCATATCATTAGCTTCATTGATATTCTGTACTTAGTCTTATTCATGCATATTATATCATGTCTTAGTCTCGATTATTGTTATTTGGCGCATCATATCATTGTTTCGGGCTAGTTTCTTGGTATTGTGAGCCCGTGTGTGTGTGTGAATGGAGAGTGATGACTGAGTGAGGACGATAGCCTGATGACGAGTGACGGTATGGGATCGGGCTGCACGCTGCAGCGAATTATTGATTATGCCTTCGTTGGCTTGTTATAGCGCTTGGGCTGAAAGGAGCCCCTCCAGAGTCAACACACCCCCAGTGAGCGCAGTTGATATTATTGAGGGATGGATCTTCCCTCGACATGGATCTTGTTCGGAGTACGTATACCTGGAGATGGATCTTCTCCATAGGGCCGGAATGGCCTTCCTCGATACTAGGTGACTATTGTCAGTGATGTGTATATATTCCGGGACGGATCTTCCCTCGGCCGGATGGCCATATACAGTACCAAGTGGTTGAGCACTTGAGAGCGGATGTACATGGTACATTTTTCATGCTTTATGTGCATTGGTACGTAGAGATTTGCTAAGTTTTATACTTCACACTGTTCAGATTTATATTTACTTACTGTTGAGATGAATACTTGAATTGCAAGCATGCCTACTTTACTGTACAGTTAAATTGTAATTACCTATTGAGGTTTGGATCGCTACTACCAGTCAGTCCATAGTTTGGACTTATTACTTACTGAGTTTGTATACTCACATTACCCCCTGCTTCTTGTGTACAGATCCAGATATCTCACGCCACGGTAGAGGCTATTGACTGTTCCAGAAGCGGATTTCACCAGTGATAGCGAGGTAGCTGCCTGACGTTTGTAGTTCCGCCTTTCTCTTTCTTTATCTTCCTTCTAGTATATTTGGATATTTTCAGACTATGTTGGTCTAGTTGTGTTTCAGAAAAATGTAGTATTGCTTATGACTTAGTGACATCCGAGGTCGGGCTTTAATTTTCCACTTTTGGTTTGGTTGTGACTTTATATCTTGTATGGAATTTCAGTTGAAAAATGATTTTATTTAAGTTCTAAATAAAATATGAATTATTTGGAAAATGTGTCCGCTGGCCTAGTTCCACGATAGGCGCTATCACGACTGGGTCGGTTTTAGGGTCGTGACAAATTGGTATCAGAGCCTAGGTTACATATGTCTCACGGGTCATGAGAAGGTTTAGTAGAGTCTCGCGAATCGGTACGGAGACGTCCGTACTTTCCTTCGGGAGGCTGTAGAACCATTATGAAAAACATCACATTCTTGAATTCTTGTCGTGCGAATCAGTTGATTCGGGTAACTAAACTTGTGTTATTCTATTCTCTCACAGATGGTGAGGACACGTTCTACCGGTCAGAACAGATGACCACCAATACAACCAGTTCGGGCCACTGGAGGCCGAGGTCATGGTCGAGGCCGTGGTAGGGGCAGGGGTGTAGCCCGCACCGCAGATAGGGAAGCACATGCAGATCTACCAGCCACCCCAGTTCATGATCAGGTTCTAGAGGGGGATGCTCCAATAGGACCAGCTCACTCACCGATTGTGCCTATTGTTATTCCGGGTCTTCAGGAGACCTTGGCTAAGATCTTGACCGTGTGCACCAGTCTTGCTCAACCGGTCACAATTTCTAATACAGCAGCTACATCTCAAGCTGGGGGAGGCACTCAGACTCCCGCCGCCTGTACACCCATGCAGGTTGTTCAGGGACTGCGGACACTGCAGGCACCACCAACCCAACCGGTTGCACCTGCTCAGGATTATGTAGTACCACTTACTCTTGATGACGAGCAGCGTCGATTGGAGAGGTTTGTTAGACTTCAGCCTCCGACATTCAGTGGTGTAGAGGCTGAGGATGCCTAGGGTTTCTTGGACAAGTTTCAGAAGATTCTTCGTACAACATGTATTCTGGAGACCAGTGGAGTCTCATTTACTACTTTTGAGTATTCTGGAGCTTCCTTCACTTGGTGGGAAGCTTATAAGAGGCGTAGGCATGTTGGTGCAGAGCCCCTTACCTGGCATCAGTTCTCCATTCTCTTCCTAGAGAAGTATTGTACGCTGTAAAATCAGAAGACTTGATTTTTTGCTATCAAGACATTTTTTGGAAGCCTTCCCCAAGACCCCGAGGGTGGAAGGCCATGATCAAGTTCTCGACCTCAGGGCTTATCGAGGTCCGAATCGAAGGAAGCAGGCCTGAAGTCAGGATAGGAGAAGAGGTCTCCTAAACACATAGCTACACCTGACAGGACCGGTCTATCTGTAGCTTACGGAGAGGACTTGCGTCAGGTCGTCCCATCTTTCTACTCTTGTAAATAATATATACGTACTTTACCGAGTCCTCTCGCCTATATAAGGGGGACTCACCTAACCTTGTAAAGGGCTGATGTTGCTCCACTTCTCCATAATGCAATAATATCTCTCTCTTTCTTTCTTTCTTCTAAGTTATCAGTGTTCATCGACCCCGAGGTCACCTTAGCATTTTATTGTTTCTTTGTTTGTTCTCTATCATTCAGCTCGAAATTGATAATATAAAGCCTTACATACATGTAACTTTATCTGTTACCCCCCTTCCCGACTACCCTCGATAAGCCCGAGATAGGCTCGAGGCTTGGCCCCAAGGTATCTACTGACTTGCTCAATGCCCGGGAACGTCCCCTCACTGGTTCGATTATCACTTTGGCTAACTCGATCTTTATTGTCTTACTTCTCGTTTTATCACTAATTACCCTCACAAACTAGCTCGGGAATAGATTACGTAGTTTTAGAATTCCATTTACAAATTTAATTGTTGTTACCATTTTCACGGGCGCGAACCGTGGGGCTAAAAATAATAGTGATTATTCTCTTGTTAGTTTTGTCACCTAAACGCACAATATCTTTCACACTTTTTCTTGCACAAGATCTTTCGATTTCAGGTTAATGATCAGCTCGATAAGGGAAATCGAGGACAATAACCCCAAAAATTGCAAAGAAAACAATATGGTCGTCCTAACGGCTGGCGCGACATCGCAGGACCTTGATAACGCATCTAGATCGGTTCAAGCGGACGCGGATTCGTACGCTCCACAGCAGGGTAACAAAATCTTGCACTCCAATGGCGGCACGTAATACGCTAACCAACGGGAAGCCCGAAAAATCCCAGCCCCGGTAGAACGGGAAGTTAATCTTCGTATTATTTTTAAAATGTTGCAGGAACAACATTTGGCTATCTCTCAGCTACAGAGCCGCCCGGAGACTCTCGGCGCGGCAGCACCCAAAATATCTCCTCGCTCCGATCCAGTACCCGAGGTATCGAGCAACGACGAACCAACAACCTATACTGTAACAGTGAGGATGCTGGAAGACATAATCGTAAAGATCGACTCACGCTCGTGGAGACTCCTACAACAACCGTCTCCCAGCGATACGATCCCGGGACTCATTTCGCGGAAGTCAGAAACAACAAAATTCCCTGGGAGTGACAGGACCCCAAGTCCTCACAGGTGTATCACCACTCACGCACGCCCGTCCAGGAACGACGACCTCCAAAATGGAGAACTCGAGCCCGTCTCGATGAGGAGATTTGACGAAATTCCCCCGGAAGAAACCTCAACGCGGCATCATTGTTCGACATCTAATCTCGGGGACCCGCTCACCGTAATAGCGCGATCCATGGAAGCACACGCCAACGCCATCAAAATAATGCCAAAAGGGCTCAATGCATCGAAGGCCGGGAGAAGAAGATGAAATAGAATATCACAGGAAGCCGCACCCCGCTCTCCGACAAGACGGACGAGACCGCTCCTGGTCCCGAATAGCGGGGTGGGTCGGGCCTTCGCCCAAAACCGAAACAAAGCATACCCGGTGGCTCCGGAGCAGTTCAAGCGAAGCTTAGTCGAATATCCGGTCGAGGCTTGGTCATATACCAGCAACCAACACCGGACTCAGTCAGAGCCTTGGACAACCCTCGAAAAACCTCCTCGGGATCGGCTTATCCAGGTAGATTTCCAACAGAGAAGCCGGCACTGAATGAACGAAGCCATCATCCACACGACACGAACGGAAGAGACGATCCGAGGTACAGCGCATCTCGCAACAACAAGGTAGTAGCCCGAAAACGACACCTTCGAGGAACCTCCAATGGTACCAGATTGAACAAGACGCAACCGGCAAGGAAACCTCGCCCAATAGAGCTCGACTTCAATGTTGCAGTTCCAAGCATAGTGGTCACCATAAGTGAAGCCGGGAACTCCGGGTGGCTCGGATCTATTCAACCAAAACCCCTCCAAGGAAACCGTGGCCCACAAAGAGCAGCAACTACGCCATTCAACAAAGATAACCACAAAGCATCGCCAAGCAAGCAAACCCGAATCCAGCTTCAAGGACAAGGGGAAATCGGACAAAACAGAGCCGGCAAGCTACGGCATGTCGTCACAACTCTTAAAAGATGGCGGCACCCCGCTAAGATCCGTAGAACGTAGAATGCGAGTGCCCGTCACCAGAAAGGGATGGTCCCGGGGAATACTCCCCAAGGACACCCTCTCGATCGAGGAAAAGGATGCCGAGACTCCGCCTCGACATCACAATAATGTATTGGTAATCCCTTCTTTAGTTCAAACACATTTCAAATAAAACATACGTTTATGATTATAGATGTATCAGCCAAAGTTATACCGACGATGTCGGGCCAAAGCCAATAGGACAACCCGGACCAACGTTGCTCTCGGGCCGGACCGCTGATATGTCCCCAATGGCGATTGCCACAACGACCAAATCGCTCCCCCTGCGCGGCCCGCCCGAGCTCGGGCTAATACGTCGAGCGACATAGGGCGCAGACGCTTTGTACAGACAACAGCGAATAAAACGCCCCGGATGCAATTCCGGCCCCGCTCCTCCAAAGGTGTAAAACCCCATGACGGACGCAGAGTCAAAGCATCTAGCTACAAGCGACAAGAGGAGATCCCTCCAATGAGGTCAAAGGGTAAGGACAATCAGGTCCTCGGCCAGGCCTGGCCGAACGATGAATAAGACTGCCGCGGGGCCTATTTCCAGGAACGCAACATCCTTTTATCATTTCCTTTTCCTTTCTTGTTGCTAATCTGTACGCATGTAGCCAGCCGAGGAATTTAGTGGCTCTCGATCCCGCTTGAGGATCCGTGGCCACCGCGGGGCCCGCCGGACATTCTTTCCTCGATCGGGTTTCTCTTAGGAAGAAGGTTCCGCCGACAAGATTATTAGGAGAACTACATGTCCCCGGGGAAAGGACCCGACAAGTCCATGATCTCTCTCGAAATTTTCCAATATGGAATCATACAAGCACATCGGATAATCAGGGGAGTCACACCCATGTGGACTAGACTCACAGCAACTGGACAACATGTATTTACAACGTATATTTTCGCCAAGCAATAAAGAATATTTTCTAAGCATTCAACGCCTCGAAGAAAAATACTTCGGCTTATCCTCAGCAAAAAACCTCTCCATTAAATGCGTCCCGAAACACTCGGAGACTCAAACAATTCAGCACCCCCACGACCCTAAGGTCGGGGCTCTGGGCTCAAAAATCCCTCATGATATGGCTCCAAGTCTGTGAAAGGCGGTATTCAAGCCTAAACTGATCCGATATATTTGGAGACTCAACATGAGAAATTCGACAACTTGCACGACCCCAGGGTCGGAACTCCGGGCTAACCAAGCCCCCGGAAAACAACTCCGAGCTCATGAGAAGCTGTCTTCAAGCAAACTCGATGACTCGGAGACTTTCGCCAATCGCCACGCATTGGAAAATCCGAAATTGTAAGACCCTAACAGCAGCCTCGGCAAAACCAGATCTATTCTCCTTAAACTGTAAGACCTCAACAGGCATGGCAAACTGTAAGACCTCAACATGCATGAAAAATCCCGTAGTTTAGGCTAAACGTCGCATTTGTAAGAATCCCAAAAGGGCATACTCTCGGTGTAGGTGCCTAAAATTGCTTCTCGGGATCAAAAAATGGCCCCGGCCAAACGCACACGACTCTGGTCAAAACGGCTGTTACAGCCCAAAAAACGCGACTCGGTGACGCCCGACTGTCGCTAAAAAATCCTCCGAATCTACTTCGAAAAGAACCGGTTAAACACAGGCTTTCCTCAACAGGCAAAAAATGAGTCCCGACCACGTCGGCTCCAAAATCGCAAAAGCATCGATTTACATGACCTATGGGCTATGAACATTCAGAGGTGCTCAAAACAACGCCGACTACGACTTGAAATCAAGGTTCGTTTAGAACCGACGACGGGTCAGGCAAAACAATCAATAAGACCTTAACAAGAGGAAACAAAGCCTACAAAAAGCCTCCCTGCCTCACATCAAACAGTGTAAGTGCCACTGTCGCCGGCTAAGCAAAGCCTCCGGGCCTCACATCAAAAGGTCTCTACGACCATACAGCGTAAGAGCCATTGTCGCCGGCTTGAAAATTGACAACTTGAGGATTAAAGTGAGCTCGAATCGTGACCCGATTCGGAGACCGGATCCAAAATAGTTAACCTAAGCAAAGCCTCCGGGCCTCACATTAAAAGGTCCCTGCAACCGAAAAGCGTAAGTGCCATTGTCAGTGGCTAAGCAAAGCCTCCGGGCACCATATCGAAAGGTCTCTACGACCAAACAACGTAAGTGCCATTGTCGCTGGCTAAGCATGCCTCTGGGCCTCATACTAATAGGTCTGAATGACCAAGTAGCAAAACGGCCACCATCGCTGGCCAAGAACTCAGATGAGATTTAAGGGTCGATTACAGCTCGAATCGCAACGCGACTCGGAGACTGGACCCGGAAAATCATCAAACGCCCAAGGGCTGAAAGTGAAAATCATTATCACCAACCCAAACGGGCTCGAGGGTAAGATAAGCTTGAGTCAGGATCCCGACTCAGAGATTGAACCTAAAACTCATCAGAAAATACAAGCCTAAAGGCTACTCCAGGATTGAGTCAGTCCGGTGGAAAAACTCCAGTAATCAGAAACGCAGAAATTACAAATTACAGGTCTCCCCCTTCTTATTATTACATATCAATTACAGGGCACAATCTCGGCTTACATTGTATGGTGGGATCTATATATCTATATACACGGCAAAGAAGGCAGGGAATGTTCGTTCCCCCTTTATTTCCCTTTTGGCAGCTACGGCCCATCGGCCTCCCCTTCATCATCAGATACCAGCAACTTTGCATCAAACACCGCTCCCTCGGCATGTTTGATCCCCTCCGAGAGATCGAAACCTCGAGCGTGAATCTCCTCGAGGGTCTCCCTCCGAGATCTTCACCTCTCATACTCCCTGCTATTGCTTGCACGATCAAGAGCCTTCTTCAGTTCAGCCCTAACAACAGCGGCGCTCTTTGAATAGGTAGCTATCTTTTGCCCAGAATGGGTGTTATTTATTACGACCTCGGCCCGAAGGTCCGCCACCTTGATTTTTTCCCTCGATAGTTCGGATGAGATCCTCGCGATCTTCTTCGCCCGAGCAGAATCATTCGTGCAAGCAGCCTGAAGTTGCGCCTCAAAGCCGGATGTCGCAGCCAGAGCTCTCTCTTTAGCCTCCAAATGAGCGCTAAGGCGCGCTCGCAGCTCAGCAAGTTCGCGGTTCGCGGCACCAGCCTCGCCCCAGAGTTTCTCCAACTCATCCGCTTTGCCCTTCAACTGAAACAACAGCACTTCAAAGATCGGCGAAAATAGAGAAAGAAACGGGAAGGAAATACGAGCCAACAAAGCGGAATACCTGTTTCTCTAAGAGGGTCTCCCGGGCGCGGCTTCGATCCGCCCCACACCTTAAAGAAACGAGCTCATTTTCCTTTACCGCGCATTGAAGCTGGAGGGACTTTCCCCTTTTTCGAGCTTCCTGCAGAAGGGTCTCGCGACGAAGCAGTTCAACTTTGAGCCTATCAAAAGCTTGAAGAAAATGAAGCCAGACGTATGAAGAAGAAGAAGAAAATACCGGATCGGAACATCCTTATCACGGGCAAAAACTCACCGCAAGGCCAAAACGATGAGCCTCGCCAAGGGCCGAAGCTATGTCCAAAAAAGCTTCGGTCCCGGAAGCTGGCCGACCGACCGAATCATTTCCTCTCAGCTGTTGCGGAGAAGGTGCCTCACTAAAAGCCTCCACACACCACGGAACGTCTTTCCTTTTGCCAGCACTCCTCGATTCTTGAACTGCCGATCTCGCCTCGAACGAACTCCCGGCGCCTGCAGTAGGGAAACCGAGCAGATCAGCAAAAGGGGGGAGGGTCGCCCCCGGAAAAGAAAAGAGAAGAGTGGGAATGGAACGCGAGACACCTACCACGATAATTTACCTCCCACCTCCCTTTTTAAAAGATCTTGCCACCGGTGCCTATCATGAGTCCAGCATGCTGCCAGTTTGCGAGACCATTCGACTAAGTCCGGAACCTCATCAGGCAACCAACGAGTCGCTACAAACAAAAGATGGGAAGAAATAACTGTGCGTCCGACCTCAAATGAGGAAAAAAGACAGCTCGAACAGAGTGCTTACGTGTGGAGCTCCATTCCTCAGGGAATGGTAGGAATTCTCCGGGGATAACGTCGGTCATCCGAACTCGAACGAAGTGGCTCATCCATCCATGATCCTCATCCTCTTGGTCGCCGATCATGGGAGCTCGGGTGAACCTGCACTGAAGTGAAACCAGGCCTCGGAAGCGTAGCGGCCGGTACAACCTTATGAGGTGACTAAGGGTAAAATCTATCATAGCCTTGCCAGCAAAGTATCTCATCGACCATACTATGCTCCAGAAGAAGAGATGAACCTGCGCCAGCGTTACTTGATACCTTCTACAAAAATCGAGCACAACCTGATCCGGGTAACCTGGCGCGAGAACGATGGTATACACACTCAAGAAACCTTCGACGTAGGTCGTGTCGTTCTCCTCGGGGGAAGGGTCATGCAGGACCACGCTTTCCCCCTATCTACATTTTCTCCTGATCATCTTGAGGTCCTCCTCTACCACCGAACAGGTAATCCTCGACACCCGGTGGCCCGGAATATTGGGAGGTTTTCCCGGCGTAGCAACACCCCTCGAGGATGTGTGCTCTGGGCACTGCTCCCCCAATGTCGGGGAAGGGCTGCTATCGTTTCCAAAGGCGGAATACATGAAGAAGTATCCTTCCCCCGAGCATCAGGCGTCGAAGCGGCGACCATGGCCACAGCAGAATACTGGTAAAAAAAAGGAGTATCCAGATCGAAATCGCTAGAAGCGAAGAAGCGGAGAAGCTCGCGGAGGGCACCTGGCTCTACGGAGGAGATGAGCTTAGCAAATAAGAAAGTGCAAAATCGCCGCTTGAGGGAGGAATAGACGAATATATAAGGGCCAGGCAACAACCGACCAAACTGCCCAAACAGGCCAATTAATTCTGTCCGCGTTAGCATCACACTCCCCTTGGGGAATGTAATGGCGGAATTACTCTAGATTCCTACGTAATTCGTGAAAATAGGAGGGGGCCTCGGGGAATCCCCGATGTCGGTCCCTCCAGCTAGCAACTCAACCTCGGCTAGAAAATACAAAAGAGCTCCGAAGGCCCGATACCTAGTGCTCTGAAGCAAGAAGAACTACTGGAATAAAGGTTCCCTTTTATATTAACAAAACATATGTACATCTTGGCAATGTTTGGAAAAGAGAACATATGAAACAAAAAGAGGAAGGGGCATACAAAAAAGAGAAGGGAGGCTCGGAGACTACTCCTCGCTGGTATACTCTTCGCCCTCGTCAGGAATGCTTAGACGCTCCAGTTCCTCCTCTATCTCACGGGCCTTGATTAGGTCAACAAATAGCTCGAAGCCCCGAGTCTTGAGTTCTTCCAGAACCTCCTTTTTTCCTTTCGCCTTGGCGTGATCAACGACACAGACCAATTTCTGCTCAGCCGCTAAGAATATGTCGCGAGCCATCATGTGCGCCGTGGCCGCGTCCGCCTTGTATGCAGCAGCGTCTCGTTCCACATCGAGCTTAGCCTCGGACAAAGCAGCGATCTCCTTGCGGGCATCCGAAAGAAGGTTCTGTGATGTCGCCAACTCCCCGGTTGCATTTTTATTTCGCTCCCTCAACTCGGAGACCTCCGTTTCCAACTCGGCGATCCTTGAGTTTCCCTGGTCAACCTTCGTTACGAAACAAGGCAAAGAATATGTGAACACAAAACACATATATAGACGCCAAGCGGAGGAGCAGATATGAAAGAAAAAAGAGGAATACCTGTGCAGTAAGAGCGGTCTTCTCCCAGAGTGCCGCCACTAAAGTGGCTCAAAGCTCCTTCATCTCCTCATCTCCCCGCATGCCTCGAGACATAGAATCTTGCAGTTTTGAAGTAATGGCATCACGCTCTTTCTCGTGATATGCGAGTTCCCCATGGAGCCGTGATATGACATGATCGTATATCTCTTTGCACTACAGCGCAATAAGGAAGTTGAGAAAAGCGATGAATAACACCCAAGGGCGAAGAGAAACACTCACAGAAAAATTGTCACCTGCCACAGAGATTTCTCCGCTTCATCGACGGCGTCAGATACGTCAAGATCAACCCCATCAGGCACGTCAACGAGGATTTTGGTAAAAATGCCTTCCCCTCCGAAGGAAGTGTCGGTTGTGGCACCAACCATCCTCCCGGCATCTCTCAACTCTCCCGATGATACTGAATAGTTTCAGATGAAGTCGTTCGAGTTATCAACCCCGTCGAATAGCGGCCCATGCCCCGAGAAGGCTCCAAACTCCGTCCCATCCGAGCCCGTAGCCCTGCTGACAGAAGCTATGTCGAATCTGGCCGAGCGGTTCGAAACCACATCGGCGTCCTCATCAACAACCCCGTACTCCTTACCCTTGCTGGCCCTAGCCGTCCCGGACTCAGCAGCCTCCAACCGGGGCACCTGCGAACCCCTCTCGCTGGTCCTCGACTTCCTCCTCAGCGGACTGCCATCATCACCTTCTTCCCCGCCTATACCGGGATCCGGGTCAGAGCTCGGGACAACAGTCTCCTCAAGTCAGGCAACAGCCACTCTTCTTTTCCTTTTGTTGCTCGTGCTGACCCCAAGGCCTCCTTTTTGCCACCAGGGGGTGGCCTTATCACCATCTTTTCCCCAAGGCCTGCATCAACGCGATGATTAGAGCCCAATGGGAATACAAAATACGAGATACATACAAAAAAGAAACCCTACCATGGTTCTTGGCCACCCAGCGCTTATCGGCCATGATGGCCCAGGATCGGAGATGATACGGGAACCTCTTGTCCAAGCGCTCGATCCACCTCGCCAAGTCTGGAACCTCCTAGGGATGCCATGGAGAAGTTGGAAAAGGTCCCCAAGAGGTTATTACAATGCTCGAAAGAAAAGTTGAGGAACGATTAAAGAGAAGATATACTTACGCTGAAAGTTCCACCGTTCGGCTAAAGGCATCCATTAGACCGGGATAATGTCCGAGGTGCACACCCAAACAAACCTGCTCATCCACCCCCGGTCCTTCCCTTCATCGATGATTGAAAGGAAAGGTTTCTTGGACCTTTGCCGAAGTTTGATCAAGCCTCGGTACAGCCGAGGACGGTATAGTCCGATCCGATGGTTGAGAGTGAGAACGTTACCTGCGATCTCCTCAATAAAGTGCCTGAGCATCAGCACAATCCTCCAAAAGGACAGTGAGATCTAGCCAAGGGTCACTCGATACCGAATTCAGAAGTCAAGGATCACCGGATCGATGTCCAAGGGAGGAGATTTTACGGATTCGTCGGGACCCAGGGTGAACGGGTAGGTATATACGCAAAGAAAGCCCTCCTTGAAGCTGGTAATATCTTCGTCGGAGGCAGGAATTCCCATTGTCACTGTTTCGTTCCATCGGTAGTGACTCTTCACATTTTCGACATTAGTCACGACACAAATGTATCGAGATACATGATCGCATCGGCCCGGCTTGGACGCGAGAGCCTCGATGTTGAAATACTTCGGCGTATCAAGCTCGGAAGGGGTCCACTGCTCTAGAGGAGGGGCCGACCTATTACCCCCCCCTAGCCGACTGGGACGATGATGCTGTATCGTTCCGACGGGGTACCGTCATGGAGGTCCTGGCCATAAATAATGATGGAGCTCTTCTGAAAAAGAGAAAAAGAGAGAATGATGAAAATATATCAAATAAATTGGGATTCTGGTTCACAAGCCTATAGGAAGGGCAAAGATGAGCATCATCTGGTGATCGGATCATTTTATAGGAACCAATTGGGAAAGCGGAAAGGACGAGCCTGCACCAATTCGTGAACTCCTCGATCGTAGCATATGACGACGGCTCCGCACGGTTTCCGAGGATATGACATTTAATACGAATGACATCATGGTAATAATGGCCTCGAGTCTACGATTCGGTGTCGTTTCCTATCACTTCGATATAGGAAACGCGGAGACTATCTGTACGCGGTAAAATCATAAGACTTGATTTTTTGCTATCAAGAAATTTTTTGGAAGCCTTCCTCGAGACCCGGAGGGTGGAAGGCCACGATCAAGTTCTCTACCTCAGGGCTCATCGAGGTCCGAATCAAAGAAAGCAGGGCCCGAAGTCAGGAGAAGAGAGGAGGTCTCCTAAACACATAGCTACACCTGGCAGGACCGATCTATCTGTAGCCTACTGAGCGGACTTACGTCAGGCCGTCCCATCTTTCTACTCTTGTAAACAATATATACGTACTTTCCCGAGTCCCCTCGCCTATATAAGGGGGACTCACCCCACCTTGTAAAGGGCTGATGTTGCTCCACTTCTCCATAATGCAATAATATCTCTCTCTCTCCTTCTTTCTTTTAAGTTATCAGTCTTCATCGACCGCGAGGACACCTTAGCATTTTATTGTTTCTTTGTTTGTTCTCCATCAATTAGCTCGAAATTGATAATATAAAGCCTTACTTACTTGTAACATTATCTGTTACCCCCCTTCCCGACTACCCTCGATAAGCCCGAGATAGGCTCGAGGCTTGGCCCCGAGGTATCTACTAACTTGCTCTACGCCCGGGAACGTCCCCTCACTAGTTCGATTATCGCTTTGGCTAACTCGATCTTTATTGTCTTACTTTACTTTTTATCACTAATCACCCTCACAAACTAGCTCGGGAATAGATCACGTATTTTAGAATCCCATTTATAAATTTAAATATTTTTACCATTTTCACGGTAAACAAGTATGTACCGCATTCCCGCAGAGAGGAGCATCATAGGCACTTCGAGCAGTTGCGTCAGGATGATATGACCGTGATGCAGTATGAGATGAGATTCTCCAAGTTGGCCCGTTATGCTATCTGGCTAGTTCCCACGGATAGGGAGAGGATCAGGAGGTTCGTGGATGGTGTCACTTATCAGCTACGAATTTTTTTGACAAGACAGAGGGTATCTGGCAATTCTTTTGAGGAGGTAGTTGACATTGCCAGAGAGATAAAGTTAGTTTGCCGCTAGGAGCGAGTGAGAGGAGGCCAAGAGGCCTCAGGGATCTGGTAGTCTTGGTGGTATTCCTTCTGGAGGTCAGTTTCAGCATGGTAGAGGCCGTCAATTTAGACATGCTCAGCCAGCTCGTTCGGGCACCGTGGTCGGATCATCTGGCCATGGTCTCACAGCTCACATCACGGGTCACTCATCTCTCAGTTCCCTTCCAGTTTAGAGTTCGACTCATGCACCATCAGTTCAGGGCTCATCTATGCCTGGGTTTTCTAGTGGGTATCCCGGTGCTCGGGGCTCCCTTCAGCCCCCACCGCCATTTGCCGAGAGAGGTTGCTTTGAGTGTGGAGATTTGGGTCATATCAAGACGTTTTGTCCCCCATTATACGGGAGGTTCATCCCAGCAGATGAGTGAGCCTTCGGCTTCAGCACTAGTTACTTCCCTATCTGCCTAGTCAGCTCGGGGTGGAGGTCAGTCAGCTAGGGTCGCCCTAGAGGGGGAGGCCGATCAGGTGGTGGTTAGGCCGGTTTCTATGCCATCCCAGCCAAACCAGATGCTATTGCTTTAGATGATATGATAATAAGTATTGTCTCAGTCTGCCACAGAGATGCCTCTGTATTATTTGACCATGGTTCCACTATTTCATATGTGTCATCATATTTTGCTCATCATTTGGATACGCGCCGTGAGTCTCTTGTTTCATCTGTTCGTGTATCTACTCCGGTGGGCGATATTGAAATTGTGGACCGCGTATATCAGTCTTGTGTAGTAATTATTGGGGGTTTGGATACCCGAGTAGACCTTTTGTTGCTTAGTACGATCGATTATGATGTGATATTGGGCATGGATTGGTTATCATCATGTCGAGCTATTCTGGACTGTCATGCCTAGACTATGAAGTTGGCTATGCCGGGTGTGCCACGGATTGAGTGGCGAGGTCCAATAGATTATGTTCCTAGTAGGGTGTTTTCATTTTATATGGATGGTCGGGAAGGGTTGTCTTTCTTATTTGGCCTTTGTGAGGGATGTCAGTGCAGAGACTCCTAGTATCGATTCTATTCCAGGANCCAGATGTGTTTCTTGCAGACCTATCGGGCATGCCACCGGACAAGGATATTGACTTCGGTATTGATTTAGTGCTGGGAGCTCAGCTCATTTCCATTCCACTGTATCGTATGGCACCGGCGGAGTTGAAAGAGTTGAAGGAGAAGCTTTAGGAACTCATTGATAAGGGGTTTATTCGGCCTAGTGTGTCACCGTGGGGTGCGCCTGTTCTATTTGGGAAGAAGAAGGATGGCACTGTGAGGATATGCATTGACTACAGGCAGTTGAACAAAGTCACAATCAAGAACAAGTACCCTTTGCCTCGTACTGATGATTTATTCGACCAGCTTCATGGAGCGAGAATGTTCTCCAAGATTGATCTCCGGCAAAGGTATCACCAGTTGAAGATCAGGGACTCGGATATTATTAAGACAACTTTCAGGACCCGATATGGTCATTATGTGTTCCTTGTGATGTCTTTTGGGCTGACCAATGCCCCAACAGCATTCATGTATTTGATGAACAACGTGTTTTAGCCCTATCTCGACTCATTCGTTATTATATTCATTGATGATATTCTGGCATAGTCAGGAGGCACACGACAAGCATTTGAGAGTTGTATTGCAGCATGGAGGGAGGCGAAGCTTTATTCAAAGTTCTCCAAGTGTGAGTTTTGGCTCAGTTCAGTGGCTTTTGTTGGGGCACGTAGTGTCCAGTGAGGGTATTCAGGTTGATCTGAAGAAGATAGGGGTGGTTCAGAGTTCTCCCAGATCGTCCTCAGTCATAGAGATTCGCACTTTCTTGGTTTGGCGGGTTATTACTCGGTTCGTTCAGGGATTTTCATCTATAGCATCACCCTTGACCAAATTGACTCAAAAGGGTGCTCCTTTCAGGTGGTCAGATGAGTGTGAGGTGTGCTTTCAGAAGCTCAAGACTGCCTTGACCACAGCTCCAGTGTTAGTTTTGCCATCAGCTTTAGGTTCTTATACAGTATATTATGATGCTTCTCGGATCGGCATCAGGTGTGTGTTGATGCAGGAGGGTAGAGTGATTGCTTATGCTTCTCGGCAGTTGAAGCCCCATGAGAAGAACTACCTTGTTCATGATTTGAAGTTGGCTGTCATTGTTCACGCATAGAAGATTTGGAGGCGTTATCTCTATGGTGTTTCTTGTGAGGTGTTTATTGATCATCGTAGCCTCCAGCACTTGTTCAAGTAGAAGGATCTCAATTTGAGGTAGCGGAGATGGTTGGAGCTACTAAAGGACTATGATCTTACTATCTTGTACCATCCAGGGAAGGCCAACATAGTGGCCGATGCCTTGAGTAGGAAGGCGGTGAGTATGGGCAGTTTGGAATATATTCTTGTTAGGGAGAGACCTCTTACAGTTGTCGTTCAAGCTTTTGCCAATCGGTTTGTGAGGTTGATATAACGGAGTCCAGTCGGATCTTAGCTTGTGTGGTTTCTCAGTCTTTCTTGTTTGATCGTATCAGAGAGCGCCAGTATGATGATCCTCATTTGCTTATCCTCAAGGACAGAGTTCAGCACGGCGATGCCAGAGATATGACTATTGGTGTTGTTGGGGTATTGAGGATGATGGTTCGGATATGTGTGTCAAATGTGGGTGGGCTTCGGGACAATTGAGGACTTCCACGGACTTTGAGGAAGTTCGATGCTATTTGGGTGATTGTGCGTCGGCTGACGAAGTCCGCGCAATTCATTCCTGTGTGTGCTACCTATTCCTCATGGTGGTTAGCTGAGATTTATATCCGAGAGATTGTTCGCCTGCATGGTGTCCCAGTTTCCATCATTTCAGATAAAGGAACTCAATTCACATTGCAGTTTTGGAGAGCCGTACAGTGAGAGTTAGGTACCAGGTTTAGTTGAGCACAGCTTTTCACCCTCAGATGGACGGGCAGTTCGAGCGCACTATTCAGATATTGGAGGACATGTTGCGCTTGTGTCATTAATTTTGGGGGTTCGTGGGATTAGTTTTTACCGCTCGCGGAGTTTGCTTACAACAATAGTTATTAGCCGAGTATTCAGATGGCTCCATATGAGGCTTTATATGGGAGACGGTGTAGATCTCTAGCAGGTTGGTTTGAGCCGGGCGAGGCTAAGCTTTTGGGTACAGACTTGGTACAGGATGCTTTGGGCAAGGTGAAAGTGATTCAAGAGCAGCTTCGTACAGCGCAGTCAAGTCAAAAGAGTTATGCTGACAGGAAGGTTCGAGATGTGTCTTACATGGTTGGGGAGAAGGTTCTACTGAAGGTTTCACCCATGAAGGGTGTTATGAGATTTGGAAGAAGGGTAAATTTAGTCCTCGGTTCATTGGGCCTTTTGAGGTGCTTCAGAGGATTGGGGAGGTGGCTTATAAGCTTGCCTTGCCACCCAGCTTAACGAGCGTGCATTTGTTATTTCATGCTTCTATGGTCCGAAAGTATATTGGCGACCTGTCTCACGTTTTGGATTTCAGCACGGTTCAATTAGACGTTATTTGACTTATGATGTGGATCCAGTAGCTATTTTGGAGTGGCAGGTTCGAAAGTTGAGGTCAAAGGATATAGCATCGGTGAAAGTACAGTGGAGAGGCTGGCCCGTGGAGGAGGCTACTTAGGAGACCGATTGGGAGATGCAGAGTAGATATCCACACCTGTTTGAGGCTTCAGATATGTTTCTTGACTCTTCCGAGGAAGAACGTTTATTTAAGAAGGGGGAGGATGTAACGACCCAACTGGTCGCTTCATGAGTTATAGTCTCGTTTCCCACATTTCTGCTACTTTATGTATTGTTCAGCTGTATCTCGTCGTATCGTGTTGGTTGGTTCGAGTTCGGAGTGGTCGTGCAATGGAATGAGACACTTAGTCTCTTATTTAGAAGCTTAAGTTGGAAAAGTTATCCGGATGTTGACTTATGTGTAGAAGGTCTCGGATGTAAATTTTGATGGTTCGGATAGCTTCGTTAGGTGATTTTTGACTTAGGAGCGTGTTCAGAATGTAATTTGGAGGTCCGTGGTAGATTTAGGCTTGAATTGGCGAAACTGGAAATTTGGTGTTTTCCGGTCGGCAGGGGAAATCTTGATATCGGGGTCGGAATGGAATTCCAGAAATTGGAGTAGGTCCGTTGTGTCATTTGTGACGTGTGTGCAAAATTTCAGGTCATTCAGATGAGGTTTGATAGGTTTTGGCATCGTTTGCCGAATTTGGAAGTTTGGAAATCCTTAGGCTTGAATCCGAGGGTGATTTGGTGTTGCAATGTTGTTTTGAGTGTTCTGAAGGTTGGAATAAGTTTGAATAGTGGTCTATGACTTGTTGGTATTTTTGGTTGGGGTCCCGAAGGACACGGGATGATTTCGGTTTTATTTACGGAAAGATTGGAACTTGGTGTGAGTAGTTGTAGCTGCTGCTTCTGTCATTTCTGCACCTGCGAATTGGGGACCATGTCGTGGCCCCTTTTTCCTTCCGCAGAATCAGGTTTATGACATTTTGGTTGGGACAAATCTTTCCTTTTCGAAAGGGGCTTGGCAATTTTTCAAGAGCCGCCACCTAACGATTTTAAGGTGCGTTAGGGCACCTATAGGGTTCAACTACAACTACGTTTGATAACCAGAGATAGGGTAAGGGCTTGAAATTATCCCAAGGGGAAGGTGTTAGGCACCCCTCAGGATCCACTGGTGTGGTTCCCGGCCAGATAATTTTTTGTGAATTTGTGCAATTTCGAGTAAACAAATAAGGCTCAAATAATAGGGGATTTTGAATACACAAGTGTTTGAAAACGATTAAATAAAGCAAAAGTTTTAAAAAGAGTTATAACTAAGCATAGTGATAAATGTAAAGGGGTCCTAGGTTTTTTTGTAATATGGATCACATCAATGCAATACCCGGTAATCACTCCTCAAAAGAGGGGCTACACGTGGTATTAGCGCACCGGTCATCATATCCATATCTACCTTTCCCACCACGTAAAGGTATTAAAGCGTGGATTGGTCTCGATCTCTATTGCGTGCTATTGCCCGTCTTATTTCTACCAGTCCCGGAGGAATTTTAGGACTACTATGCCTATAAGGGGGAGGATTTAGGCTGACTCTTAGGTTTAAAGGTAAAAGGCTAAGGCGACATACAGACACGTAGGACTACATTTAAAGGGAAAGCATGTAAGCAATCAGAAGGCTCATATAATCCTCCGCATACAATACATATAAATAGCACGACTCAAACGAGTCTTACTACAGGGGTTACCACTCCTGCAAGACTGATTTGGGTTCCAGAGTTGTTATAAGGGCGGGACGGCGAGAGGAGGAAGCTACTACTACCGGGCGAGATGTTAGTGGAAAAGAATAGGGTTCAGAGGAGAGGTCACAAGCTACCACTACTACGTAATCTACTTCTATTGCTACTTGAAATCGATTCTCTTTCATGACTCTCTTTCCCTGCTAAAAAAAACCAATAAATTTTCAACCCCTCTCACAGTCATCAAACCTGCAACACCAAATTCCTCTCCGCCCTCTGCTCGGCAATAAAGTCTGAATTTTCTAAGTCCTAAAGCAAGGGATTTGAGTCAGAACCAGATTCATTATATAGCTAGATAAGAATTCCGAATCAGGCCTGCCTGTTGGTTGTAGCAGTTTGATAATTAACGAAGCTAGTTCCAGTTTTATTCAAGCATTTACCTAAGGCTTGCCTAGGCGTAATAATGATATCCTATGAGCATGATATCTAGAGTGATGTTGTAAACAATGATTAATTTTAAACAGGCAATTTGGATCCCACAAACATGCTTTCTAAACCGTATTGATAAAAGGAGTAGGTTGTTTAAGCTGATTCAGAACAGTACGAGTCAAACCAATTATTTAACTAAACTGGTTTTAGATCCTCTAGGCATGATCTCTATTATAGCTGATTTTTATTCCTACAGATATGGTATCTAAGTATTAAAGGCTGATTTTTGTCCTATAGGCATGGTATCAAATTGAACATGAGGTGGAGTAGGCAGGATTTATTTGATCACAGTGAAATTCCTATAGGCGTGATTTCTATAAAAATATTGTCTTTAATCTTATAGGCATGACATCTAATTTCGAAGCTGATTTTAACCCTGTAAGCATGATGTCTGATTATAGCTATTTATTTCCTATAGGCATGATGTCTAAGTGTGGAAGTAAAACATGCAGAATTTATTAAACAGATCCTATAGGCATGTTATCTACCCTTTCTAATAACTTAAAACATGCATAATTACCCCATGCCTTTTCACTAGCCAACCCCAATATTTGTTACAAATTATTACAGACCAAATATTTGAATTACAAAAGAAGTGCTGAAATAAGACATTACGACCAAAAGAAGCCTGATCCTGACTTCCTATCTGAGTTATATAATTAATCACTTCAAATGCCAATGATGTTCAAAGCCTTTCTCATACCTAGGTGTGTCAAAGTTCCCTAAGAGTCTCAAGGGACCCTGGGAAGTGCTTACACCCAGGTTTGCATAACCAAACAGAAATGAGTGCAGTATGGAAGGGCCAGCCCTTATGTGTCCAAGTTCAGAGGGCGCTCAAGGGTCCCAAGGAAAGGCTCACACAAGAGGGGCAGAACCTAAGTTCGAAGAATATAGTAGAGGTGCAGAACATAGATTTATTAAAACTGGGTTGGGAATAGTAAGTGGTAAAGGGTGTTTTGAAAACAGTTGTAGTAGTGAAACAGAATCAGAAATCATTCAAAGGGGCAAGGGATTATGGGATTCATTGTATAACCCCAGCAGGGGTCTGATCTGGTCATACACAGCAATAGCTGGTGCTGGCATGGACACAAGCCATCCAAAGGAGCACAAACACATATAGGGGATATGGGGGTTTGGGGTTCATAAGGTGGCAAGTGAATAACAAATGACTGATAGAGTACACATATAGTGAAACATTAATTAAAGAATAAAGGAAAGGGAACTATTTCAGCATGCTAGTAACATAAATAGACTGTGGAGACATGAGCAGAAGTGAACATGAATGAGAAACTGAAGCAACTTAAAGAAACATGTTGTTGTTGAGACTTAAAAAGTTAACTAGGACATACCAGTAGAGAAGCAAAGTGCATAAAGGTAAAGCAAACAAGAGTCCACAGTCTAGCCTTGGCTTTCAGCCGGCTAGACAAAGCAATAGCACAAGTAGCAGTAAAGAAAGAGAGAGTTTTAAGTGTAAGTGTGTGTTCTGAACTCAAGTTGTTCGTCTGTCTAAAAGAAAAGAGGGTATGGTATTTATAGTTTTGAAAACGACTGGAGAAGTGGTGATGTCTTAAACACAAACATGGAAATAATCACAATCAGAATCAATTAACACAAGTGATTCCCATTAATTAAGGAATCACTGTTTATCGGGTAGTAATAGGTTTAATTAAGGAAAGAAATCAGTTTGAGGACAGGTTGATTATTGCCATATAAGGGGGCAGTAAAAGTATGAAGTAAATAATCAAGTCTAAGTACAAAAATAGGCTTATTTTGGGAAAGGATTCAGCAAGGTAAAACATCACAGTAAAGGAAAAGAATCAATTAATTTTAAACAGATGAGTAAAAATTAGGGCTCGTAAGAAAACCTTTTACAATTAGTTGGAGGATTGAGGAAATCAAGACCAATCAAGAAAGGAACATGATTCTGCAAATCACCATATAAATAGCAAGGGATAAACAAGCATGCAGAGTTAAACATGTTGACAAAAAGAAACAACACAAACATACAGTAGCAGTAGGGGTAAGCTAGGGTTCAGTAGCAAGAAAATGTTCGAAGCACAGTAGTCAAGTAGGTCAAGTAGTCACACAGAATCGACAGTGAAGAAGAACATAGTAACAGGTAAAGAGAGTCAGAAACAAGAAAGGTCTCGTAGTAACAAATGAGGCAAAACTTTTAAGAAATTAGGGCTTCAACAGTAGTCGAGTTTAAGAACTCAAATCAGATAGGTCAAACAAGGAGAAAAGAGTCAGAGACAAAGAACTTAATCGAACAAGTACACATTTAAACAAACAGTTTGAGAACTCGGATAAGACCAAAAAGGGAACTAGGGTTTTTAACATGCTGAAATAGGTAGAAGAACATCAGGAGCAAGTCGTTTTAAACATAGCAAAATCACAAACAACATTAAAATCAGAGACGAGATCTTTTTTTTTTCTAACAAAAAACTTAAAGGAAAAACTTTAATCGTTGAAAAAAATGACGAGTTGTTTTGACAGAAAATCGAGGAACCTTCACGAAAACACTTAAGAAGTTCGTAGTAAGCACAGATCTAAGATTGATATGAAGAAAATTGAAAAATCTTAAAGATCAGGGTTTCGGAAAACCCAAAAAAAGTGAGAAAGACCTTGAAAGTTACCGATCTAACCAGAAAAGTCAAGGATCTGCCTTGAAAGGCCGTGAATGGCCGGAGAAAGGTCATGGATGGCCGGAGAAAGGCCATGAACAGAAGTAGAGCAAGGAGTGGACCGGATTCCTTCGAGGTCTGGCCATGAAACCACAGAAACAAACACCCAGGAGCCATAGGAGGCCGATACACATCTCAGATGGCCACGAGAGGCCATGGATTAGGTAGGTATTAGGGTGGAATTAGATGGCGGCGGCTAGGGTTCATGAGGGATTGCAGAGAGAATTGAGAGGGAAAGGGATTCAGAGGAGGCGGGCGGTGAAAAGTGAAGTAGGTTTTGGGGTCGTTCAGAGTTAAAAATGGAAAGGGTAAATGCTGGCCGTTGATCAGAATGATCAACGGCTTGGATTAAAGAGGGTAGGTAGGGGTCCGGGATTGGGTCGGTTCAATTTGAAATTGGGTCGGGGTTTAATTGGGATTGGGCCGGGGAAATTGGGTTTAATTAGGGGTTACAATTAGGCTAAAATTGAAATGCAATTGGGCTAGATTTTAAATAGCCATTTTTCCCTATTTAATATATAAAAAAATAATAAATTAATTTCTGAAAACAAATTAAAAGCACTAAAATGATTTATAATATATAATTAACACTTTAAAAATAGAGGACTTGATTTTATGAATATAAACGCAATTAAATCTTAAAAGAGGCTAATATTGCAATTATATGCACTTTAGCTTAAAAAATACTAAATAAATTTGTAAAAATACGCAAAAATTACCTTAGCTATATTTTAGCATAAATATGAAGATCCAACAAATGAATCATCAAAAATAATAATATTGGATATAATTATTGGGATTTTATGGATAAAAAAGGGAAATAAATTGATTAAAAACCTTTAAAAATTACGAAAAAAATAATAAAACACTTGGATATGCTTACATATGCATATATATGCCATTTTGAAATTATTTTGCATATTGAAAAATATATAGGGAAAAATTGGGTATCATCAGACAGCAGGTGCAAGGCCGCAGGTGCGAGAGGGAGGCCACAGATGCAGAGAATTGGAAGCTGAGGAAAACCGCAGGTGCGCACAAGGGACCGCACTTGCGATACTGCAGATGCGGGTGTTCGACCGCAGAAGCGGGATCTGGAGGTTAAGTGAAAACCGCACCTGCGAGGGTATTTCCGCATGTGCGGCGTCGCATATGCGACAAGAGGACCGCAGATGTGGAAGTTCTGGGCAGAAGGTATTTAATGGCCCCTTTCGCGAATTTCGGCCATTTCTTCACCATTTTTGGACAAGCTTGGAGCTTAGGGCTGTGGTTTCAAGGGGAATCAAGGGTTTTTCAATGGGGTAAGCTANCTATTTAATTTATAAAAATAATAAATTAATTTCTGAAAAAAAATTAAAAGCACTAAAATGATTTATAATATATAATTAACACTTTAAAAATACAGGACTTGATTTTATGAATATAAACGCAATTAAATCTTAAAAGAGGCTAATATTGCAATTATATGCACTTTAGATTAAAAAATACTAAATAAATTCGTAAAAATATGCAAAAATTACCATAGCTATATTTTAGCATATATATGAATATCCAATCAATGAATCATAAAAAATAATAGTTTTGGATATAATTATTGAGATTTTATGGATAAAAAGGGAAATAAATTGATTAAAAACCTTTAAAAATTATGAAAAAAATAATAAAACACTTGGATATGCTTACATATGCATATATATGCCATTTTGAAATTATTTTGCATATTGAAAAATATATAGGGAATAATTGGGTATCAACAGCTGCCCTCTTTACCCGGGAAGGATGAAAGAGTTTTCGAGTAAAGATATGATGGCCAATTTTGACCGAGCGAAACGGTTTGAAGAGGCTTAGGCCGCACCCCGATTTCCGAGCTGCCTACATATCCCTGGTATTACAGGCATCAGGCCATCTGTAGTTCAGGATTCGTCGGCGGAGTATGCCGAAGGATACTTTCCAAGAACGAACGCAATATCTAGGGCTGGGTGAGTGGGCGGTTTACTGGAATGGTTAGGTTCTGATATGGCTGAGGGAACTGGAGCGGGATCACTCCTGTTGGGATAGCCGTTGCTTGCCGGTTTACCTGCAAATGAGCGGTACAAGCATATATTGTGCGTAAATTTAGACATGATGCAAATTCCCGTTGGACCATGAATGCTGTGTTTGGGCGGTTAGAATGACGTCCTTAGACCATGATGTCCTGGGCCATGAAGCGTATAATAAAGGATCCGCAGGCCATGAAATGATGTTCTCGGGCTATGAGGATGGTGCCTCCGAACCATGACGCCTTTGAATAATGATATGCAAAAGATTGAAAGAAATCCTCGGGCTATGACATGGTGTTCTCGGGCTATGAAGATGGTGCCTCCGAACGATGACGCCTTTGGATGGGTTGGCGATATTGCAGCCCATGAAGGATGCAGTAGCATGTGGCGATCTTTCAGCCGTGCAATGTGGCGATCTTTCATCCGTGCAATGTGGCGATCTTTTAGCCGTGCAATGTGGCGATCTTTCAGCCTTGCAATGTGGCGATCTTTCAGCCGTGCAATGTGGTGATCTTTCAGGCCTGCAATGTGGCAATCTTTCAGTCGTGCAATGTAATGATCTTTCAGCCGTGCAATGTGGCGATCTTTCAGCCGTGCAATGTAGGTGGAGACAACGTTTAATCTCGGAAAGCAAAATGGTAGCCTTATGCAATGTAAATGCAGATAGAGGTAGAGCTTAACCTCGGAAGGCAGAATGGTAGCCTTATGCAAGCTGGAAGGCAGAATGGTAGCCTTATGCAATGCAAATGTAGATAGAGGTAGAGCTTAACCTCGGAAGGTAGAACGGTAGCCTTATGCAAGTTGGAAGGCAGAATGGTAGCCTTATGCAGGTTGGAAGGCAGAATGGTAGCCTTATGCAATGCAAATGCAGATAGAGGTAGAGCTTAACCTCGGAAGGCAGAATGGTAGCCTTATGCAAGTTGGAAGGCAGAATAGTAGCCTTATGCAATGCAAATGCAGATAGATGTAGAGTTTAACCTCGGAAGGCAGAATAGTAGCCTTATGCAAGAAATAAAATAGCAAATGACAGTAGAGTTTCTTAGCTGATAGCAGATTGCGACGTGGTGATTATTGGGAGCATCGTGACATACAGAACATCATGGGTGCGTGCTGATAACATATGTTGGTAAGTGCAATGGTTCAGAGAATCGCATTTTTGAACAATGTTTGTTCTATGGACGTACAATACGTTCAATGATTTCGTAATCCTAGTGCCTGCATCCAGGGAAAAATCATGAGTTTTGTAAAGGGGAAGGTTAGTTCGTATCCCCGCTGGCTTTGCTTGACTTGTTCGGCTTTGATCTGGCGATATCGTTTGTATCATTGGGGTAGCGTTGCTAAACCAAGCAGTTACAATAATAGACATGCACGATTTTGTAAAAGTATGACGTAAATGTATAATTAAAAATAGTTTTTGGATGAACCGCCAACTGTGACGCAATTCAGGACATTGCAACCTCTCCTGCTACGGAATTTTGGGGGTCCTCCTCAAAATTCTGCCCCAGTTTGGAATTTCGGGGGCAAAATGAGAATTTTATTGAGTTGTGATCGAACAGGCTGCCTACGTATCCCCTCTTAAACGGGAATCAGGTCAGGCGTAGTTCAATTTACATCATATAAGGAAAGCGTAAAGATTACACATAGTAACGCTTGACTGCATCTGAATTAATCGGCTTTGGCCAGACTTCTCCGTCCATTTCTGTAAGTATGAGGGCTCCTCCTGTCAAAACCCGGCGAACCATGTACGGACCCTGCTAGTTGGGAGAGAACTTCCCTTTGGCTTCATCTTGATGCGGAAAAATTTTCTTCAACACCAGCTGCCCCTGTGTGAACTGTCTTGGCTTGACTCTTTTATTGAAGGCTCTGGACATTCTGTTCTGATAGAGTTGACCATGGCAAATTGCGTTCATTCTCTTTCCGTCTATAAGAGCTAGTTGCTCGTAACGACTCTTCACCCACTCTGTGTCGTTGAGCTCAGCTTCCTGTACGATCCTTAGGGAAGGAATTTCTACTTCGGCGGGGTTGACGGCCTCTGTACCATAAACCAGCATATAGGGGGTTGCCCCGATTGATGTGCGGACTGTGGTGCGATACCCCAATAGAGCAAATGATAACTTCTCGTGCCACTGTTTATGCTTCTCTATCATTTTCCTCAATATTTTCTTGATATTCTTGTTGGCGGATTCTACGGCTCCATTCATTTGAGGCCTGTAGGCTGTGGAATTCTTGTGTCTGATCTTGAAGGTTTCACACATGGCTTTCATCAAGTCACTGTTGAGATTGGAGCCATTATCAGTGATGATTGACTCTGGGATACCGAATCGACAAACAATGCGGTCGCGGACAAAGTTTGCCACGACTTTCTTAGTTACTGCCTTGTAAGATGCTGCTTCGACCCACTTGGTGAAATAATCAATTGCTACTAGGATAAACCTATGTCCGTTGGAAGCGGCATGTTTGATTGATCCAATGACGTCCATTCCCCAGGCGGCGAACGGCCACAGTGAGCTTGTTGTGTTGAGCTCGCTTGGAGGTACCTTTATCATGTCTGCATGTATCTGACAATGATGGCATTTCCGGACATACTGGATGCAGTCTGTTTCCATTGTCATCCAAAAGTAACCAGCCCAGAGTATTTTCTTTGCTAAGACAAAACCGTTCATATGCGGACCGCAGGTCCCAGCATGAATTTCCTCTAGCAGCTTAGATGCTTCCCTTGCGTCAACACATCTTAATAGTCCCAAATCAGGAGTCCTCCTATACAGGATTCCTCCGCTGTGAAAGAAGTTGTTGGACAACCTCCGAAGTGTGCGTTTCTGAGTATGATTGGCAAGCTCCGGGTACTCTCTTTTTGCCAAATATTCCTTGATATCATGAAACCAAGGCCTTCCGTCTTCTTCCTCTTAAACATGGGCGTTAAGCTGGATGATTATGAATTTTCACTGGAATGGGATCAATGAAATTCTTGTCGGGATGCTGTATCATAGATGGTAGAGTAGCCAATGCATCGGCAAACTCATTCTGGATTCTGGGAACATGTTGGAATTCCGTCTTTGTGAAACTCTTTCTTAATTCCTGTACGTGATGCAGATAAGGAAGTATCTTGGAGTTCTTGATTGCCCATTCCTCTCGTACCTGATGTATGAGTAAATCTGAATCTCCAATCACTAGCAGCTCTTGCACGTTCATGTCAATGGCCATTTTAAGCCCTAAGATGCAGGCTTCGTACTCGGCCATATTGTTGGTGCAGGGGAACCTGAGTTTGGCAGACACTGGATAATGCTGACCGGTTTCCGATACCAAGACTGCTCCTATGCCAACTACTTTGAAGTTTGCTGCTCCATCGAAGAACATTATCCAACCGTCATAGGGTTTTGCAATGTCTTCTCCTATGAATGATACTTCTTTACCAAGAAAATACATTTTCAAGGGTTCGTATTCTCCATGCACGGGGTTTTCGGCAAGGTGGTCTGCCAGTGCCTGTCCCTTGACCGCTTTTTGTGTTACGTAAACAATGTCGAACTCACTCAACAGGATCTGCCACTTGGCTAGCTTGCCAGTGGGCATGGGCTTCTGAAAGATGTACTTCAAAGGATCCATCCTTGATATGAGGTACGTATCATAAGCACATAAATAATGTCTCAGCTTCTGAGCTACCCAAGTTAAAGCACAGCAGGTGCGCTCCAAAAGAGAATACCGGGCCTCGTATGGGGTGAACTTCTTGCTGAGATAATAAATGGCTTGTTCCTTCCTCCCCGTTTCATCATGCTGCCCCAAAACGCAGCCGAAAGCTCCATCTAACACTGCAAGGTAGAGTAATAAGGGTCTACCTGGCTCGGGCGGAACTAAGACTGGTGGTGTTGACAGGTACTCCTTGATTCTATCGAAGGCCTTTTGGCAGTAATCGGTCCATTTGGTAGCGGCGTCCTTCTTCAACATTTTAAAGATTGGCTCGCAGATAACTGTAGACTGTGCTATGAATCGGCTGATGTAGTTCAGCCTTCCCAAGAAACTCATCACATATTTCTTGTTCTTTGGCGGTGGTAATTCTTGAATGGCTTTGACCTTTGATGGATCCAGTTCTATTCCTCGGCGGCTCACAATAAACCCAAGCAACTTCCCGGCAGGAACCCCAAATGCACACTTTGCGGGGTTTAGTTTCAGGTTGTACCTCCGCAATCTGCTAAAAAACTTCCTTAGATCTTCTATGTGGTCAGTGGCCTTCTTGGATTTGATGATAACGTCATCCACGTACACCTCTATCTCCTTGTGTATCATATCATGGAAAATGGTCGTCATGGCCCTCATGTAGGTGGACCCTGTGTTTTTCAAGCCGAATGGCATCATCTTGTAACAATACACTCCCCACGGCGTAATGAAAGCCGTTTTCTCAGCATCTTCCTCATCCATCCAGATCTGATTTAACCAACGACGCAATCCAAAAATGATTGTAGCTCATGCTTGGCGCAATTATCAATCAGGATGTGTATATTCGGCAAAGGGAAGTCGTCTTTCCGACTAGCCCGGTTGACATCCTGATAGTCGACACAGACTCTGACCTTCCCATCCTTCTTTGGTACTGGAACAATATTGGCTAACCATGTCGGGTACTCAACCACCCTGAGAACCTTAGCTTTGATCTGCTTGGTGACTTCTTTCTTGACTTTCAGACTCATATCAGGTTTGAGCTTTTTGAGCTTTTGCTTTACTAGTGGACACATTGGATCGGTTGGCAGTTTGTGAGCCATAATGGACGTACTCAGACCAGTCATGTCATCATACGACCAGGCGAATATGTCCTCATACTCCTTTAGAAACTCTGTGTATTCTTTCTTCTCTGCTGGCGATAAGTGAATGCTGATTCGTGTTTCCTTGACATTTTCTACATCTCCCAAGTTAACAATTTCGGTTTTGTCCAGGTTGGACTTTGGTCTGTTCTCAAAGTTCTCAATTTCTTTGACAATCTCCTCAGGTATGTCATCTTCTTCTGAGTCAATGTCCGTTTGTTGCGTTGTCTCATTGCATGTCAAGTCATTGGTTCATCAAGATAAGTAATAGTAATGCTGTATAGGTAAAGTAAGGAGGCAAACGATAGAAATAAATATTAATTCATTGGAAAAAATCAAACATGCTTTGATAAATTGAATAATTGTTTTGAACATTGAAGATCTTATTGCGAAGATTGAAAAATGCGAAAGAAAATCATTCAGTAAATAAAACAGTGAATAATTCTTTTTTTAGCCTTGCTACCCCGAGGCTCGTCGGGCTCTGGTGGTCCTGATGGTCCAATTGTTGAGGTGTGCTCCTCTGCTCACAGCTTCTATGAAGGACCTTCCTCCCCCTCCTCCTCGAGAATAACACAGCAATCCATATCATTGTCCTCTAAAAATAGGTTTTTCACTGCCGCGAGTGCTTATTCTTCATCTGTCCCATAGACGACGTCGGCCTGTTGGAAAGTCTTCTCCAGGTGTGGTATTGGTTGCTCTAACGGGTATAAGGACAGCGCCATGGTGGCGACCAATTATTGAACTCCTCCTAGGTGTATTCGTATCCCAAACCGAAAGTAGTGCCATGTTTCTTGAGTTTTATAGGTTTAGAGATCCCTTGGAGATTCTTGCCGAGTCCTTTGCCAGGTTCGTACCCACTCCAATTCAATATACTCTCGATCTTGTTATCCCACCATTTGTCTTTGTCGACAACATTGACCCGCTCGATGTGGTGGTAAGTTTCTCCACCTAGCTTTCTTCTTCCTTCGATTACTGGAATGGTCTGGCGACTGTATATAAGATTGCTGCCGTCACCATGAATGATCACTTCCTGGTGATTCCATTCGAACTTTACGGCCTGATGCAGCGTTAATGCTACAGCCCCAGCTTCATGGATCCAGGGTCATCCTAGCAGCAAGTTGTAGGACGCTGGTACAACTATCACTTGAAAATCGACCTCGAACCAGGTTGGTCCCATCTGCAGACACAGACTAATCTCACTGACGGTGGACCTCTGAGAACCATCAAAAGCTTTCACGTTGATTGCTCCTTCTTTTATCTCATGCAGCCCTTTGCCCAACTTCTTGAGTGTTACCAAAGGACAGATGTTAAGGCTGGAACCCCCATCGATCAGGATACTGGTGATGAAATAGTCTTCGCATTGTTGATCGCTGCCTACTCTGCACCAATAAAAGGTAGCAAGAGAGGGTCGCAATAGCTTTTACTCGATATGAGGGTCGGGATTGAATTCCTCAGGGAGCTAGAAAGGGAGTTTATGTATCTATTCAATCTAGAATCGTGTACTTGTTCCAAATGTCACTTCCAGACATTTTTGGGGTTTTTGATTATAAACTACTATTATCAAATTATTAATTGAAACTAAATTAGACTACGAGATGATTGCTAAAGTTGTATCTAATGGGAAGAAGGGCACTAGGGTCGTGACATCACCTAGGTGGCTAATTGACGGGTAGATGCTACTAAGGTTTGATTGACATAATTGGGGCTTATGCTATAACCGTTTTTGATTGACATAATTGGGGCTTATGCTATAACCGTTGCACAATTTTACCCACTCTCACACCTCTCGGTAGAGAGAGTGATTTTTCCCAATGACTCTCTCGAGACCAAATGGGTAGGCAAATTAGATCAAGCAACTAGGGTTAAAGTAGGGTGATTACTCTCTCGAGGTTTAACCCGTTAATTGGGACTATCATTTCTCATGAGTCCATCCCAATTCCTTGTTGGGTCAATTTTGGAGACTTAGACTCTCTTTCTCAAGAAGAGTCAAATCAACAAAGTTCAAATTAGTGTTTGCAACCACCAATTCATAGATTAAAACATAAAATCAATGCAAATAGCAAACACCCATAGTCAATCTAACCCTAGATGGCAACGCCCATCAATTACCCACACTAGGGTTGAGCCACAACCCTAGCTAATGGGTTTAGCTACTCATTCTTGAAGAAGAAAATAAAGCAATAGATGAAGAACAAGAAATATTAATTAAATGCTAAATTAAAATACAAGAATCTATCGTTAAAAGTAAGCTAAGATACCAATACAGCCCGGTGGAGAGGAATGGTCCGGTCATGGGTAGTAGGGTCCAACCGACTGCAAACAAAAGTCAACCAACCCCTAGCTTCAAAGTTAACTGTCCTCCTCAATATTTTTACCCCCGCCGTCAACCACTCAGGAACGGTACCTGGGACTGCCAGGTATTGAGCTAACCATGGACGGACCCCCTCGCCCATCTCTAACTTTGCCTGATATAGAGTCTCGTTCTCTTCATTGAAGCCCAAATATTCATTCAGAGACTTCCCGTCGAACAACACTTTTTTGTCTCGAACCTTGGTCACTTTGGAACCCTTGACGATGTTGGCCATATTACAGCAAAATTCCTTGACCATATGTTTATTTGCCTCAATACACTGCTCCATAAAAAATTCCCAGCCCACTCTAGTCCTAAACTGCCTCTGCACGTCAGGGTTGTGGGGTAGTAAATCCTTGTCAATGAAACTCCTCTCAGGTATCAACTTTCTCACCGGCTACCACTCCCTAAACTTGTGGTATGCTATCTCACTCACAAATCTATCTTCCCACACAGCGGGCTTCCTAGTTCGGGCAATGCCTCCCACTTGAGGCTCACCACCCCCAGCTTCCTGCACCTCCTCATCATCTCCGCCTACAATCTCCCCAGATAATGAAGCTGTGGGGGAGGTGGAGCAGTCCCTACTATCGGCTTCCGACCCCTCAAATGAATCAGAAACGACATTAACTGGCCTCCGAATAGTGGGTGATGGAGGAGGAGTGTCATCAATCAATTGGAGGTTGGTGACGATATGAGTTGGGATTGAGTCTGAGGAGATGTCTTGGGAGGGCACATACTCACTCCCCGAAGAATGAGAAGCAGCTCTATCTGCGGCTTTTATCAGCTTTCGCGTTTTCTTTATGTTTTCCCGAGCTTGGGGAGTGAGTTTGACTATTCTCTTTCCTTTGCCCCCTCGGGAGGAATCACCTCTCCCGGGTTGTTTTGATCCTTTGTCTCCTCGTTGTTTAACCATTGTCTGCAAGCACAAATATCTAACTTTGTTAGTATTAGCAGAGACAGTGAGACAGATGTGTAATATGAATTGTAGAACAGAAGTAGAAAATTGCAGAAACAATTGCAGGAACAGGGCAGTGCGGACCGCACAAAATGGTAGTACGGCCGCACTGAGGCCACCGCGGACCGCACAGAAATGACCGCGGTCCGCACAAGTGTAAGGTCCCCAAACACACTCTCTGAATCTCACCACCGCGGCCCGTACAAAATAGTACCGCGGCCGCGGTGGGCCAGTGCGGACCACACAAAATGTAGTGCTGCCGCACAGGGCTTAAGGTCAACCTCCAAAAAATCATCACCACGGACCGCACAAAAACGACCGCGGTCCGCGGAGGGTGCGCGGTATGGCACTAAGTTAGGGTTCTTGTGTTTTTTGCTTTTTAGTTCAAGTTTTCACCTAACTTTGTCCCTACTAAATTTACCCAGTTAATAATACTCTTTAGGCACACAAAAATTAACAGTTACACTAACCTACGCTAACAAATAGAGAAAAATGGGAAGAAGAAGAAGCTATGGGCTACTGTAAATGAAACAAAAACTAAAATTAAGCACAAAGAAATGATTGAGAAGTTACCAGATGTGTATATGTACTGCAAATAATCACACTAAGCAAGAATTACAGTCAAAAGAGAGGATGAACAGTAAAAAAGAGCTCTGAGAGTTTAGGGTTCGAAAAAGGTAAAAGGAGACCCTTGAGGTCTATTTATAGAGAAACCCATGGGACCCAGTCTTACCTACCAGCGCGGCCGCACAAAACGGACCGCGAACCGCGCTGGGTTTGTTCAGAAGAAGTCTGAGAAGGCAACCTCTGCGGTCCGCACAAAATAGACCGCGGCCGCGGAGGTCCACCGCGGTCCGCACTAAATGCAATGCGGCCGCAGTGGCAAAATTCAGAGAGTACCTCACTTGGCCTTCACCAGTGCGGACCGCACAAAGTGCAATGCGGTCGCTCTGGAAACTTCAGAGACTGTTCCATTTTTCCAAATTGTTTTGCACTGCATCAACACAATCCCTGCAACATCTCACAACCAATTAGTCCAAAAATCAAACCTAAATCACAAAGAAAATCAAAGAAAACAAGAAGAAAAAGACATGGGTTGCCTCCCAAGAAGCGCCTGATTTAATGTCGCGGCACGACGCATGTTACCATCACATCACTTCAAATCAAGAAGCGCCACCACGTGGCTCTCATCAAGCTCTCCAAGAAGCAATAAAAAGCACGCCCAGCAAGTTGGTTTAGCATCCGATCAATGAATGGAAAGGGATAATGATCCTTGCGAGGCACTCTCTTCAATTGTCCATAGTCTATGCAACCCTGCCAACCTGTGATTGTTCTTGTAGGAATCAACACATTATGAGGATATGTCACCATTGCATACACTAATTCATTTAATCTTCTTTGATGCTCCAAGAAAGGCGTTGCATCATCCTCCAAAATAATTTAGGGCTTAAAGATTGTGGGGCTGAGGTGTGGAAGAAGTGGTTTTAACTCCAACACCGTTGGCTCCTCAATTGTTGGCTTGGTTGGTGGAGTTTTCCGATTTTCAAGATCCAAAGACAATTTTCTTGGCTCATAGGAATAAGAGCCCATCCCATGTAAGGCATTGACACACTCCACTCTGCTTGCATCATCATTGACATCAAGATTTAAGAGCACGGCCTCAAGGGGATCCTCCACTTTAATCATGGCACTTGTGTCATCCACTATCACAGCTGTGACAATGTCCACAAATGAGCATACCTCGGTGCTATTGGGTTGCTTCATGGATTTGCAAACATGGAAGACGACCTTCTCATCACCTACTCGGAAAGTGAGTTCACCCGCTTCAACATCAACCAATGCCTTCCCCGTCGCAAGGAAAGGTCTCCCTAGAATAATTGGGACCTCATAGTCCACCTCACAATCCAAAATCACAAAGTCCGCCGGCAAGATTAATTTGTCCACCCGGACAAGCACATCATCAACTATACCCAAAGGACGCTTCATTGATCTATCTGCCATCTGTAATCTCATGGAAGTTCGCCTTGGTGGCCCAATACCTAGAGTCTTGAAAACTGAGAAGGGTATTATATTGATGCTTGCCCCAAGATCACATAAAGCTTTGGCAAAGTCTGCACTACCAATAGTGCAGGGGATAGTGAAAGCACCGGGATCCTCTAATTTCGGGGCCATTGAATGTACTATGGCACTAACTTGGTGGGTCATCTTGATAGTTTCACAGTCCATTGATCTTTTCTTTGTAACCAAATCTTTCATGAATTTAGCATAACCAGGCATTTGCTCCAAAGCCTCCACCAAAGGCACGTTGATGGATAAGCTCTTCATCATGTCAATGAACTTTTTGAATTGGTTGTCACTTTTCTGCTTGGCTAGCCTTTGAGGATAGGGGGGAGGTGGTCTAGGCAAAGGTGCCTTGGCTTTTGGCACCACCGGCTCCGGCATGTCAATTATGTGCTCCCTAGAAGGGTTCACGGCCTCTTGAGTTTCCACCTCGGCTTCATCAATGTCAATCCTCACATCATTGTTCACCTCATTCTCAGCCACATCTTCAACTACCAAAGGAACATCATTTTCTTGCAACTCAACATCATCATCCATAACTTGCTTATCTTTCGAGGCATGCACATCACCGCCTCTCCCACTTCTTGTTGTAACCGCCATCACATGATTATTCCCACCCTTAGGGTTCACTACCGTATCACTTGGTAGAGCACCCTTTGGGCGAGTATTCAACGATTGAGATATTTGGCCTAATTGCACCTCCAAATTCAGAATGGAGGTATTGTGAGAAGCCAATTGAGTATCGGAATCTTGGTTCTTCTTCATCATTTGTTCGAACATCATTTCTATTCTTCCCATATCATTACCCGAAGAACTAGATCCTTGAGAAAAGAATGGGGGTGGATTGTTCGGTTGTTGGTACATTGGGGGCCTTTAAAAGCCTTGCCCCCGATTGCCTTGGTTTCCATTGTTGTTCCGATTGCCTTGACCATTGTTGTTCCAATTGTTGTTATTACCATTCCAATGCCCTTGGTTGCTTTGATTGTTGTTCCCCCAATTACCGCCTTGGTTGTTTTTGTTCCAATTACCACCACCTTGTTGTTGATTGCCCCAATTACCTTGGGGTCGCCATTGTTGGTTTGAATAGTTGCCTCTATTGCCGTGATAGTTGTTAACATATTGTACCTCTTCATTTTTCTCATCATAGCCATCATTTTGAAACCCATCACCTCATCATCAAATTGCTCGGAATTCCCTTAGTTTTGTTGCCTCCTTTGCCTTCTCTTGTTGGTAAGCAAATTAACACTTTCCATAGCATTCACTTGGCGAGGGTTTTGGACTTGTTGCAACTGTGCCTTAGCCAATTGATTCATAGTAGTTGTCAACTCCGCTATAGCCTGTCCATTGTCATGTAATTCCTTGTGCAAATGGATGACCGTAGGGAACATTGGCTCTACTTTGCCATGCGGAAGATGTATCTGCCATCTCATCAAGAATCTCGCAAGCTTCATCATAAGACAACTCCATGAAATTACCCCCGACCAATTGATTGACTATGCATTGATTTGTCGTATTGATGCCCGATAGAAGGTTTGTTGAATCATCGCCTCGGTCATATCGTTGTTTGGGCATTCTTTCACCATTGTTCTAAACCGCTCCCAAATCTCATGCAAAGGTTCCGTGGTTCTTGCTTGAAGGCCAATATCTCATCTCGAAGTGCCGCCATGTGCCCGGGTGAGAAGAATTTAGCAATAAATTTATCCGCCAACTCATCCCAAGTTGTGATGGAATGATTGGGGAGCCTCTCTAGCCAATCTAATGCCTTTTCCAGGAGTGAGAACGGAAAAAGTCTCAACCTAAGAGAATCTTCGGACACATTCGTCTGCTTGCTACCCCAACATGTATCCACGAACCCTTTTCGATGTTTATAGGCATTTTGATCCGCAGCGCCCGTGAAATACCCACGCTACTCAAGTAAGGTCAATCACATTGTTTATCTGAAAATTGCCCGCCCGGATTCTGGGAGGGACTATAGCACTCGCGTACCCTTGATTTGGTAGCACTCTGGGAGCCACTCTTGGAGGTGGCGGAGGAGGGTCTGGAACATTATCATTAGCATTGGCCTGGCGGCCTCGTCTTGGTCCGGGAGGTACAAGAGGCACCTCATCCTCTCCAATTTCATCTACCTCCTCCCCCGCAAGCACATTTCCAAGAGGGTCATTCGTGTTTAAAGCCATTTGGTACCTGTAGTAATCACACACACAAATTAGTAAAAAGGAAGGAAAGAAGAACAACACACAAAACTAACTAAATAGATAGCCAAAACCGTTAGCTCCCCGGCAACGGCGCCAAAAAGTTGATCGCTGCCTACTCCGCACCAATAAAAGGTAGCAAGAGAGGGTCGCAATAGCTTTTACCCGATATGAGGTCCGGGATCGAATTCCTCAGGGAGCTAGAAAGGGAGTTGATGTATCTATTCAGTCTAGAATCGTGTACTTGTTCCAAATGTCACTTCCATACATTTTTGGGTTTTTTGATTATAAACTACTATTATCAAACTATTAATTGAAACTAAATTAGACTACGAGATGATTGCTAAAGTTGTATCTAATGGGAAGAAGGGCACTAGGGTCGTGACATCACCAAGGCGGCTAATTGACGGGTAGATGCTACTAAGGTTCGATTGACATAATTGGGGCTTATGCTATAACCGTTGCACAATTTTACCCACTCTCACACCTCTCGGTAGAGAGAGTGATTTTTCCCAATTGACTCTCTCGAGACCAAATGGGTAGGCAAATTAGATCAAGCAACTAGGGTTCAAGTAGGGTGATTACTCTCTCGAGGTTTAACCCGTTAATTGGGACTATCATTTCTCATGAGTCCATCCCAATTCCTTGTTGGGTCAATTTTGGAGACTTAGACTCTCTTTCTCAAGAAGACTCAAATCAAAAAAGTTCAAATCAGTGTTTGCAACCACCAATTCATAGATTAAAACATAAAATCAACCCAAATAGCAAACACCCATAGTCAATCTAACCCTAGATGGCAACACCCATCAATTACCCACACTAGGGTTATGCCACAACCCTAGCTAATGGGTTTAGCTACTCATTCTTGAAGAAGAAAATAAAGAAATAGATGAAGAACAAGACATATTAATTAAATGCTAAATTAAAATACAAGAATCTATCGTTAAAAGTAAGCTAAGATGCCAAAAATGGCTACAGATGAAGTTCCCACGAGCGCAGCTGCTGAAATAAAATAACCGATACCCTAAAAACGGAAAAAGGTTCTATTTATACTAAGCTGGAAAAACTGGACAAAAATGCCCCTGCGGGGTCAGTGCGGGCCGCACAAAATGGACCGTGGACGCACTAGGCTCTTGGATTTCAAATCTGGGCTCTCTGAACTTGGGCTCCACGGACCGCGTAGAATGGACCGCGGCCGCGGTGGTCTTTAACGCGGTCCGCACAAGTATGACCGCGGACCGCACATCTTGAACCATGGCAATTTTTAACTCTCTGAATCTCTCTTCCGCGGACCGCACAAAGTGGTAGTGCGGCCGCGGAGCCTTCACCGCGGACCGCACAATGTGTTATGCGGCCGCGTTGCCTGAAGCTTGGTTTTGCCATCTCTGTGAATTTACCTAGTGCGGACCGCACAAAGTCTAATGCGGCCGCACTAGGCCTTTTTGCCCTCAGTTTGCCTTGTCTTTGATACTTGAGAAGGTTTCACTCCCTTTGAGCCGATCTTTGACATTTCGTCACTTTGTAGATCCAACTTTCAATCAAGCACACTTATGAGCCTTTTGGGACTATTTTGTAACAATTTATAACCAAAGCGTAAGAAAGAAGGAGCGTAAAATACGTTAAAATCCCTAGTTATCAATTGTACAGTGATGTGCAGTGCTTTGTTGTGACCCCGCCCTTCAGGCGACAACTCGTCCTCATAAAAGGTGATTTTGTGGCTCTCTAGCACTTGCCCCACCATATTAGCCATTTCCCCGCCAGTGATGTTACTGGTCACGTAGGCTTCACTCAGCACCTTCAACAGAGCATTCTTGTGTGTTTTAGAATTCTGCAGCAACGAGAGGATGGATATCTGTGCTGGCGTCTTGTTCAACTGGTCTATGACCGAATACTCCTTGGCCTGTATTTTCCTCCAAAGGTCATCCGGACCAGTCTCAATAAGGGGAGGCCGATTGGAGGCCTGCTTACTTGATTCAGCTAGATGTTTAGGGGTATAGACTCTACCAGTTCTTGTCATACCCTGAGCTGCGATAGTCTCTTTGATTCTGACCTTACCCTTTCTCCTTGCCTCGGCGGTATAATCCCAGGGTAGGGCGTTTGTGTAGAATGACGGCATGGTGGACATCGCCACTGTGATCGGCGCGACTATCTTTACTTCGAATGGAACATGTTCTTTGGGTGGCAAAACTGCAACCTCAAATGGTGCTGGTGCCTTTGCTGATGGTGCTGCTTCAAACTCAAGAGGCATAGACACATCTACCTCGGTGTCCTCATACGGTTGGATCTGGACTATAATCGGATTGAGAGTAACTGCTGGTTTCTTTGGGTCATCGCCTTCTGCGATCAACCGGATGGATCCTTCGGGATCCCGATCATCCTCCACTTCAATCATGTGAATACCTCCACCCTTATGGTATGGTAGAGGGTTGTTGCAGACGTTCGGAGCGACTTCCTTTGCTACAATTACTTTTTTAACAATTAGAGACTGTATCTTGTCTTTTAAGGAGCGGCATTCATCGATGGTGTGTCCTTTCATGCCGAAGTGGTATGCACAAGACTTGTTTGGGTTAACCCACTGAGAAGGATTCTCAGGGGTTGTATCAGGGACGGGGGTGACATAATCGGCGGCTTTGAATCTCTCATATAGTTGGTCAATGGGTTCGGCGATGGCTGTGTATTATTTTGGTGGCCTCCGATCAAAATTAGGTCGGGGCCTAGGGAAATTTTAGCGTGCGGGGGGTGATTGATAATGAGGTGGTTGGGCATTGTAAGTTTGGTAGACATGAGCGGGTTAGGAGTATCTGGGTGAGGTAGGCTGATATGTAGGAGGTGGAGATGACTGATAAGTTGGTGGTGGAGCTTGGTAGGAGGGTGCTTGGTAATTTGAAGCTGGCTGATATAGGAGTGGAGGTATTGGGTAAGTTTGGTATTTGAGGGGAGACTTGGTCCTTTGTGCAACCATCACGGCCCCTACGTCCCTATTCTTAGACACAACACCAGACTGTAAGTCCTTATTTGTGGCTTGCAAGGCCTAGAAGTTTGTAACCATACCGCTCTTAATACCTTCTTCAATGCGTTCCCCCAGCTTGATAATGTCAGAAACCTTATGATTCTCAATCACCATCAATCGTTCATAGTATTGCGGGTCTTGAGCCCGGACAAATAACTTGTTCATTTGTTCTTCTTCTAAGGCGGGTCTGACCTTGGCAGCTTCAGACCTCCAGTGAGTAGCATACTCGCGAAATGTCTCCGTGGGCTTATTCTTTAGATTCTGGATATAGAACATGTCTGGCGCGTTCTCTGTGTTAAACCTAAACCTGTCCATAAAATCAGATGCCTTACCTGCCCAGCTCGACCACTTCTTGGGATCTTGGCTGATGTACCAAGATAGCGCATCTCCTTTCAGACTCCTCATGAATAGCTTCATGCGGATCCTTTCCTACCCCGACCAGCTTGTCGTAGTATGTTCTCAGATGGACCCTTGGATCACCTGTACCATCAAACATCTCGAACTTAGGAGGTTTGTACTCCTCCGGTAGTTCGACATCCGGTTGTATGCAGAGGTCTTCATAGTTCAACCCTTCGATCCCTTTATTTCCCTCGACGCCCTGAATTCGGCTCGTTAGTTTCTTAAGTTCCTCAGCCAAGTTTCTGATGCGTAGGTCCTTTTCATCAGTCTCAGGTGTGCAAGATATAGGTTGGGTGGAGAGTGGCACGGTCTCCACGTAGATGGGATTGTTGTGGTGGCCTGGTGTGTGGGCGTGGAAATGGTCATTTGCGGAGTTTTGCGGTTCTGGGATAAGTAGTGGAATGTTGTTTGGAGTATGGCAAGTGTTGCATTGGTTCTTTGTTGGAGCAGTGGGATGATTTGGTTGTTTTTGAGGAGGTGTGGGGTTTTGAACATTGGGGAAGTTGGTGTCTGGGGTGCTGAGGAAGAAGGATAGGTTGGCCAAATTCCGAACCTGATCGAGCTCTTCCTGAAACTTCAACAATTTCTGCTCAACTCCTATCTACTTGGTCCCAGAAGGACCTTCCTCAGGTTGAATGCTCTCGTTAATCAAATCCTCTAGTTCGTGTAGGTTCACTAGTAAAAATGCCTTCGCCAGGTGTTCCCCTTCTTTCTCTCAGCGTTCTGGCAGTCGGTGACTCTCTTCCTCACTTTTCCTTCCAATTCCAGCAGACTGTATTCAAGATATTCCAACTTTTCGCTAGCTTTGGCGGCCCTCTCTTTCCACTCATTTATTTGGTCATTTGATGGAAGATTCCTCCACCAGTCTAGCAAGAGTGGGGGCGTGCTAATCATACCGAAACTGGGGACCTCGTGCTTCATATTTCTGCAAGATAAATAAGGTTAGACCCTTCCCCCACCGGACTCGACTATTTAATATTAATGATTAGCATGAAGCATTTAGTTCTCCAAATAAATGCACAGAACGTGACGAAGTCAGTTAGGGTTTAGGGAAACCCAGTGGACTTTGGACAAGGCTATCTTAAAGGATCATTATGTGGACAACATAACTGATCCGGCTAGGTTTGACCATGATGCATGCACAATTTGAACAGAGTAAGGTTTCTATGGGGTTTTAGACTGGTACCCTTGAGCGGACAACTCAAGGGGGAAGGCTCGGAACTATCGACTGCACCGCTGATCGACTAGTTTTACCGCAAATATGCCTTTCCGAATTTAGGGGGTAATGATATAGGAAGAGCGCAACCACTCATTATAAGCATTGCTATAGTATTTGTTTTGGCACGAGTGGAGTATGATGTTGAGCATGATTATGAAATAATTAAAAGCATGTTGACATGTATTTGCACATTAAGAAAGCGATAAATACAACAGTTTCATAATTTAAAGCAATAAAGAAAAGAAAACAAGGAAGATATGTCAGTTTTGCTTTTAAAGAAGAAATTAAATGCTTAAAGGAATTAAACAGATAATTGCACATAGAGAGAGGTACAAATTCACAAGAATAATCTGAAATGGTAAAAGCCTAAAAATCCCCAGCAGAGTCGCCATGCTGTCGCGCCCCCTTTTTCCTTCCGCGGAATCGGGTTTATGACATTTTGGTTGGGACAACTCTTTCCTTTTGGAAAGGGGTTTTGCAATTTTTGAAGAGTCGCCACCTAACGATTTTAAGGTACGTTAGGGCACCTATAGGGTTCAACTACAACTACATTTGATAACCAGAGATAGGGTAAGGGCTTGAAATTATCCCAAGGGGAAGGTGTTAGGCACCCCTCAGGATCCACTAGTGTGGTTCCCGGCCAGATAGTTCTTTGTGAATTTGTGCAATTAGCAAGTAAACAAACAAGGCTCAAATAAGAGGGGATTTTAAATACAAAAGTGCTTGAAAAT
>NC_031992.1:4821457-5026567 GCF_001879085.1 Nicotiana attenuata
TCTTCAAACCCATCAGTTTTAACGGAAGCCCCTACCTTTACGATTCTAAGGCATTAGCAAGCCCGGAGTTTCCCATACTAGACCGGTCAGTCCTCCTATCTCCTCCAGCAAAGGTGTCATTTCAACGCCCCCAAAGCGGAATACGACCCTTTCACAATCCCAAAACAACGTGGCAGCTTCTATGATCATGTTATTAGGTTGGACCTCCAAAAGGGATGGTAGATTTCCCAGATATTTTCTGACGAGATTTTGATCACTAGAGTGTAGATCTTTCCACCAGCTTAGCAACCTTGGGTGGATGTTGGTGACCGTGCCGAATCTGGGGACTTTGTGCCTCATATTTCTGCAAGGCAAATAAGGTTAGACCCTTCCCCCACTGGACAGACTATTTAATATCAATGATTAGCATGAAGCATCTAGTTCTCCAAATAAATGCACAAAACGTGACGACGTCCGTTTTGGGTTTAGGGAAACCCAGTGGACTTTGGACAAGGCTTATCTTAAAGGATCATTATGTGGACAACATAACTGATCCGGCTAGGTTTGACCATGATGTACAATTTGAATAGAGTACGGTTTCTATGAGGTTTTAGACCGGTACCCTTGAGCGGATAACTCAAGGGGGAAGGCTTGGAACTGTCGACTGCACCGCTGATCGACTAGTTTTACCGCAAATATGCCTTTTCGAATTTAGGGGTAATGATATAGGAAGAGCGCAACCACTCATTATAAGCGTTGCTATAGTATTTGTTTTGGCACGAGTGGAGTATGATGTTGAGCATGATTATGCAATAATTAAAAGCATGTTGACATGTATTTGCACATTAAGAAAGCGATAAATACAATAGTTTCATAATTTAAAGCAATAAAGAAAAGAAAACAAGAAAGATATGTCAGTTTTGCTTTTAAAGAAGAAATTAAATGCTTAAAGGAATTAAACAGATAATTGCACATAGAGAGAGGTACAAATTCACAAGAATAATCTGAAATGGTAAAAGCCTAAAAAAAATCCCCAGCAGAGTCGCCATGCTGTCGCGCCCCCTTTTTTCTCGCAAAATCAGGTTTATGACATTCGGTTGGGACAACTCTTTCCTTTTGTGAAAGGGGTTTTGCAATTTTTTGAAGAGTCGCCACCTAACGATTTTAAGGTGCGTAAGGGCACCTATGGGGTTCAACTACAACTATATTTGATAACCAGAGATAGGGTAAGGGCTTGAAATTATCCCAAGGGGAAGGTGTTAGGCACCCCTCAGGATCCACTAGTGTGGTTCCCGGCCAGATAGTTCTTTGTGAATTTGTGCAATTAGCAAGTAAACAAACAAGGCTCAAATAAGAGGGGATTTTAAATACAAAAGTGCTTGAAAATGATTAAATAAAGCAAGGTTTTGAAAAGAGTTGTAATTTAGGCAAGCTGATAAATGTAAAAGGGTCCTAGGTTTGTTTGTAATATGGATCACATTAATGCAATACCCGGTAATCACTCCTCAAAGAGGGGCTACACGTGGCATTAGCGCACCGGTCATCATATCCATATCTACCCTTCCCACCCCGTAAAGGTATTAAAGCGCGGATCGGTCTCGACCTCTATTGCGTGCTATTACCCGTCCCATTCCTATCAGTCCCGGAGGAATTTTAGGACTACTATTCCTATAAGAGGGAGGATTTAGGCTGACTCTTAGGTTTAAACGCAAAAGGCTAAGGCGACATAAAAAAACACGTAGGACTGCATTTAAAGGGGAAACATGTAGGCAATTAGAAGGCTCATATGGACCTCCGCAAATAATGCACATAAATAGCACGACTCAAACACAGTTAAAGCCTGAATTTTAAAAGTCCTAAAGCAGGGGATTTGAGTCAGAACTAGATTCATTATATAGCTCAGATAAGAAGTCCGAATCAGGCCTGCCTGTTGGTTGTAGCAGTTTGGTAATTAACGAAGGTAGTTCCAGTTTTATTCAAGTATTTACCTTAGGCTTGCCTAGGTGTAATAATGATATCCTATGAGCATGATATCTAGAGTGATGCTGTAAACAGTGATTAATTTTAAACAGGCGATTTGGATCCTATAAACATGCTTTCTAAACTGTATCGATAAAAGGAGTAGGTTGTCTAAGCTGATTCAGGACAGTACGAGTCAAACCGATTTTTTAACTAAACTGGTTTTAGATCCTATAGGCATGATCTCTATTATAGCTGATTTTTATTCCTACAGACATGGTATCTAAGTATTAAAGGCTGATTTTTTATCCTATAGGCATGGTATCTAATTGAACATGAGGTGGAGTAGGAAGGATTTATTTGATCACGGCGAAATTCCTATAGGCATGATTTCTATAAAAATATTGATTTTAATCTTATAGGCATGACATCTAATTTCGAAGCTGATTTTAACCATGTAGGCATGATGTCTGATTATAGCCATTTAGATCCTATAGGCATGTTATCTACCCTTTCTAATAACTTAAAACATGCATAACTACCCCATCATTTTTCACTAGCCAACCCCAATATTTGTTACAAATTATTACAGACCAAATATTTGAATTACAAAAGAAGTGCTGAAGTAAGAAATTACAACCAAAAGAACCCTGATCTTGAATTCCTATCTGAGTTATATAATTAATCACTTCAAATGCCAATGATGTTCAAAGCCTTTCTCATACCTAGGTGTGTCAAAGTTCCCTAAGAGTCTCAAGGAACCCCGGGCAGTGCTTACAACTAGGTTTGCATAACCAGACAGAAATGAGTGTAGTGTGGAAGGGCCAGCCCTTATGTGTCCAAGTTCAGAGGGAGCTCAAGGGTCCCAAGTCAAGGCTCACACAGAGGGGCAGAACCTAGGTTCTAAGAATATAGTAGGAGTGCAGAACAGAGATTTATTAAAATTGGGTTGGAAATAATAAGTGGTAAAAGTGGTTTTGAAAACAGTCGGAGTAGTGAAACAAAAACAGTAATCATTCAAAGGGGCAAGGGATTATGGGATTTATTGTATAACCCCAGCAGGGGTCTGATTTGGTCATGCCCAGCAATAGCTGGTGCTGGCATGGACACAAAACATCCAAAGGAGCACAAACACATATATGGGATATGGGGGTTTGGGATTCATAAGGTGGCAAGTGAATAACAAATGACTGACAGAGTGCACACATAGAGGGGCATTAATTTAAAAGGGGAAGGGAGCATATTTCAGCATGCTACTAACATAAATGGACTGCAAAAACATGAGGAGAAGTAAACATGAATGAGAAACTGAAGCAACTCAAAGAAACATATTGTTGTTGAGACTTAAAAATTAACTAGGACATACCAGTAGAGAAGCAAAGTGAAGAAAGGTAAAGTAAACAGAAGTCCACAGTCTAGCCTTGGCTTTCAGCCGGCTAGACAAAGCAATAGCACAAGTAGCAGTAAAGAAAGAGAGACTTTTAAGTGTATGTGTGTGTTCTGAACTCAAGTTGTTCGTGTCTAAAAGAAAGGAGGGTATGGTATTTATAGTTTTGAAAACGAGTAGAGAAGAGGTAAAGTCTTAAATACAAACATGGAAATAATCACAATCAGAATCAATTAACACAAGTGATTCCCTTTAATTAAGGAATCATTGTTTAACGGGTAGTAACAGGTTTAATTAAGGAAAGCATTCAGTTTGGGGACAGGATGATTATTGCCATATATGGGGGCAGTAAAAGTATGAAGTAAATAATCAAGTCTAAGCACAAAAATAGGTCACAGGAAAGGAAAGGAATCAATTAATTTTAAATAGATGAGTACAAATTAGGCCTCGTAAGAAAACCCTTTTGCAATTAGTCGGAAGATTGAGGAAATCAAGATAAATCAAGAAAGGAACATGATTCTGTACTTCACCATATAAATAGCAAGGAATGAACAAGCATGCAGAGTTAAACGAGTTGACAAAAAAGAAGCAACACAAATATACAGTATCAGTGAGGGTAAGCTAGGGTTCAGTAGTAAGAAAAAATTCGAAGCACAGTAGTCAAGTAGGTCAAGTAGTCACATTGAATCAACAATGAAGAAGAACATAGCAACAAGTAAAGAGAGTCAGAAACAAGTAAAGGTCTCACAGTAACAAGTGAGGCAAAACTTTTAAGAAATTAGGGCTTCAACAGTAGCCGAATTTAAGAGATGATAAGAGCTCAAATCAGATAAGTTAAACAAGGAGATGAGAGTCAGAACCAAAGAACTTAATCGAACAAGTACACATTTAAACAAACAATTTCAGAACTCGGATAAGACCAAAAAGGGAACTAGGGTTTTTGACATGCTGAATCAAATAGAAGGAAAGCATAAACAAGTTGTCTGAACATAGTAAAATCATGAAACAACACTAAAAATCAGAGAAGAGGTCTTTAAAAAGTTAAGAGAAACCCTAATCGTTGAAAAATGAAGAGTCTTTTTGAAAGAAAAGTCAAAGAACCTTCGAGAAACACTTAAAAAAGTTCATAGTAAACACAGATCTAAGATAGATCTGAAATAAATTGAAAGGTCTTAGAGATTAGGGTTTCAGAGAACCCAGAAAAGTGAGAAAGACCTTGAAAGTTACCGATCTAACCAGGAAAGTCAAGGATCTGCCTTGAAAGGCCATGAATGGCCGGAGAAAGGTCATGGATAGCCAGAGAAAGGCCATGAACAGAAGTCGGGCAAGGACTGGACCAGATTCCTTCGAGGTTTGGCCATGAAACCACAGAAACAAACACCCAGGAGCCATAGGAGGCCGATACACATCTCAAATGGCCACGAGAGGCCATGGATTAGGTAGGTATTAGGGAGGGATTAGATGGCGGTGGCTAGGGTTCATGAGGGATTGCAGAGAGAATTGAAAAGGAAAAGGATTCAGAGGCGGCGGGCGGTGAAAAATGAAGTAGGTTTAGGGGTCGTTCAGGGTTAAAAATAGAAAGGGTGAATGCTGGTCGTTGATCTGAATGATCAACGGCCTGGATTAAAGAGGGTAGGTAGGGGTTCGGGTTTGGGTCGGTTCAATTTGAAATTGGGTCGGGGTTTAATTGGGATTGGGCCGAGGAAATTGGGTTTAATTTGGGGTGACAATTAGGCTAAAATTAAAATGCAATTGGACTAGATTTTAAATAGCCATTTTTCCCTATTTAATTTATAAAAAATAATAAATTAATTTCTGAAAACAAAAAAGCGCTAAAATGATTTATAATATATAATTAGAATTTAAAAAATATAGGACCTGATTTTATGAATATAGACGCAATTAAATCTTAAAAGAGGCTAATATTGCAATTATATGCACTTTATCTTAAAAAATACTAACTAAATTTGTAAAAATATTCAAAAATTACCTTAGCTATATTTTAGCATAAATATGAAGATCCAATAAATGAATCATCAAAAATAATAATTTTGGACATAATTATTGGGATTTTATGGATAAAAAAGGGAAATAAATTGATTTAAAACCTTTAAAAATTATGAAAAAATAATAAAACACTTGGATATGCTTACATATGCATATATATGCCATTTTGAAGTTATTTTGCATATTAAAAATATATAGGGATAAATTGGGTGTCAACAAACCTCACAAACTCAAAATTATAATTTTCACTAAATTCCATAACCATTTTCGTGATAAAATCCCATTTTTATCAAAACCTAGGTTTTTCATCTAAATCCATAATTTCCACAATTACATGTTAAAATCTACCCATAATCTATGTATTAAACTGACATTTGGTAAGAATTACTTACCTTCAAAACCTAGGTTGAAATACCCATTTTCAAAGCTCCAAAATCGCCCAAGAGTGCAATAAATGAGCTCAAAATAGCCTAAGTCCCGATTTAAAACAAGACACTGCCCAGGGGTCCTTATATGCGATCGCGACCAAGAACACACGATCGCGAATGCAAAATATGAGGAGCCCAGAAAAAGGCTCTTCGCGAATGCGGGGCCTAGCACGTGAACATGAAGGGCTTGGGTGGCCCAGGCCTATGCCCGGCTGCTACATGAACGCGGCCCTCCAACCACGAGCTCGAAGGCCAAAGGGCCCAGGCCTCCGCAAATACGGCCCTGCCTACGTGAACGCGAAGGGCAAAAATGCCCTCAGCCCCAGTACTCCAAATTCTTCTACGCGAACGCAAGGGTCCTTCCGTATTCGTGAAGAAGGAAACCAGAAGTGGAACTTTTGGTTTTTTCTAACTTAGCTTCGGGTGGTCCGAAACACACCCGACCCACTCGGCGATCCATCTCATGTTTTGGATTTCAGCACGGTTCAGTTGGATGGTGATATGAATTATGATCTGAAGCCGGTGGCCATTTTGGATCGGCAGGTTCGAAAGTTTAGGTCAAAGGATATAGCTTCAGTGAAGATGCAGTGGAGAGGTCAGCCCATTCAGGAGGCTAATTGGGAGATTGAGTGGGAGATGCGGAGCAGATATCCACACCTATTTGAGACTCCACGTATGTTTCTAGACCCGTTCAAGGACGAATATTTATTTAAGAGGGGGAGGATGTAATGATCCGGCCGGTCGTTTTGAGTGTTGTAGCCTCATTCCCCCATTTACTACTCTTTTTGTGCTATAAAGTTGTTATATGACTTACCGTGTTAGTTGGTTCGGGTCCGGAAGGATTTCGAAATGAATTGAGATACTTAGTCTCATAATTAAAAACTTAAGTTGGAAAGGTTGACCGGATGTTGACTTATGTGTAAATGACTCCGGAATGGAGTTTTGATGGTTCCGTTAGCTCCGTTGGGTGATTTTGGACTTAAGAGCGTGTATGGATTGTGATTTGGAGGTCTGTAGTTGAATTAGGCTTCAAATGGTGAAAGTGGAGTTTTTATGAAGTTTGACCGGGAGTGAACTTTTTGATATCGGGGTCGGATTCCAATTCCGGAAGTTGGAGTAGGTCCTTGGTGTCATTTGTGACTTGTGTGAAAAAATTTGGGAGCAATCGGACGTGATTTGATAGGTTTCGGTGTCGGTTGTAGAAATTTGGAAATTCAAAGTTCATTAGGCTTGAATCCATGTGCGATTGGTGTTTTTGATGTTGTTTGGGGTTATTTGAGGGTTCGACTTAGTTCGTATGATATTTTGGGACTTTATGGTATGTTTGGTTGAGGTCCCGGGGGCCTCGGGTGAGTTTCGGATGGTTGGTAGATCATTTTTGGACTTGGCATGTTGGCTGAAGATTGCTGGTGTTGCTGTTCTGGTTTTCTCTTATGCGTTCGCGAGAACGGTCTTGCATTCGCGAAGTGCATTTGGAGGCTAAGGAAGATTTGTTCTTCGTGTTTGCGAAGAAGAGGACGCATTTGCGAAGGTTTGGGCGGAGAGTGCATCGCGAACGTAAGATGGATGACGCGTTCGCGAAGAAGAGAAGAGGCAGCTGGGGACCCCATGCTATTGGTCTACGCGTTCGTGGAGGTGAGGTCGCGTTCGCATTGAGAGGGATCAATAAAGCTTCGCGTTCGCGGGTGGTTGAACGCGTTCGCATAGAGGAATTTTGGTCAGAAGCAATGTGTTTCTTCGCGAACGTGAGGATGTTTCCGCATTCGCGAAGAAGGCGTAACTGGGCAGAATATAAGTTTCAAAAATGAGGGTTTTGAGTTCATAGCACAAAATTGATTTGGGAGCTCGGTAGAAGGTGATTTTTGGAGAGATTTTCACGTGGGTGTTTTGGGTAAGTGAATCCTATCTAGTTTTGGTTAATTTCCATGATTATGCCTTTGATTCTACCATTAAATTTGTGATTTGGGGTGGAAACTTGGGGAAAATGAAGAAGAGTTCTTAGGCTATATTTTTGAGGTTTTGAATGGGGTTTTGATATCGGAGTTTGGGCATATACGGAGGGAGTGTCCTCGTCGTGCTGCTAGCTCATCTCAGCAGAGGGGTCAGCCCTCTGGTCCAGTTTCTTCAGCAGCCGCCCCGCCAGCTAGGGGTGAGGGTCAGGCAGCCAGGGGTCGCCCCAGGGGTGGTGGTCGATCGGGCGGTGGTCAGGCTCGCTTTTATGCTCTTCAGGGCAGGACATATGCTATTGCTTCGGATACTGTTATTACAGGTATTGTTTCAGTCTGCCACAGGGATGCTCAGTTTTATTTGATCCCGGTTCCACCTATTCCTATGTGTCTTCATATTTTGCTCATCACTTGGGTACGGCCCGAGGTTGTCTTGCTTTACCTGTCCATGTATCTACCCCGGTGGGCGATACTGTTGTTGTGGACCACGTATACGAGTCATGTTTGGTTACTATTGGGGGTCTGGAGACCCGAGTTGATCTATTACTATTGAGCATGGTAGATTTTGATGTTATTTTGGGCATGGACTGGTTATCTCCGTGTCATGCTATTCTAGACTGTCATGCTAAGACAGTCACTCTGGCTATGCCGGGTGTATCGAGGATCGAGTGGTGTGGTATGACTGACTATGTTCCTAGCAGGGTGATTTCATTCTTAAAGGCCCAGCGTATGATTGGGAAGGGTTGCCCTTCCTATTTGGCGTTCGTGGGAGATGTTGGAGCCGACACATTGATTCTGTCCCGGTTGTGAGGGAGTTTCCAGATGTGTTTCCTACAGGATCAGCTTCAGGAACTCCTAGATAAGGGGTTCATTCGGCCGAGTGTGTCACCATGGGGTGCACCGGTTCTATTTGTGAAGAAGAAATATAACACCATGAGGATGTGCATTGACTACATGCAATTGAACAAAGTAATAGTGAAGAACAAGTACCCCCTGCCTCGCATTGATGATTTGTTTGACCAGCTTCAGGGAGCGACCTTGACATGGATGATGAAAATGGAGCTCCAAAATCGCTCCTAGGTCGGCTCCCATGGAGGAAATGAGATGAAATGAACCAAACCCATTTCTTTACACTTATACACTGCCCAGACGACTCTTCTTCGCGTTCGCGAGAACCCCATCGCGTTCACGGAGAAGAAAATTTCCAAAAACCATTTTCCAAACTCTTCTCAGACAGCCTCTAGTATAAACTAATGGCCATAACTTTTGTACAAAACTCCAAATGACAAATGGTTTAATATTTTGAAAACTAGACACCAAGATCTACAACTTTCATGTTTTGGTCATCTCCCAATTCCTTATAGATTTTGAGATATAAGCTGCCAAAGTCAGCCCTGTGCAACACAAATTTCTTCTTCATCTTTCCGGACATCCTGTAGTGTACCAGCCATAATTTTTTGTACACAAATCCAAATGCTAAATGGTTTACTTTTCTGAAAATTGGGCACAAAGGGATACAACTTTTGTTTTTGGTTTATCTCCAAATTCCTTATAGATTGCGAGATATGAGCCTCCGAAGTCAGACCTGTGCAACAGACTTTTCCTTCTTCGCGAACGCGAGGACCTCATCGCGAACGCGAAGAACAGAGTCCCTGAAGCCAAATCCTTCTACGCGAACGCGAAGAACAATACCAGACACCAGCATCAGCTATTGCAAAATAGCCCGAAATGATCTGAAACCACCCCGAAACACACCTGAGGCCTCCGGGGCCTTGTCCAATCACACAAACCAGTCCCATAACATAACACGGACCTACTCCAGGCCTCAAATCACATGACTTATAGCTTCGTAATTTCTTGTAGAATTGATTCCTTTAGCCCGTATTGATTGTATTGTACTGCTTGTGGATAGATTCGGTACATTTGGAGGCCAATTTGCGAGGCAAAGGTGTGTTGGAGTAGAGTTTTGCTCGGATTGAGGTAAGTTACACTTCTAAACTTGGTTCTGAGGGTTCGAAACCCCGAATTTTGTGTTATATGATTGGTGTTGTGGTGACGCACATGCCAAGTGACGGGCGTGCGGGCGTGCACAGTGAGAATTGTAACCTGGTCGATTCCATGGCACTGTATAGTGGTTCTATCTTGTTGATATCCGTGTTTTCATCATGTGATAAAGTAATTGAGCTGCCAATCATGCAAGAGATCATGCTTAGGCTCTATGCTGGTACTGTTGGAATGGTCGTTTCTTGCTGTTGACTTACTGATTTCATTGATATTTCGTACTCAATCATATTAATTCATTTCATATCATATCTCAGTCTCTGTTGTTATTTATTGATACATCATATCATCATGTTCGGGCTAGTTTCATGGCATTGTGAGCCCGTGAGAGAGACTAGAGAGATTGATGACTGAGTGAGGCCGAGGCCTGATTATGAGTGACATTTATGGGATCGGGCTGCATGCCGTAGGGTTATACTGATTTATGATAGCGCTTGGGCTGAAGGAGCCCCTCCGGAGTCTGCACACATCCCCAGTGAGCGTGGTTGATTATATTAAGGGATAGATCTTCCCTGGACATGGATCTTGTTTGAAGCATTATATACCTGGGGCTGGATCTTCCCCACGGGCTGGATTGGCCCTACTCAGTACTGAGTGACTGATGGTCAGTTGATGTATATATTCCGGGATGGATCTTCCCTGGGCCGGATTGGCCATATACAGTACTGAGTGATTGCGCATTTGAGAGTGTCAGCACATGAGGCTGTCAGCACGGTGCATCACATACAACATGTGCATTGGCATGTATAAGTAGAGGAGTATATTCTTCATATCATTCATATTTGATCTATCCTACTGTTTTGAGTTTTCTGTTGAACTTGAAAGCTGCCTATGTTTCTGCACTGTTATATATTGAACTGTGCCGGTTGAGTTCGTCACTACTTTTAGTCCAAAGGTTGGATTTGTTACTTATTGAGTTGTTGTACTCACGCTACACCCTGCACCTCGTGTGCAGATACAGGTGTTTCCGGTCATAGCGGCTGCTGAGTGTGGAGTCAGGATCTTGGGAGACTATCGAGGTAGCTACATGGCGTTCGTAGACCTTGACTCTCCTTCATTATCTTTACTTATGTTTCAGTTCTTATTCCTTATACATTGTAGTAGACTATATCCCTTTATAGATGCTATGTACTCGGTGACACCCTGGTTTTGGGAGAGATTTGTATTGAGTTGCGAATTTATTTCTGATTTTAAAAGGTTTTCTTTAAATATTAATTGCTTCCGTGTTTTTCAAAGCTTTTATTGTGTTCAAATGATTGAGTAGTTGGCTTGCCTAGTTCCACGATAGGCACCATCCCGACAATTCGGATTTAGGTCGTGACAATATAAGTATTGGATTTTCTTTCTTCATTCATGTGAACTCTTTCATGAATATTAGTTTTAAAGTGTGGTGCTGCAGAAAGAAGTTAACAAAACTTAGTAACTTCTCAAAGTTATTTGTAATTTTTTTTAAATTGAAGTGAGACCTAAAAATATGTTCTTTTTACTCTTTCTTTATCATCGTTTTGTTTATGAAGATATCCTTATTAATTTAAAATTAATCTCCTATTGTATACAGGTTGATTTTGAAGAAAAATGCACCCACCATGTTACTAAGAAACTTAGATCCATCAAATGGCTTATGCAATGGTACAAGGATGGTATGTAGAGGTTTGACAACAACGTCATACATACACGATGGGTCAATGTACTTCCAAACATGTGTTCAACCCCAGAATTCAACTTTTGCCTCCAGAAAATGAAGGATATCCTTTTAAATTTTTCCGAAAGAAATTTGCAACGCTTGTGTTTTGCAATGACAATAAATACAGCACAAGGGCAAACAATTCCAAATGTTGGACTGTATCTGCTGCAACATGTTTTCTCGCACGGACAGCTATATGTTGCACAAGAGGAATATTATTATACACAACGAAAGTTTTGGTCATGACAGAACAACCAAAGCGTCGGAAGGGAACATACACAAAAAACATCGTCTACCAAGAAGTCTTAGGTAAAAAATCATCATAATACATATTTCTATACTATAAGTATATAATTATGTTGTCTAACTAACATGACTAAATTGAACATTTGTGCAGGTTTAGATGATGTTGTCCAATCAGTTTGAATTCATAACTTATGCTAATGTAATGATACTCATCACGGCCAGAATATCAGAGAGATTACTCTCAAGGTGGCCTGAATATCAGAGAGATTATTCTCAAGGTGTGAAGGAATGGATACTATCACAGCTCGAATATTGGAGAGATTACTCTCAAGGTGGCCCGAATATCGGGAGATTACTCTCAGTGTGTGAAAGGATGGATACTCATCTCGGCCCGAATATTGAAGAGATTACTCTCAAGGTGGCCCGACTATCGAAGAGATTACTCTTAGGGTGTGAAGGGTGCAAAGGGACCTATATGTCTATCTTAAGATTGGAAAGTTATAGTTCTTTTATTGGAAAAACTCACGAAGAGGCCAACTTAAGGTGCAAAGGGACTTAAAAGTCCACCTTAAGATTGGAAAATTATAGTTCCTTTTAAGGACAAGCCCACAAAGAGGACAACTTAAGGTGCGAAGGAACTCAAATGTCCACCTTAAGATTGGAAAATTAGAAAGCTCCAACTCGAAGACTTGGTGAACTTGACGACATCGACTTGAACACTTGGCAAACTTTGAAGATTTGGCGGACTTTGCAGACTTTAACTTGAATAGTGGTGGACTTTTAAACTTCAACTTGAAAATTAGCAGGCTTGAAGACTTCAACTTGAGGATCTGGAGGGCTTAAATAATTTAACTTGAATACCGGTGAATTTGAAGACTTCAACTTGAAGACCGATGGACTTGGAGACTTGGAGGGCTTAAATATTTCAACTTGAAGAGCGGCGAACTTGAAGACCGGCGGACTTAATGATTTGATGAACATAAAGACATAGTGAGTCTTCGGGCTTCAATGCAAATACTTAGTAGCTTCCTAAAAGACTATAATCGTCCATTGAAAATACTAATTTACCATAAAGTCTTGTCCCCTTTAAATCAAATGGGATCTAAAGTTCAATAGGAGAATGGTATCTCAACTCGATTTTCAAGTGCTGATTGAATGGATCACATTCCATTATACAATAATTGGGGTGCCATGTATCTTTTGAACTTATGCAACTGAACCTAGAATGAAACCTTAAGTTGCCTACGTACCTCAGTAAAGAGGATCAAGTCATACTGTGGTTCAGAATGAGTGACTTTTTATTATGTCCTAACTTTTGCCTAGGCCGCCTCTTTCAAGGTTTTCAACCTAGCAGACTTTTTTTTGTGTGGGCTGTACACAGTTTAGACTCATTCGGTCCAGGAGTGTAAGAACATGCAGTTTAGGCTCGTACATCAAGGAGCGTTGCAACTTCAGGGGTAATACTTCATTAAGAATTTGCCATTAATAGGGTTGATTCTCATGCCATCTACATCAACCAACTTGTAAGCTCCACTTGAGTAAGCTTCTTGCACAACATATGGCCCATCCATATTGAAGTAAACTTCCCTATAGGTTTATGGAAAGTAATAATGGGTCTTCGTATGGCAAGAACTTGATCTACTACTTAAAAGGATCTTGGCCGAACTCTTTTATTGAAGGCGCGAGATAATCGAGCTTGGTAATATTCAAGACTCTATTGAGCTTCCAACCTCTTCTCATCAAGAGCCTCCAACTCTACTAGTCGAAGTTGAGCATTTTCTTCATCAGTGATCCCTTTTTAAATAGCTAATCGTAATGAAGGTATTTGATGCTCAAGTGGCAAAACAGCTTCGACTCCATAGACAGGTGAATAAGGGGTCGCTTGTGTTGGCGTGCGGTGTGTTGTCCTGTATGACCACAGATCTTCTTCCATACGGTCATGCTAATATCGTTTAGATTTGGAGACAACTTTCTTTAACAAGTTGCAGAGAGTCTTATTGAATGCCTCAGCTAGACCATTGGCGGCAACTTTGTACATAGAAGAGCTATGTTGTGCGAAGCCAAAGAGATCACAAATCTTGTTCATCAACCTATTGTCGAATGGCTTGCCATTATCCATTATTATGTAACGAGGAATGCCAAAGTGATAGATTATGTTTACTCGGATGAAACTTGCAACATTTTCCTTCTCTACTTCCTTAAGAGCAACAACTTCACCCCATTTTGAGAAGTAGTCAGTTGCAGCCAAGATGTATATGTGTCCACCAGAGGACTTTGGCAGTGGTCCAACAATATTCAATCCCCAAGCAACAAACGGCCAGGATACAATAGTCGGGTGCAACACTTCGGGAGGCTAATGAATAAAATTTGCATGGAATTGGCAAGCCTTGCTTCTTCGAGCGTAGTCCAAGCAATATTTTACCATTGTCGGCCAACAATATCCCATACTTTTTATATGGAAGTGGAGCTTTGGTCCAGATTGATGTGATCCACATACCCCCGAATGTGCTTCTAGCAAAGCTTGGAGTGCTTCATCTTCCCCTAAGCATCGCAAGAGTAACCCTCGAATAATCTTCTGTATAGAGTATCTTTGTAATAAAAGAAGCGAGGTGCAAGATGGCGAATTTCAGTTCTTCTCCTCAAATTTTCTGGGAGTATCCTGTAGCTCAAGTAATCCATAATGGGTTGTCGCCATTCTTCCTTCTTAGTTTCAGAAGCAGCGACAAGATGCTCGAGTTCATTTTCTTCACTTTCACCCTCATTTAGCGGCGATACTACCCATTTTTGGCAGATAGTAACTTGTGATTGATCAGGCAGGGTTAACGATGAAGTTAGGGCAGCTAAAGCATCAGCCTTCTTGTTTTCTTTCCTAGGTACATGTTGAATAGTCACATCACCAAATCATCCCATCAATTTTTAGCATAACTATGATAAGGGAGTAGTTCAGGTTTCTTGACCTTATAACTACCTAAAAGCTGGTAGACCACTAACTGGGAGTCACCAAAGACTTGCAATTGCTGCTTCATATCGGCAGCCAGTTCAAGCCCAAGTATCAGCGCTTGATATTCAACAACATTGTTGGAGCAGAGTTGTGCCAACATAAAGGAGTAGGGCAGAACCTCCCATTGAGGAGTGACAAATACTATGCCAGCACCGGATCCTCCACGATGTGCAGCACCATCAAAGTACATCTTCCATGGAGGTTGTACTTCAACGACCATTGCGTCTTCATCCGGTAATTCACCAGTTAGTTACCAGTCATCAAGTATCAGATGATCTGCCAAGAAGTCCGCTAATGCTTGTCCTTTTACAACCTTTTGAGGGACGTACACAATCTCGAATTGTTGAACTACTAAGAACAGGTTATGACATCACGAACTTGATGGGATTTTCTTTAGAAACAAGACGAACAACATGAGCTTGAAAGTAGTGCTTCAACTTTTGAATTGAAAAGACTAGCACCAGACACAACTTTTCAATTGGCAAATAATTCAGCTCGTTTGGTATCATCATCCTGCTCAAGTAGTAAAGAGAGTTTTATTTCCCCTCTCTATTTTCTTGGGCCAACAGTGCTCCAACAGACCTTTCTTACGCCGCAATGTATTGTATCAATGGACACCTTTCTTCATAAGGCGACTGAATGGTTGGTATCTCCCAGATAGATTCGAGATGAATCTCCTAAGATAAGCTAGCTTTTCTTGCAGAATTTTCAATTCATGAATGTTCCGAGGCTCAGGCATTTTCAAAATTGCATTTACTTTAGCTTGATCAATTTAAATCCTTGATGCCGGACAATGAAACCAAGGAACTTTCCGGAAGTAACTCCAAAGGCGCATTTCAATGAATTCATCCTGAGTTAGCAAATCAAACACCATCTCAAGTCTTTCAAGTGGTCACCCCTCTTTCTTGATTTTACCACCAAGTCGTCCACATAGCATTCGACATTCTTGTGGAGAAGGTCATCAAAAATATTCTGCATAGCCCTTTGGTAAGTAGAACCGACATTCTTCAAGACAAAAGGCATTACCTTGTAGCAATAAATACCATTGGGGGTGCGGAATACAATAAGCTCTTCATCTTTTGTTGCCATGCGAATTTGGTTATAGCCCAACGAACCGTCCATGAAAGAAATTTCCTCATAACCAGTAGTAGCATCGATCATCAGCTCTGGAATAGGAAGCGAGAATTCATCTTTGGGACACGCATTATTGAGATCCTTGAAGTCAACACACACTCGAATCTAGCCATTTTTCTTCCTTACAGGGACAATACTTGATAACCATGTTGGGTATTTAACTTCACGAATAAAGCTAGCTTCGATGAGTTTGTTAGCTTCGGTTTCAATCACCGGAACCAAGTCCGGCCTAAAATGCCTTTGAGCTTGCTTAACAGGAGGAGCAAAATTCCTGATTGCAAGGTGATGGACTGCTGCTTTGGGATCCAATCTAGGCATCTCTTTATAACTCCAAGAAAAGAAATCCCTATAATCCTTGAGTAACTCAATATAAGTGCTTTCTTCATCGACTGCTAGTAAAACACTTAGATAAGTGGGCCTTGGTTCTTTGTTAGTGCTAAGGTTTACTTCCTTTAAAGCGTTAACTGTTGCCTTTACCCCTTCTTCAAGTTCAGGCGGAGCATCCTTTGCATCTTCATCTTCTTGAGGGTCCCCATCGTTGAAGGATATGTGATAACACGGTAAACAATCCTCCAATTTCTCGTCATCCTCCATTAGAGATGAAACACCATGCTCGCCTTGTGCAGTAACATGATACGAAGAACCCACACTTTCTTCGTCTTCATCATGTTCCTTAGTGTAGACCACAATGTATGGATTTACCTTCAGTACCTCATCACACGTAACCATGACTTCTGGAGTCGCCTCATTCTAGAAGGAACTAGACTTTGGAACTCCTTAGAGATCTTCTGGATTCTAGGCGAAATGAGTGTTCTTGTATTTTGATAATTTCTCCGGAACTTGTTACCCTTCTTTAATGGACCCAATCTTTCAAATATGGAAGTCCTCACAGTTGATTTTCCAAGTCGATCAAAGAAAGAAGGCCTGTTGGAAGCGGTACATCTTCTACAGTGATATAATTATTACTTGCCATTCTTATGGAGATGCGCACTGGTGGGGTTTTTATATCCCAAACTTTCACGTGGTTGCCTCGTAGCAGCTTCTGATGGGAGCTTCCCTAACTTGGACGGCTCATTGGGATTGTATCCATCCTTTGCAAATAACTTGTAAGTATTGGGATCAAAACCTTCATCCGTACGCTTCGTAGGAAGTGCTATATATTGCGGTGAATTATGAGACACAGACTTTCTAAGTAGCTTTGAGGACGACTTTATTGCCTCAATCCGTTTGATCGGAAGAATTAACCCCTTTAGCATGTTTGTTTGGAGATTATCACATTCATCTTTCTTCTTTCTAGGGACATATTGGAGCGCAGAAGTTACTTTCTTACTGTGAGACACAATGTTCCCTTTATGAGATTTATTTGGGTTAAGTGGTACCTCCTCAGCAATAGCTTTGGTTTTGTCGGCAACCACCTCAACTCTCTTAGTCGTGGACTCGTCATTCTAGACATTCATGACATTATCAGCTTTTAGCTCCTACATAACACGATTCTTTAAGTAGAACTTTGCATCGATGAAGTGTAACTCAGCCTCGGTGAATGGCTCGTCATCAGCAACTATCTTCTTCTCGATTGCACCCTCATAGTACTTCAAACATTGATGGTAGGTAGATGGAACCACTTTATTCTCATGTATCCAAGGCCTTCCAAGCAAAATGTTGTATGAAGTCTTTGCATCGATCACATGAAGCCATGCACTTGATTGCGTATCTTCAATGGTGATCCCCAACCTGATCGCACCTATGGCTCTTTGACCCCCTTGATTGAATCCTTGAATCATCACACGACTTTCTGAGAGTTCGTTCATGGGATTGCCAAGTTATTTCACAGTGCGAATTGGCAAGATATTCACTGAGGATCCTTCATCAACCAAAATTCGATTTACTCTTTCATCGCGCATATAGCCAACCATGTATAATGGGCGGTTATGAGGAGTGTCACCTAGTATTAGATCGTCATTCATGAACGTAACTTTTTCCTCACAAGCATTAACTTCTTGAGGAATGGACTCGGTGGGCTTTTCTGAATATGGTGCCAACGGTTGGTCATCACTCTTTTCTTCCCCTTTGCCAGCATGGCAATAAAAGGCCTCACTACTATCATGGGAAAGCTTCGTGCGGAACAAATTTGGCAAGAACTCCTCCAAGGTCACTGGATATCGTGGCTTTTGAGGGTGGTACACCTCCACATTTGCTTTCTTTATACACTTAACAGGATTTTGTTTCTTTGGTCTCTTTACCATAATTTTCCTTGTTGGTTGTTCTTTTGATTCTTTTTGTGGTCTTCTTTTGTGGCGCCTTCAACAAGTCACCAACGTCCAACCTTCATCATCATCAGGCTGATCAACTTCAACCTTGTTGTTCTCCAATAATTCTTCATTTTTAATTTCTTTGAAACTACATAATTCATCTGGACTGAATAAGCCAAGGTGATAGAAACTTGGTTTGCGCTTGCTTTCTCATCTTCAAGCACGATCTTCTTTTCACAAGCCATGTCCATAACTTTGTCCTTGAAGACAAAGCACTTCTCCAGAGGGTGGCTCACAAGTCGATGGTATTTGCAGTAATTTGGTTCATTCGTATTCCTAGCTTCAATTGGCCGCTTCATCTCTGGAAGCTCAATGAGATTTAACTCGAGGAGTTCTTCGAAAATTGCTGGCACATCAGAATCTAGAAATGGGTATTCCTTCTCTTGCATTCCTTTTAGAGTCGACTTTCCACTTGGCTTATCTTGAAAAGAAGTGGATTTCATATTGTGCTTCTTGCTCACCTTCGTCGTGAACTTCACTAGTAATGTATTGACATTCATAGCTTCTTTGTTTTCAGACTTGGGTATGTATTTTCTCCATTTCCTAACTTCTTGCTTGTCATTCCCTTTGCGAGGTTCATAGATAGGCAGCCTCACATTTCCAGCGGAGGCGATGCTCAATTCCATGTCATGGGTACGAGTTGCAAGTTCTTCAAATGTTCTAGGCTTGATACCTTTCAAGATGTAGCGCAGTCCCCAATGCATGCCTTGGATGCACATCTCTATGCCAGAAGCTTCACTAAGCCTGTCTTTGCAATTGAGGCTTGCATTCCTCCAATGATTGATAAAGTCAATAATTGGTTCACCCTCCCGTTGACGAGTATTTGTAAGCTCCACCATGCTCATAGTGCGTTTTGTGCTATAAAAGAAATTGAGAAACACTTGCTCTAGTTAATCCCAGCTATCAATAGATCCCACCTCCCTGTCTGTATACCAATCAAAAGCATTTCCTTTTAGCAAGCGGACAAACTGCTTGACGAGGTAATCTTCATAAGTCCCAGCATTGTTGTATGTCTCAACGAAATGCGCCACATGTTGCTTTGGATTGCCTTTACCATCAAACTGTTGGAACTTTGTAGGTTGATAGCCAGCAGACATCTTCAACATGTCGACCCTTGCAGTGTACGGTTTTGCGTATATAAGGGAGGACTTGGAAGTAACTTCATACTTATTTTTGATCGATTAGAATCATCCCATCATATGAGACATGGATAGCCTTGGCGGATGCTACTTGTCTTGGGGAAGAATTACTCTCTGGAATTTTTAGGAGCTTGCTAGGTGCATGGGTGGATTCTTCTTCCATAAAGAGTCCTACCCTATATGTTAGCTTGTCAATTGTAGCATCTTGATTTTGCATGCACTTGGTAAAGCTAGCAATTGCTTCTGTCAAGTTTGCTAGTTGCTCCTCCATTGATGAAACGTCCGTCACCATTGCTTGCATGATTGTTGTGGATGATGGAGAGTAGCATGGATTGTCACATAGATTGATCATCGATTGGCTTACGCTATGTGGTGTAAGTGGGGAGGATCCATGACTTGAAGCATCATCATCTTCCTTCACAGCAGAGTTCTTGGATCCGGAGAGGTCAAGCAGAGCAAGAGTTTTCTTGATCTTTTCAGCAACATCGCTTCCTCCTTCGGGTGCAATTGTGGAAGATCTTGCTCCTTTTGAGGATGAAGATATGAAAACAGGGGTTGATACGGACGGCACTTGGGATTCTTGTTGTCCTAACGAGCTTGCTTTGCTCCTCGTAACTGGTCCAAAGCTTCCAAAGGTAACATCGAGGATGTTTTTCACATCAGCATAGAATTGGCAGCCTTGGTGGAAGTTAAACTGGAGTTGATTTTCTTTGAAGAGCCATTTCGATGTTCTTGAACTTTGGTGATTGAAAAGTTTAGATGAGAGGTAGAGATTGTCCTACTGGGCGTGCCAGAATTTGTAGACAATAAATTGCATCAAGAAAATATTCGAGACCGAAAAATATTGCAACAATCGTAGTATTTGATTTCAAACAATATAAGTGTTACAATCTTTATGAATCCTCTGATTCTACTTTTCCAATATAAATTCAAGGGCCTTTGAGCTTGATCCCTAATTTGAATTTGATTTATCCGTCGCGAACACTTTGATGGTTGCCACGAGTTCTATCACGAACAAGTAGCCTTGATCTTGAACGCCTTATATTTGATTTGACTTCGTTCTTGATATTGAATACTTCAATTTATGTTGAAGTGCTTGAATGCTTGAACACTTGCAGTTTGCAGAGAATTGTGGCCTTTGATCCACGAGCTCCCTTGTATCTTCTTGTTATAACTTCTGGTATTTTTTAAGTTATGAAGACCCCTATTTATAGTTGTGGGAGGGAAGAGTTGTGATGAGAACAAACTCTTTCCGACCATCAAATTGAAGAGTGACAATGCCGCATTTGATTGGCCAGAACATGTCACTTGCACATGTGGCGCGATTTCATTGGCCTTTTAATTTGACTTGGCATGCCTTGTCACTTTGACACGTGGCATGATTTCATTGGCTCTTCTATTTGACTTGGCATGCCACATCATTTGACACGTGTCACCAAACTGAGCTTCTAGGAAGATGGCATCTTGGGCTTAATAAAGAGCCAATGAAATCATGCCAGCCCAATGGATTAAAACTTAATACTCATTTAATCCATATGTATTGGACTTACATAATTAATTCAATTATATTAGCCCATAATATTTATTTAAACCAATATATCTTGAATTTAAAAAGTAGTCCAAATTATTTTATTGAATTTAAATTCAATAAATTTTGCATGCCTACCGACGTTCCATTTCAAACTTATTCAATCGTAGTTGAAATTTCCATTTAAGTCAAAGTCTATAATATTGAAATTTTAGCCAACATGAAAGTAACTATTCAAATTAATTTCAGATATTTTTGTCAAAATAGCACGGTATAGCCAGTTTTCGGACTGGTCATTTAAAAATAGCCAGCGTTTACTAAGTTAATGAAAAATAGCCACTATTTTGCTGGAACAGAGACCGGTCCAGCATAATATACTGGAGTTTGGTGCACTTGTGTATGAACTCCAGCATATTATGCTGGACCGGTATACTTTGCTGGCTCCAGTATAATATACTGGAGACTGGAGCACCGGTGCTCCAAACTCCAGTATATTATGCTGGACCGGTATACTTGCTCGAACTCCAGTATATTATGCTGGAGTTCTAGTGTACTTATGCTGAAACTCCATCATATTATGCTGGAGTTCCAGCATACTTATCCTGGAACTCCAGTATAATATGCTGGAGTTCAAGTATACTTATGCTGGAACTCCAGCATAATATACTGGCGTATTTTCCGGGTTTTGAACAGTGTTTTTGCTCAGATTTATCTTTACATGAAAAGTGGCTAAATTTCGATTACTTTTGAAACTGGGCTATTTTTGAACGACCAGTTGTAAATCTGGCTATTTTTAAATTTCTCCCTATTTTTGTGCACCCACATAATTATTCATGGGCCGAAAATAATGGCATTTTGTTTTGCGGACAATCATATCTATCTTTTTATGCTAAATTTGTCACAAACTAAGAATAGAATTCAACATCCACGTGGGTAAATATTATACATAATATGTATTCGATCGAAATTCAGCCGTAAACAAATTTTGTGGCCTAAAGCCAAACTTTATAAGGGGCCTTAACTTTTTAATATATTTTTTTTTTGATATTTAGCTTTTTTTAGATAGATAGTTATTTAATTTTCTTAGTATTTCTCAACTGATAATATACGGAATCCACTTAACTTTACTTGTGACATTGTTGTTCTTAGATAAGATTTTATCAATTTTAAGTTTGAAATTTTTTTTCCGCTGAAGAAACGGTAATTTGAGTTAGGAACATTATTCAATAAGCAATTTAAGCATTTGGAGAATAATTAAATCTTTTTATTTGATTAAGTATATCAATTAACCTGTTATCTTCTAATTGTACTATTTTTCTTAATACTTTTAATTCAGAAAATAAATCTAAATCATCAATATCGAATTGATTATTATGTTTAAGGAACATTCAAGATTAAGGCAATATTTTTTCAAATTTCCAACATCTAGTGATCTTAGTTTTTACTACCAAATAGAAAACCAAAAATATTTTCATATGCTTCGAATTGATCAAATCTATTTTGACGTGAAAAAATAGCCTTGTCTATTATGTATAAGTAATCAAATCTAAAGGACTCTTCGAAAGATTTTGAGATTTCATTATCAATATTCGCATCAAATTGTTACTTCCTATATATCATACGTTTCTTATAAAATTCGGGTTCGATATCCATTTCAAGTGCAATTTCCTTGGTAGAAATTATAGCAGTTGCAAATCCTTCTTCTCTATATTTGTTAGAAAGAAATAAAACTTTTTCACTTTATAGAACTCTTTTTAAAACTTATACATAATCTATTAGGTGTGACAAAAAATAGGGCCCCCACAAATATGAGGCCTAAGGTGGTTGCTTTACTTGCTTTATGCAAGGGCCGCCCGCGATTACTTCCTTTCACAAGAAAAGAGAAGTGCTTTTTGGTTATAATACTTGATTTAGTGCTTGATGTTCTAATTGGGCCTTAAGAACATTCAGATGATATTCAAAAGGCAAAATACATACTTTACCCATCGACCTTGTCACCAAATCCCTCTTACACACCTGTTAAATACGGGAATAATATTACACACCAAAACTTTTAAAAGTGTGTCAATTACACACCACTTCGGTGTTTGACCACGTATGCTTAAAGATTGCTATACACGCGCCAATCAGCATCTGACACGTGTCATAAATCGAAAAAGAAAAACTGGAAAAAAAAACCTCTTCCCCCACCCCATCTCCTCATCTTCCCAACCCCATCATCTTCTCCACCACCACCATACTACCACCAACCCTTCCACCACAAACACCTTCTTCCCTAATTATAGATTCAACTCTTTGTCAATTGTTAACAAGTTTTAATAATATCCATCACAAATCCTTATACAAATTTCAAATTCAATCTCAAAACCAAAGCTTCAAACTTGTTAATGGTATTTTTTAAATTTTATCAAAATTAATCACCAAATTTTCAGTATATTTTTAGTAAATTTTTAATCAACAATAATCACGAATTCAAACTAATTTTCTAGGTCATGGAACACCAAAATCAACAAGACCCGATTAACTTTTCAAGCTTTTTCAAAAGGTCACTAATGATAATTTTTACAAGACCGAATTGCTCTTTTCTTGTTCTTTTTCTTTTTCTTCTTAGTCATGGGGGTTGGAGAGGGAAACATGAGGGGGTAGACAAAACTAGGATGGGAGTTGAGGAAGAATGACGAAACAGGGGCGGGAGGGGGGGGGGGGGGGGTAGAAAACCCTGGGGTTTGGTGTTGGGGAAGAAGACATGGTTTTTTCCTTTAATTTAAAAAGGAAATAGTTAAAAAAAAGGAAAAAATAAAAGAAAAACTTAATTTCAGATGAATTTTTCAGTTTTCACGCGCCTCTTTCATGTGTAATACACGCGTGTGACACATGACAAAAGAGGTGTGTAATTGACACAGTTTTAAAAGTTTTGGTGTGTAATACTATTCCCGTATTTAAGAAGTGTGTAAGAGAAATTTGGGTACAAGCTCGATGGGTAAAGTATGTATTTTGCCTATTCAAAATGATATTAGCAATCTTGAGGCTGCTATTAGAATTCACATTATTCAGCAGGATATACAGCCAATATATATACTTTGAATTCTTTTCTTAACCTTTATATTTTCTCAGGGAAAAAAATACTTTTGTTATTTCAACCATCATTATAATCAGCTAACAATTGCACGAAGTTAAACAGTCTAGAATTGTGGCGACATATCTATAAAATTGTTGCCCAACCCATTATTATTTTGGGAATTTGGCGTTGTGTATCAACTCTAACCTACTAATCGCTAGAAATAACCTATTTTTATTTACTGGCATCAGGTAGCCAATAAATATAAATCACAATAATAATGCGTATCTCAAAATGTACACCACAATAATAATGGGTATGTCAAAATGTGTATCACAACTTCATTTTTCTTCTTTTTGTATATCAAAATTTTATTTTCTCTCTTTGTATGTCTATAATTTATTATTGTCTCTATATCCAAGTATATAGCACAAAAATAATTATATTATTTGTATATAATAGTGTAGAACGCATCAAATAATAAATGTGTATACCAGAATATATATTACAACTTTATTTTTCTTCTTTGTGTATAACAAAAATTTATTTTCCTTCGTTGAATAAGATGTATAACAAATAATTTCTTATGACAATAAATAAATATATATGCTAGAGATATATTTAAATATGAAATAAGAATTAGAACTATGCTTGTAAAAAGAGATGGAAGAAAAAAGAATGAAGTTCTAACAAATTCCAATTTTACGGGAAAAACTGTCATGGACTAAGGTTGAGCGAGCTTAGGTGTTCCCAAAGACAGTTTATAGAAGACCGCTATTTAAACCTAGGGGAAAGGCCAAATTTGCTCCCTCACTATGTGAAAATGATCAATTTTATCCTCTGCTATACTATCTGCACAAAAATACTCTCGCCATAACACATATAGTTCAAATATACCCTTCCTCTGTTAGTAATGTCCAAGATGGACATCCAATTCTATATGGTACTAAGATGAGTTGGACATCATCCGACATGCTACGTCACCGGCCCTAACCTATTTTACCACATCCCTCCTGTAACGACCCGACCGGTCGTTTTGCTTTCTAGAACCCCGTTCTCCTAAGACTCCCTGTATGTGCTTTTACTGTTTTATGACTTATGGGGACGATTAGTTCGGGATTTGGAAGGGTTCGGGTTGAAATTGAAATACTTGGTTCCTTAAGGATGGCAAAAAAGGCTAAGTTTGACTTTGATCAATGTTTTGAGCAAACGACCTCGGAATCGGGTTTTAAAGGTTCCAATAGGTTCGTATGATGATTTCGGACTTGGGAGATTTAGGAGCTCTTAGATAGGGGTTTTCACCTAACACTTTGAGGTAAGTAATTTCTACACAATGTGAGTTAAATACATAGATTATGAGTAGATTTAACATGTAAAATTTGTCAAATCATGGGTTTAGATGAATAAACTAGATTTTTGATAAAAAATAGGATTTAACCACGAAAACGATTATGGAATGGGGTGAAAATTATATATTTGTGTTCATGAGGTTATGGGTAACATATTTCTTCAAATATTTACGGAATCCGGGCACGTGAGCCCGGGGATTAGGAATTCTTCAATTAGGGTTGGGAAATCATTTTAATAGTTAGGATATGAACTTTTGAACTGTATTGACTATTTTATATAACATTTGATAGTCATTTGGCACCGAGTTAAGGATTTAAAGCACAATTTTGGACTAGAAAATATGTCTCTTTTCTAACCTTGTAAGAGAGAATTAACCCCATAGGTGAATTGATTTAATATGTGCTTCTATTTGTGGGAGCTACGTACGCACGAAGTGACGAGAGTCCGTATGTAGCTACTAATTATGCTTATGTCCGGGTAGTTTAGGACCCAAATCATGTGATACTTGCAATATTTGCACCCTGCTTGCTAATTTAAATGCTTAAATCATATCAGAACTTGATAAAGGAATTGTAACAGGTCAAATTTCATTTACTTGATTTTTGGATGGGTTACTTGACCGTTAATGAGAAGTGGTCCGAATGCTCCGTAGTAGAATAGATGCATCTATGGCTCATGCCGTTCGACCCTCGGCAGTGCACATTTTATATATTTATATTTTTGATCGGGTCGTACGACCTCGGCATAATTCGTGCGCAATACTACTTGGAGCCCAATTTAATTGATATTGTTTCATTCCATTGATGGGTTAAATTATTAAATGATGGAAATTTACTTGAAAATTATTATCAGTAAAGAATGATTTATTTGTCACGACCCAAATTTCATTATAGGTCGTGATGGCGCCCAACACCGTTATTAGGCTAGCCAACCCTAATCAACTAGTGAGTTCTCATTTATTTTACCAAACAATCCCAACATTTACTTAATCTTAAATTTGAAACAGTTGATAATTAACAAATTCATAATAATAGAAATACAACCCAAAAGTAATAGTCTACAATTGTGTGTGCCAGGAACTAGTGTCACAAGTACTAGGACAACTAGTAGAATGTACAAAAATATAACTATCCTACTGCCTGGAATAGAATAGACAGTAATAACAAAAGGAGAGACTCTGGCATGCTGCTGAACGGCTTAGAAGGGGAATCTCACTGTGAGATCTCGATCAAGTATCAGGAACGCGTGCCGGACGGGTAGCAAGATGCACCTGCCTCAGATCCTGTATAGTTAAGTACAGAAGCATAGTATGAGTACATAAACAATATGTACCCAGCAAGTATCTAGTCTAACCTCGAAGAAGTAGTGACGAGGGGTCGACTTAACACATACTAGGGTCAATAATAATACAGTTTAAATTTTACGCTAAGCATGAATAGCATGAATGTAATGACAGTCCAAGGATGAGGAGAAATAAGATATTCTTTCTTAACAACCTATCACTTCCAATCATATCATGTAATAAGTTACATCTCAAGGATTTTAAGCAGTGTAATTCACGGAAAGTTCCACATAAATAACATGCACACATTGTGTCGAGGTTGTACGGCCCGGTCCGATATAATAATAAACTGTGCACTACCAGAAGGTCGAATGGCGTGAACCATAGATGCATCTTGTCACGACCCAAACCGATAGGCCGCGACGGGCACCCGGTGCCTTACTCAACCGAGTACCAACGTAACGTATCTTTCTCATTACATCAACATGAGTAAATGGGCCAGAAGGGCCGTAGAAGTAACAAGAATAAAACAAGAGAGAACACTTGAAATAAAATGACCCAACCTAATATACTGACTTATACATATGACGTTCGGGCCCATAAGGCCAAAATAATCACTCGTACACTAAACATAGGCCGACAAGGCCATACAATCTTTCATATACATGACATATGTCTACAAGCCTCTAAGAGTACATAAACATCAAAAGGCCGGGACAGGGCCCTGATATACCAATCAATACATGTCTAAATCATACTGACCAAGTGAGCAACTTCGGAGCAAATGGAGCGCACCAACATCTTCCGCTGAGCTGATAGGCTACTTGGATGACTCTCAACCTATCTATCGGACCTGCGGGCATAAAACGCAGTGTCCCCAGGCAAAAGGAACGTCAGTATAAATAATGTACCGAGTATGTAAGGAATGAAAATCAGTAAACAATAGACATGAGAGAAACATGGAGTAAAAGACTCAACATGTAAGTCTGAATAACTCGGTGAATCATTAATATTCATAATGTCATGCATATGCGTATAAATGTCATGCCATACATGGGTATATGCGTTCATAACATCATCAAACCTCTGAGGGCATCCCATTATATCATCTCGGCCACTATGGGCAAAATCATCAACGTATAGCTGGTCAGGTGGTGGTGCGTATATAACGTCGTAACCTTTTTTCCAATATATATATATATATATATATATATACACATACATACATATAAATACGCGTATATAATGCCATCTGGTCATGGGTCAATGTACATGTATAAATGAATGCAATGCATGAGAAGTACGTCAATAAAATGTCACGACCCCATCCCCGGTCGTGATGGCGCCCAACACATTGCTAGGCAAGCCCGACCAATTATCAATCACAACCCCTCTCTTATAGAGTTCATTACTCATTTAACATAATTTAAATACCAATTTAAACATAAATAGGAGTCTGAAACAGTAGATAAAATGTGCGGAAGTCATAATAACATCACTAGATAGCCCACCGATCCGGTGTCACAAGTCAAGAGCCTCTATTACAAGTCTGTAAACAGCCTAAAATAGAGATAGTCTAAGAATACTGGAAATAAAGAAGATAGAAGGAGAAATCGGGTCTGCGGACGTCATGCAGCTACCTCGATGACTCCGGTGAATGATATACAGCAGGAAAGCTCTCTATATGCCTTGGGAACACCTGGATCTGCACACAAGGTGCAGGGAGTAATGTGAGTACTCCGACCCAGTGAGTAATAATCATAAATAATGGCTGACAGTAAGAAAACATGTAAAGGCACTAAGCAGTTCTATATCAAAGCAGTAAATCAACTTAAAGCAGCAAAATAGTGAAGAAGTCAAGTGAAATCTCTTTAGATCAGGTAAAACAGGTAGCTTATCAGGTATTTAACGAGTATAAATCCGTTCCTCGAACACAGTAACCATATATCTCTCACAATAACCAAAATCAAAATAACCGCTGCGGCGTGCAGCCCGATCCGTGCATCGCTGTGGCGCACAACCCGATCCATATAAATAGTCGACTGCGCTCACTGGGGGTGTACAGACTCCGGGAGGGGCTCCTACAGCCCAAGCGCTATATTGCTGCGGCGCGCAGCCCGATCCACATAAACATTTGCTGCGGCGTGCAGCCCGATCCATATAAGTATTTGTTGCGGCGTGCAGCCCGATCCATAAAAGCATTTGCTGCGGCGTGCAGCCCGATCCATAACATATATAACATCCTCACTGTTGGGTTCTCAACCCCTCTCAGTCATTTTACTCACAGTCTCTCGGGCACAATAATATAAGGTAGGGATCTCAGCCCACATATTTCCCTCATTTAGGATTAGCATTGATAAAACCAGTTCACATTGTTTTAAACACATAGAAACATGACTGAGGATATGATTTTTAACAAGTAAAGTGAGGAAAATCAGTCATAATGCCCCTAAGGGTTCTACAAGTCGGCACAAGGCCCCAAACATGGCAACTAGCCCAAATCATAATGATAATAATTAAATCTCAGTCAAAAATATGGTGAAATCATCAATCGAGACGGACCAAGTTACAATCCCCAGTAGTAATGGACCCCACGCCCATCATACAGCGTGTGTCTCACCTCAACATAGCACTACGTTGTGCAAAATCCGGGATTTCAAACCCTCAGGACATCATTTACAATCATTACTCACCTCAAAGCCCAAGCGAAAACAATCGAAAAATATCAAAAATCTTGAAATTAGCAAAACCTGAGCCTCGGGCCCACTTCTCGAAACTCAAAATTTTTTACATCATTAGATTCCTTATCTCTCCACGAGTTCATACATATCAAAAATACAAGAATCGGAGTTCAATTGACCCCTCAAATCCCCAATTTAGACTCTCTTAATCTCAAGCCCTAAACCTTCATTTTTAGTCCAAAAATTCCTTAATTTTCAGTCCTAATTCATGAAATATCACCATAGAATTGTGTTTTAGGTCCGAAATCCTTACCTTATCGAAACTCTTTGAAATCCCTTTTCAGAATCGCCCAAAAATCTCCAAGTCCAAAGTTAAAATGAATAAACCCCTCAAAAATCGCGAAGAAGAACCTTTTATACATTCCGCCCAGTCGAAACCGCATCTGCGGTCAAATACCCGCTTCTGCGGGACCGCTTCTGCGGTAATTCCTCCGCATTTGCGGATTTCACTTAAATCCCTCTAACCGCATCTGCGATCTAATAGACGCATCTGCGGCTCCGCAGGTGCGGCTCTTCTTCCGTATCTGCGGTTCCAGGCCTCCCTCAGCCATTCCGCCTCTGCGGTCCACCTTCCCGCATCTACGATACCGCACCTGCGGTTCCCAAGCCGCAGGTGCGAAAATACCAGAAACAGCAGAAATGTGAAATTGCACAAGTCCAAAATTCTTCTCGTTAGCCATCCGAAATCACCCCGAGGCCCCCTGGACCTCAACCAAAAGCACCAACACATCCTAAAACATCATTCAAACTTGTTCCAATCATCAAAACACCTCAAACAACACCAAAACCATCAAATTACATCGGATTCAAGCCTAAGTTCTTCTAAAACTTTCGAAACACGCATTTGATCAAAAACCCAACCAAATCACCTCCAAATGACCTGAAATTTTACACACACATCCCAAGTCACATAACGAAGCTACAACAACTCTCGGAATTCCATTCCGACCCTCGGATCAAAATCTCACCTATCAACCGGAAATCGCCAAAATACTAACTTCGCCAATTCAAGCCTAATTCTACACCGGACCTCCAAAACCACTTCCGATCACACTCCTAAGTCACAAATCACCTCTCGAAGCTAACCGAACCATCGGAAATTCACATCCGAGCCCTCTAACTCATAAGTCAACATCCGGTTGACTTTTCCAACTTAACCCTTCTTAAAAGAGACTAAGTGTCTCATTTCTTACCAAATTCACTCCGAACTCAAACCAATCAACTTGACCACCTAAAAACACGGATAACGAAGCATAAAGAAGCAGAAATGGGGGAAACGGAGCGGTAACTCATGAGACGACTGATCGGGTCGTCACATAAAATCTCTCGAAACATCATAGGACCATTATACCTCTAATTAATATCATTAAATAAACTTTATCAACTTACGTATTTTCTGAGACCCATGAACAGATAATAGAATAATAGGATACATATGGAATCAAGAACATAGGCAGCTCTAGCATTTCTATGAATAGAGTCATTAGTTGTGCATTTGCTCATTTCATTTGTATCGTATGGATCATGCCAAAAGGAAAGAAGGGATAGCCTTAACATACCTGAGTCGATTCTCTTGATAATCCTTCTAACACACGTCAATCGCGATTAAACACATAACGGCGAGATCGAAATAGGGAACAATTCATATGATATTCTTGAGAAAGATTGCACCGTACTTCCTTAGATCCGATATTCCCACGTTGCTATTACGCGATAATTCCATAGGAATTTCTTGCTGAAACTCCATCCGTTACATAGTAGATATAAAACATTTCCATTCCATTTTGTGGCTTAAAGAAAGATCTTTTAATATAATTCTCCAACAAGAATGAGATAAGGTGCCCATATCTTTAAAGTTTTGCCACCACCTCCTTAAGCACTTAATTAGGTGGCAATTTGCTGCCATAATTCTACAATGGCACATCGAAGTGGTATCCCCTAATGATTATCCAAAATGTCACATAGTTAATTATTCACAAAATTCAATTTACAAGTTAATCTCCCACTTAAAAATCATAATTATCCAATTATCTACATAATTAAAAATTATGTCAAATTACTTAAAATGCTACTCACTTTTAACACACATTATACACATTACTATCGTGGTCATGTGGTACCTTGTATGGTACTAGTCCATAAATACCGGGTATTATAGCTCGAACCGTATTTTATCCCAAAATGTCAAACTTTGACGAAATTCATTTTCTTCGATTCGCTTACCCTCTCACCTCCACGAATTTACTTATCACTTGTTTGAAATAGCATAATCCTTGTAATCTTAAAATAATTTCCTTCCCGAACTTATGTCGATTAACTTGCGATGAAACTTTAACGTACGAAAATGCGGGATGTAACATCCCCTTTCCGAGCTTTCATCAATTTACTTATGGCATACTTCCACGTACGAACACATGGGGTGTAACACATCTATTTACTACCGAGGCGATCGACCCGATCCACAAATAGCAATTTATTATCAAGTAAGCACACATTGCCCATTTATAGTCAAATAATTCATACAAGTTCTCAAGTAAGTGAGTATAGCCGTCTATATTTATTTACCAATTTCTAGCCTGACCTAAGTGATCTTAGTAGCAAGCAAGGAAGCAAGCATTTGCAAGTATAGCATCATACGACTCCTAAACTACCCGGATAATTAGCATAATAGTAGCTACGTACGGACTCTCGTTACCACATACATACGTAAGCCCCACAGATAGTCACATACATTTATTTAATTCACCTATGGGGTTAATTCCCTTTTACAAGGTTAGAAAGGAGACTTACCTCGTCCAAAAGCTTACTTCAAATTTCAAGAATGCGCTCAAACCCTCAAATCAGAGCCGAACGATCCAAAACTATTCAAATGGGGTAAGAACTAGTCAATATATGCTCAAGATTTCATATTCTAACTATTATACTAATTTTCCAACCCTAAATGCAAGGTTTCCTAAAATTCATCCCTGGGTCCGGATTCTGAAATATTTTTGAAAAACGTTGTTAGCCATAACCTAAGGATCAAGAATATATGATTTCTACTACATTCCATAATAAATTTCGTGGTTAAATCTCATTTTTGTCAAAACCCTTGGTTTTACTCTAAACCCATAATTTCCACTAATTTACATGTTATAATCTACCCATAAACTATGTATTAAACTCACATTAAGTAGAAATAACTTACCTCCCAAAGCTAGGTTGAAATCTTCCCTTTTGAAGCTCCCAAATCGCCCAAGAATGGAGTAAAATGTGTCAAAAATGACAAACTCCCGTTATTTAATGAAGGCCACTGCCTTCAGCAGTTTCTGCATCTGCGGTCCTGGGCGCACCTGCGCCAACCGCATATACGGAAAATGGGCCGCTTCTGTGATCCTGGGCTGGGCCTGCTGCGCCACTTCTGCGGAAGGCCAGCCGCTCCTGCGGTTTCGCTTCTGCAGTTAGGGGGTCGCTTCAGCGGTTTCTGGGCTGGCCACCCATGGCCGCACCTGCGATGGCTTAGGCGCTTCTGCGTTCTCGCACCTGCGGCTGGCCAACCGCAGGTGCGGTTATGACAGAAGCCTGGAGCTTCACCTCCTTCTCACATTTTCAACTAAGCTCGAGCCTTGTCCGATTGACGCTCGCGGCCCCCGGGGCTCCGCCCGAACATACCGACAAGTTTGGAATGATAAAACGGACTCGCTCGAACCCTCGGAACACCAGAAACAACATTAAAACTAGGAATCACACCCTAAAACCAATTGATTCAAACTTATGAATTTCAAGTTCTTCAATTTACTTCCAATGTGACGAAACACACTTATACTACTCGGATTGACACCAAATTTTGTGTGCAAGTCTTAAATGACATTATGGAACTATTCCCGGTCTCCGAATTCCATTCGGACCTCGATATCACAAAAACCCGCTCCAAACCAAATTCAAAGAACTTCAAAATCCTTAAGGAATCAACTTTCACTATTAGGCGCCAAAACGCTCCCGCGTCATCCAAAACCTGATTCGGACATGCGCCCAAGTCCGTTGGAACCTTCAAATCCTAATTCCGAGGTCGTTTTACTCAAAATGTTGACCGAAGTCAAACTTGGCCTTTTAAAACAACCTTAAGGAACCAAGTGTTCTGATTTCAACCCAAACTCTTCCAAATCCCGAACCAACCATCCCTGCAAGTCATAAATCAGTAAAAGCAAGTGCGGGAAGTCTTATTTAGGGGAACGAGGTTCTAGAAAGCAAAACGACCAATTGGATCGTTACATTTTCCACCTCTTAAACAAACATTCATCCTCGAACGGGTTTAGATTCATACCTGAAGTGCTAAATATGTGTGGATATCTGCTCCACATGTCCTCCTCGGACTCCCAAGTCGCCTCCTCGACTGGTTGGCCCCTCCACTGAACCTTTACCGCCGAAATCCTCTAGGATCTCAGCTGGCGATCCTGTCTATCAACAATAGCAATTGGCTCCTCCTCATACCCAAGCTCTCATCTAGCTGAATAGTACTGAAGTCTAACACATGAGACAAGTCGGCGTGATACCTCCAAAGCATAGACACGTGAAAGACCGGATGAACTCTCGATAAGCTGGGGGGTAAAGCAAGCTCATAAGCCAACTTGCCTCAACACCTCAAATGGGCCTATAAACCTGGGGCTCAACTTGCCCTTCTTTCTGAATCTCATAATACCCTTCATCGGCGAGACTTTCAAGAGAACCTTCTCGCCGACCATGAATGATACATCCCGTGCCTTCTGATCCGCATAATTCTTCTGTCTGGACTGAGCTGGGCGAAGTCTTTCCTCAATCAACTTTACCTTTTCCAAGCACACCGTGCAACCGAACTATCTCCCGAATGTAGATGTGAGCAAACCTCTTTGAAGTATAAGTATTCACCACCGGAATGAAGTGTGCCGACTTGGTCAACCTGTCGATAATGACCCAAACTGCATCAAACTTACGCAAGGTCTGCAGCAACCCAACTACGAAGTCCATAATAATGCGCTCCCATTTCCACTCAGGTATAGGCATCTGCTGAAGTAGGCCACCTGGCCTCTGGTGCTCATACTTAACCTGTTGGCAATTCAAGCACCTAGCCACATATTCAAATATGTCTTTCTTCATCCGCCGCCACCAATAATGCTGCCTCAGGTCACGATACATCTTCGTAGCACCTGGATGAATAGAATTCCGTGAACTGTGTGCCTCCTCTAGAATCCTTTCCCTCAAGCCATCAACATTAGGAATACATAGGCGACCCTGGATTAGCAGAATACCATCCTCGCCAATAGAAACCTCCTTGGCACTACCCTGTAGCACCGTTTCCCTGAGAACTGCCAAATGCGGATCCTCGAATTGCCGAGCCTTGATCTATCCCAATAATGAAGACTGAGCAACAACACATGCAAGGACTCGGCTGGGCTCTCAAATGTCCAACCTCACAAGTCTGTTAGCCAAGGACTGAATGTCCAAGGCTAGTAGCCTCTCCTCCGCTGAAATGAATGCCAAGCTACCCATACTCTCTGCCTTCCTGCTTAAGGCATCTGCATCCACATTTGCCTTGCCCGGATGATAAAGAATGGTGATGACATAATCCTTCAGTAACTCAAGACATCTACGCTGCCTTAAATTGAGATCCCACTGCTTGAACAAATGTTGTAAGCTGCGATGATCAGTATAAGCCTCATATGACACCCCATATAGATAATGCCTCCATATCTTAAGAGCATGAACAATCACTGCTAACTCTAGGTCGTGCACATGGTAATTCTTCTCATGAATCTTCAACTATCGTAAAGCATATGCAATAACTTGCCCCTCCTGCATCAATACACAACCCAAGCCAACGCGTGAAGCGTCGCAATATACCGTATACATCCCTGAACCGGAGGCAACACTAGAACCGGTGTTGTAGTCATGGCTGTCTTGAGCTTCAAAACGCTCGCCTCCCAATCATCGGACCAACAGAAAGGAGCACCCTTCTGGGTCAATCTAGTCAAAGGTGATGCAATGGATGAAAAGCCCTGCACAAATCGGCAGTAATAACCTGCAAACCCCAGGAAACTCATGATCTTAGTCACTGAAGTAGGACGTGGCAAACTCTGAACTGCCTCAATCTTCTTAGGATCCACTTTAATACCCTCTCCTGATACAACATGCCCCAAGAATGCTACTGACTCAAGCCAAAACTTATACTTGGAGAACTTAGCATATAGCTTCTGCTCTCGCAATGTCTGGAGCACTACTCTCAAATGCTGCTCGTGCTCCCCCAGACTACGTGAGTAGATCAAGATGTCATCAATGAAGACAATAACAAAGGAATCGATATAAGGCCTGACACCCCATTCATCAAGTCCATAAATGCCACTGGGGAACTAGTCAAGCCGAAGGACATCACCAGAAACTCATAATGGCCATATCTAGTACGGAAAGCAGTCTTTGGGACATCTGAGTCCCGAATCTTTAGCTGATGATACCCTGATCTCAAGTCGATCTTAGAGAACACCCTACCACCCTGCAACTGGTCGAACAAATCATCAATGCACGGAAACGGGTACTTGTTCTTGATGGTAGCCTTGTTCAACTAGCGGTAGTCAATGCACATCCGCATAGTCCCATCCTTCTTCTTCACAAACAACACTGGTAAACCCCAAGGTGATACACTCGGTCTCACAAACCCCTTTGCTAACAACTCCTCAAGCTGCTCCTTTAATTCCTTCAACTCTTTCGGAGCCATACGGTACAGTGGGATAGATATAGGCTGGGTACCTGGAGCCAAATCAATACAGAAATCAATATCACGATCCAGTGGCATGCCAGGAAGGTCAGAAGGGAATACATCGGCGAACTCCCAGACCACTGGAACTGAATCAATCGTCGGAGACTCTGCGGTGGTCTCCCGAACATACGCTAGATAAGCCAAACAACCCTTCTCGACTATATATCGAGCCTTCAGCAAAGAAATAACCTGACTAGATATACTAACTGAGGAACCCTTCCACTCCAACCTCGGCAACTCTAGCATCACTATACTAACAGTCTTGGCATGGCAATCTAGGATGGCGTGATATGGGGATAACCAGTCCACGCCCAGGATGACCTTAAAGTCGGTCATATCAAGCAACAGGAGATCTGCTCTAGTCTCAAAACCACAGAATGTGACCACACAGGACCGATAGATCTGATCCACAACCACAGAATCGCCCACAGGAGTAGACACATGAACAGGAGCACCCAAGGACTCACGGGGAATATCCAGGAAATGATCAAACAGAGATGATACATATGAATAGGTAGACCCTGGATCAAATAGTACTGAAGCATCCCTACCGCAGACAGAAATAATACATGTGATAACGGCATCTAAGGCTAATGCATCTGGTCTGGACGGAAAAGCATAGAATCTGGCTGGAGCGCCGGCTGGCTGGCCTCCACCTAACTGAACAGTAGCTGGCTGACCCCCCTGCCTGGCCTCCACATCTAGGACGGCCTCTACCGGTCTGCCCTCCGCCTCTAGGCGGCTAGACAACCAATGCTGTAGTCAAGGGCTGCTGACCCTGCTGTACTGCCTTGCCCCGAAGTCTAGGGCAGTATCTCCTCATATGACCGAGATCTCTGCACTCAAAACAACCCCTCGGTGCAGTGACCTACTACCCTGATGGCTTGTAGACCCACTGGAAGAAGCTTGAATAGCCGGTGGGCGGTATGAACTCTCCGCCGTAGCACTAAAATAGGAGATGGAAGAACTCTAGGGACCTGAATACCCACTGGAAGAACCCTGGATGGCCGGCGGGCGGTAAGACCTCTCTGGTATGGCGCTGAAATAGAGGTGCACTGGAGCACCTCGAGGAGGTGGTGGTGCTGAATATGGGGGCCTGCTGGGCTGACCCCTCCCAAACTGACCTCTGCCCCTAGCCGGGGCACCTCTAAACTCTCCAGAGAATCGAGCCCTCTTGTCCTGCTGCATCTGCTCTCTACCTCTCAGACGGTAGCCCTTAATCCTTCAAGCAATCTCCACTACCAGCTGATAAGAAGTCCCCATCTCAACCTCTCGGGCCATGTTGGCCCTAATACCAGAATGTAACCCTGCAACAAACCTCCGCACCCTCTCTACGTCAGTAGGAAGTATCATCGGTGTATGTCAGTACAACTGAAAAAACCTCGCCTCATAGTCGGTCACTAACATCTGACCCTGCTTAAGCTGCTCAAACTGATACCGGAACTCTTCCCTCTCAGAGGGTGGAATATACCTATCCAGGAAAAGTTGTGTTAACTGACCCCAAGTAATGGGAGGAAACCCACTGGTCTACCAAGAACATAAGACTGCCACCATCTACGGGCCCTGCCCTCTAGCTAGAAAGTAGTGAAGTCAACCCCATAAGACTCCAATATCCTCATGCTGTGCAGTCTGTCCCTGCACCTATCAATGAAATCCTGGGCATCCTCATGACGCTCACCTCCGAAGATAGGAGGCTGTAGCCTAGTCCATCTGTCCAATAACTTCTACGATCGCCATTCACAACTGGTCTTGGCTCGAGTACCACTGCGGCAACTGGCTAGGCCCCAACCGCGAGTAGTGCACCAGGAGTATGATACATTGCGGCTGCATGACCAGGAGCCTGAGCAGTAGGGGTCTGTGCTCCCCCTCCTATCTGAGACGTGGCTGGGTCTGCTGGAAATAAACCAACCTGAGTCATAGAATCCATGAACCGCAGCATACAGCCTATTACCTCCTGAAAACCCGGTGCTGCCATGAAGTCCGTCGGGGTAGGCTCTACCGCGGGCACCTCTCCCTGCTCCTTGATAATAGGATCCCCCGCAATATCCGTCGGTGGTGCAACTAGGGCAGCTCTGGGACGCCCTCGTCCCCTACCTCGGGCAAGTGCCCTCTGTTACACCCCATGTATTCATATGTGGAAGTACACCATAATTAAATTGATATAAGCTCGGAAATGAGATGTTACATCCTGCATTTTTGTACGTTGAAGTTTCATCATAAGTTAATGGACGTAAGTTCGGGAATCAGATTTATTTTGGGATTATAAGTATTACGCTATTTCAAATAAGTGATAATTTAATGCGTGAAGGTGAGATGGTAAGCAAATCGAAGAAAATGAATTTCATCAAAGTTTGTGATTTTGGGATAAAATGCGGCTCGAGCTAAAATACCCAGTATTTATGGACAAGTGCCATACAAGGTGCCACATGACCATGATAGTAAGATGTATAAAGTGTGACAAAAGTGAGTAGTATTTTAAGTAATTTGAGATAATTCTTAATTATATGAATATTTGGTTAATTGTGGATTTTTGGTAGAAGATCAACCATGTAATTAAGGAAATTGGTGGATAAAATTTGGATAAGTTTAAGTGTGGAAACGTGGCAGCATGTGCCATGCAACCAAATGACTCATTAGTCATTTATAATATGTGTCACATTAAGGAATTTTTCGGCAAAATTTATCCTTATCAAGTTGGGCCACAACCACTATGATAAGAGTAGCTTTTCCTTTCCTAGGGGTTAATTTCCTTCCACTGTGGTTAATAAATGGTAAAACAAGAATTCTCGTCAACAACCTTCCATTTCAACAGGTTAGTGTAAATTTCAATTTTGATATTGGTATATCGTACACTATACTAATCCAAATCTGATTAAAGCTTCAAGTATTTGGATCAGTTGGTAATTGTACTCAACGAGAATTGCATAAGCTCATGATTGCTTCCTTTATAGTGTCAAGATAATTCGATATTAATTCCAAGTTGTCTGTCTCTTTTGGTTGCGAATTAATTGGAATAGTGCTTGGAAATACAGTGCATCCTAGCTAGCTATATCCCAATTTGATTACCAAAGTCCAGTTCACATTCAATCATTCATGTGTGGAGTCTGATCAAATCTTGTAACACTCATACATTATTTTCAAAGAATTAGGTTGGATAACACACAATTACAAGAGATGTATGTGCTAAGTAACGGACGAATTCCCAAATGAATTTATATGAAATTTCATAACGCTACAACAGCGTGAGATGCAATTCTAAGGAAGCACGGTACAATCTTTCTCAAGAATATCATACGGATTTTCCCCTACTTCGGTCCGCCGTTACGTGTTGTCGCAATTGACGAGTGTTAGAGGGATTGTAAAGGTAATTGGCTCAGGTATGTTAAGGCTATCCCTTTTTTTTCCTTTTGGCATGATCCATACGATACAAACAAAACGAGAAAATGTACAACTTCCATAAATGACTCTATTCATAGAAGTATTAAAAGTGCATATGTTCTTGAATTCCCGTATATCTTGTTATTCTATCATCTGTTCATGGGTCTCAGAAAAATACGTAACTTGATAAAGTTTATTTCATGATATTAATCAAAGGCATAATGGTCTTATGACATTCCGAAAGATTTTATTGACATACTTCTCATGCATTGCATTCATTTATACATGTACATTGACCCATGACCAGATGGCATTATATACGCGTGTATATGTATGTATGTATGTATGTATGTATGTATATAGGATATGGGAAAAGGTTGCGGCGTTATATACGCACCACCACCTGATCAGCTGGTGATGGGATTCCCTCAGAGGCTTGATGATGTTATGAACTCATATACCCATGCATGGTATGACATTTATACACATATGTATGACATTATAATATCAAATGATTCAAAGAGCTATTCAGATATACATGTTGAGTCTTTTACTCCATGTTTCTCTCATGGCTATTGTTTACTGATTTTTATTTCTTACATACTCGGTACATTATTTGTACTGACATCCCTTTTGCCTGAGGACGCTGCATTTCATGCCCGAAGGTTCCGATAGACAGGTTGAGAGTCCTCCAAGTAAGTTATTAGCTCAGCGAGAGGTGTTGTGCGCTCCATTTGCTCCGGAGTTGCCTATTTGGTCAGTATGATTAGTACATGTATTGATTGGTATGGCGGGGCCCTTTCCCGACCTTTATGATATATCATATGTATTCCTAGAGGCTTGTAGACAGATGTCATGTATACGGATACTTGTATGGCCTTGTCGGTCTATGTTTTGAGTATATAAAAGATCGTGCTGGCCTTATAGGCCCGTACATCATATGTATAAGTTTGGATTACATGTTGGGTCGTCCAATGTCGAGCATTTTCCCCATGTTTTATTCTATTTATCTCACGACAGCCTCTCTGGCTCATTTACCTATGGTAGTATGATACAAGAGATACGTTACTTAGGTACTCGGTTAAGTAAGGTATCGAGTGCATGTCGCGGCCCATCGGTTTGGGTCGTGACAAAAATGGTTTCAAAGCAGTTCTGTCCTAGGGATGTCTACAAGCTATGTCTAGTAGAATCTTGTTTATGGGTGTATCGTGCACCACACTTATAAGCAGGAGGCTACAGGGCCTTTAGGACTGTCACTCTTCTTGTTACTCTAGATCGTGTGGTAGAGCTCAGTTGTAAGAACTCAATTTCCTAAACTCTATCTTATTCATAATACGACGATGTCTACATCGAGAAAGATAGGTGGTAAGAGATTGAATGTCACTATGGAAGAGTTGAATCAGAAGAACTTGGTTTTTCATGATGCTTATAATAAGTAAATATAAGGTCTTTAGTAGATCTTGTGTGTACTAAGACGTATAAACCTCTTGATAAGGAGCCTTAAGGCTAGAATATCTATCCACCATTATGGGGAAAGACAATGAGAGATTCATATGATAATTACAAGTTTCAACCAGCAAAAGAAGCAAGATGAAGAAGGGTACGAGGCGCCCAGTTAATGAAGGTTAACAGTATTTACAACTTAGGCAGAGGAATATAAGTCTTTTGAGTTACCTTCAACAGTAACAGAGGTATGTACAATTGGCCACACCGATCTCTGTTATGCCCTATAGGAGCTAATATATATGGTTTAAGAGAAGGACGAGATATCAGAAGCTGGCTGGGGTTAGAGTAACCCAAAATGGTGGATGGATTGTTTGTATTAGTTGACGTTTCCGAAGGATATTGCAAAAGTGCTAATAAATCTCCTTGTGAGACACCCAGATAGTGCACTCTAAAATAGTACATCTAGATATGAGTACTACAAAGATAGGCACTGGAAGCCTGAAAGGGATAAATATTATCTTAGCGTGGCTCCCGTACCTAGTAGAGAGAGAATGTTAGGCATTCCGAAGAGCCAGTGGATGGAGCAAAAGGGGAGCTAAAAGTAAAAGAATATCTTGTTGAAGTTTTCATAATAAAGTGATAGACAGAAATGCTAGTAGGGAAATAAGAAGAGAGTTAATGAAGCATTATGAGTAAAATATGGTACATGGATGACAACGGTAGATAAAAAAAAAGAGACAGCATTACAGAGTCTATAGACAAGGGAAGGAAAATACGAGAGGTGACAGGCCTTGAGGCAACAAAAGAGTATAAGTCATAAAGTCATATCCTCATTTCGAGAAATAAGTTCGTGACTCTGATGTGTTACCGGAAGGAAAAGTTAGACCCTAGAGTAATAGAAATCAGTATGGATTGGTGAATAAGATAAACTAAACATGAATTAGGGACTGAGTGATTTGATGATGGTCGGCATCATGAGAACTTCATATTGTGATGGACCATAGAAGAAGATTCATGAGAAATTCAGAGAATGGTTATTCAGGAAGACGTTTCCCTAAAGCAAGCAATGTGAGCAAAGTTAAGCTTAAGGGACTGTATGTGCTAGTTACACTAAGTGTCACCCTCGCGAGTAAGGAATTTCGTTATCCTTGGTACAGAAGGATTACCACAAGGCGATTAAGGGTCATCGATAATGTGAGAAGACTCCAATGATGAAGAGGTAAAATATCTATAGGTAGATCGTTGTAGCGCTAATTATTAGTACTTCCCTAAAGGGGGGAATGTGGAGTGAGGTGGCATTAAGTCAGAATTAAGTGGTTTTGGTAATTATGGGATGGTAAAGGAAGAATGCGATAAAATGAATAAGGGATGAGATTGCACTTATTCAACACCTACAGATATGCTACGATACCAGAGTATTATGCAAACACGAAGTCAAGCAGAGGAAGTAAGGGTTCCTGCCCGAGATGTTATCGATTAATAAGGAGCCAGTGCGAGAAAAGATTACAAAAGAAATGACCCAAGAAAGATTACACGGAATATTGATACGGGAATGGGACAACAAGTAGTTAGTAGTTGATTCAGGAAAAACCTAATTGTGGCTAGACAAGAGGATACAGACAAATCAACAGATCGTGCAAGATAAACATAGGGAACCCCAATATGGGGAATTCAGCCTCGCAGTTATGACATCGTGATCCTTGAAATATATCCATATAGGAGTTGGGGAAGTTAAAAAGGTATCGTATGAGTGTTACGGAAATAAAAGAGAGTGCCACTGTAAAGACAGTTAAAATATTAGTTCAGAAGTAACCCTACAAGCACAAGGGCGTGGAGATAAGTAACTACGGGTAATTATAGGCGAGGAAGAACATCAAAAATTCTGTCAGGCATACGATGTGATAAGCTCGCAGCCTTACAAGAGTCAGAGGACCCCCCCCCCTAAGTACTACAATGAAAGACTAGTTGAGAAAATAAGGAAGAAGGCTTCAACCAAAGCACAGTGACCTAAAGAGGAAATGGTTGTGTAACAACAGTTTAACTACAAAATTGTATACATTCCAAAAGAAAGTTGCACCTACCATGTCTAATGAGCGGGGAGTAAAACCAAAAGTAATATTCGAGACCATATGAGTTGCACAAAAACTTCGGCATGCGTGAGAACTCGGATAAGCTAAGTATGCACGCAAAAGGGGGCAAAAAGACCAGGAAAAGCAATTGCTTACATTTGAAGAAAGTTGAGAAGGAACAAAAGGAATTATTCGATCAATGATCCAGAGTTAGTTACGTTATGAACGCACTTAAGATTTCGGAGTGAGATCCATGCAACATATATGTTGTCAATCATACAACCGTAGAAGACTCCAGTATAAGTTAAAAGAAAGAATTGAGCCCAAGTCATAGAAAAAGGATTGAGTTGTTAGAAGATGGCATCATGGATATTCCTAGCGTCCATGAAGGGCTAAAATAATAACTAATACCATGAGCCGCAGAATGAAAGATATCTTAAACCTACATAAAGGTTGATCAGAGGGAAGAGGAAACTAAAGAGTTACGTCAACTAAGTAATTCAGGAGTCTGATTATTGGACCTAGAAAATTATAAGACATCGTGATTGGGAACATTACAGGATCACTCTTGATATCAAAGGTACAAGACAGATAGTACAACAACCATATTCTATAATGATCTATGGTAAAGTCAGTTAGAAGAGTACCCGCCACATAAGAAATCAGTATGAAGCTCCCACTGAATTGTGTATACACCAGAGGTGCAAGTATTATAATAGAGCTTCAAGTTATGGACGTGAATTATACCTATATGGGAGGAAGGTCATGAAAGAGATAGAAGATATGACGCAATATTTTAAGGCAAGTAAGGTAAAGGTGAAAAACATACGAGATACTCAGGTGTAGAAGATTGTGAATAATCCATACTTCAAATAGAGGGCTAGAAGCGTTGGGATTCAGTATCCAGGAATGATAACGGCGTCGTCAGTGGCATATCTTCCAGCCTATGGTTTCTAGGTATTGAAAGATCTGGCCAAGAAAGTAAAGAAGAGTTAGAGACGATGTGATGTCTCTCTTGATGTTCCAGAATAACATAAGGAAATCTATGGTGCAAGCAAGTTGAAGGAAGGTTGCGAATAGCATAAATAGATACGTATAGGTCGCAAGCTAAAGTATGGTAATGTGACAAGGTTTTAGGAAAACAGGAATAAGGACAAGAAAGGTCAAGTGAGAAGGTGACGAGAAATGGATAAGTCCTCAGGATTAAGCCCATGAAAACAAGAGAGCTAATGATTCCTCTAAGTTATAGAAAGCTCGGCATAGCCTGAACGAACTCAAAAGAGTCTAAGACTAATAGCATTTAAAAGAGATGGAATGCTGCCCTAGTAGTAGAATGAGGGTGTGATTGTGATAGATAAAAGATGAGATTAGGCCGTCATTCTTAAGTTGAACAATAATGAGGAAGCATTAAAGGGCATAGATTTATACATATGGGATAAGCAGCAAACGTAACCTAGAGTTTGGTAAGCAGACCTCAGTAACGATAAATCGAGGTAAGAGTTATGGTATATTATGACCTACCTAGGTGCAGTAAAGTCATACGAATGGATAACCGAGTCTATAAAGTAAGATATAGCAATATTCGTACGTTCAACAAAGTATCAAGCAAAGAACTTCAGTAAACCTATAGATGTCCAAAGGGACATCTTGTCAAGTTCTGTATATATTCCCAAAGTGAGGCCTAGAGATCAGCTAAAAGCTGAAGGGAAGAGTCGCATAGGCGCACATATAAGGAAAAAGTCATACGAGCAGCATGATAGAAGGTAGCAATAGTTACGAGATTTGAAGGATTCCGACCACGAGCCGTGCTGTGAGAAAGAGGCCTAAAGGGGGGAATGTCTTGGCCTTTGGATTTATTCAAAGAACAGTTGCCTAAATGGCAAGAAGAGTATTAAAGTATTCGCAAGAGCTATGGGTTATGAGAATGATAAGTACATCAGTCAACATTCGAGGATGAATGTTCCAAAGGGGGAATGATGTTACACCCCATGTTTTCATACGTGGAAGTACGCCACAATTAAATTGATATAAGTTCGGAAATGAGATGTTACATCGCGCATTTTCGTACGTTGAAGTTTCGTCGTAAGTTAATACGTAAGTTAGGGAATGAGATTTATTTTGGGATTATAAGTATTACGCTATTTCAAACAAGTGATAAGTTAATTCGTGAAGGTGAGAGGGTAAGCGAATCGAAGAAAATGAATTTCGTCGAAGTTTGTCATTTTGGGATAAAATATGGCCCGAGCTAAAATACCCGGTATTTATGGACAAGTGTCATACAAGGTGCCACATGACCATGATAGTAAGATGTATAAAGTGTGATAAAAGTGAGTAGTATTTTAAGTACTTTGAGATAATTCTTAATTATGTGGATATTTGGTTAATTGTGAATTTTTGATGGAAGACTAACCATGTAATTAAGGGAATTGGTGGATAAAATTTGGATAAGTTTAAGTGTGGAAACGTGGCAGCATGTGCCATGCAACCAAATGACTCATTAGTCATTTATAATATGTGTCACATTAAGGAATTTTTTGGCAAAATTATCCTTAACAAGTGGGGCCCACAACCACTGTGATAAGAGTAGCTTTTCCTTTCCTAGGGGTTAATTTCTCCTTCCACTGTTGTTATTAAATGGCAAAACAAGGATTCTCGTCAACAACCTTCCATTTCAACAGGTTTGTGTAAATTTCTATTTTGATCTTGGTATATCGTACAGTATACCAATCTAAATCTGGTTAAAGCTTCAAGTATTTGGATCAGTTGGTAATTGTACTCAACGAGAATTGCATAAGCTCATGATTGCTTCCTTTAAAGTGTCAAGATAATTTGATATTAATTCCAAGTTGTCTGTCTCTTTTGATTGCAGAATTAATTGGAATAGTGCTTGGAAATACAGTGCATCCTAGCTAGCTTTATCCCAATTTGATTACCAAAGTCCAGTTCACATTCAATCATTCATGTGTGGTGTCTGATCAAATCCTGTAACATTCATGCGTTATTTTCAAAGAATTAGGTTGGATAACACCACATTATAAGAGATGTATGTGCTAAGTAACGGATGAATTCCCAAATGAATTTATACGAAATTTCATAATGCTACAACAGCGTGAGATGCAATTCTAAGGAAGCACGATGCAATCTTCCTCAAGAATATCATACGGATTTTTTCCTACTTCGGCCCGCCGTTACGTGTTGTCGCAATTGAGTAGTGTTAGAGGGATTGTCAAGAGAATCGGCTTAGGTATGTTACAGCAATCCCTTTTTTTCCTTTTGGCATGATCCATACGATACAAGCAAAATGAGAAAATGTACAACTTCCATAAATGACTCTATTCATAGAAGTATTAGAAGTGCCTATGTTCTTGAATTCCCATGTATCTTGTTATTCTATCATCTGTTTATGGGTCTCAGAAAAATACGTAAGTTGATAAAGTTTATTCATGATATTAATCAAAGGCATAATGGTCTTATGACATTTCGAAAGATTTTATTGACATACTTCTCATGCATTGCATCCATTTATAAATGTACATTGACCCATGACCAGATGGCGTTATATACGTATGTGTGTATATATATATATATGTGTGTGTGTGTGTGTGTATGGGATATGGAAAAAGGTTACAGCGTTATATACGCACCACCACCTGATCAGCTGGTATACGTTAATGATGCCACAGTGGCCGAGATGATATGACGGGATGCCCTCCGAGGCTTGATGTTGTTATGAACTCATATACCCACGCACGGTATGACATTTATACACATATGCATGACATTATAATATTAAATGATTCACACAGCTATTCAGATATACATGTTGAGTCTTTTACTCCATGTTTCTCTCATGTCTATTGTTTAATAATTTTTATTCCTTACATACTCGGTACATTATTTGTACTGACGTCCCTATTGCCTGGGGACGCTGCATTTCATGCTCGCAGGTTCCGATAGACAGGTGGAGAGTCCTCCAAGTAAGTTATCAGCTCAGCAAAAGGTGTTGGTGCGCTACATTTGCTCCGGAGTGCCTATTTGGTCAGTATGATTAGTACATGTATTGATTGGTATGATGGGGCCCTGTCCCGACCTTTATGATTGTATGTATTCCTAGAGGCCTGTAGACAGATGTCATGTATACATATACTTGTATGGCCTTTTCGTCCTATGTTTTGAGTATATAAAAGATCGTGCCGGCCTTATAGGCCCGTACGTCATACGTATAAGTTTGGCTTACATGTTGGGTCGTCCAATGTCGAGTATTTTTCCCATGTTTTATTCTATTTATCTAATGATAGCCTCTCTGGATCATGTACCTATGGTAGTATAATACGAAAGATACGTTACGTAGGTACTCAGTTAAGTAAGGTACCGGGTGCATGTCGCGGCCCATCGGTTTGGGTCGTGATACCCTCCCCCGGCCTCTACCTCGGCCTCTAGCAATGGGGGGAGCAGCTCCTCCCGGATCTGGAACTTCTGCTGTGCGCGTCCTCACCATTTGTGAGAGCATAGAAGAAGGAAATTTAGCATACCACCAACTGCACGATAGAAGATGAAAAAAGAGTAGTTTCCGGACACCCTATAGCCTCTCAAAGATAAGTACAGACGTCTCCGCAACGATCCGCAAGACTCCATTAGGTTTGCCCATGACTTGTGAGACCTACATGAACCTAGTGCTCTGATACCATGTTGTCACGACCCAAGTTCCATTATAGGTTGTGATGGCGCCAAACACCGTTGTTAGGCAAGCCAACCCTAATCAACTAGTGAGTTCTCATTTATTTTACCAAACAATCCCATCATTAACTTAATCTTAAATTTAAAACAGTCGATAATTAACAAATTCATAATAATAGAAATACAACCCAAAAGTAATAGTCTACAATTGTGTGTGCCAGGAACTAGTGTCACAAGTACTAGGGCAACTAGTAGAATGTACAAAAAAACAACTATCCTACTGCCTGAAATAGAATAGACAGTTATAACAAAAGGAGAGACTCCGGCATGCTGCTGAACGGCTCAAAAGGGGCAGCTCAGCGTGAGATCTCGATCAAGTATCAGGAACGCGCGCCGGACGGGTAGCTAGATGCACCTGCCTCAGGTCCTATACAGTTAAGTACGGAAGCGTAGTATGAGTATATAAAGAACATGTACCCAACAAGCATCCAGTCTAACCTCGAAGAAGTAGCGACGAGGGGTTGACTTGACACCTACTAGAGTCAATAATAATACAGTTTAAATTTAACACTAAGCATGAATAGCATGAATGTAATGACAGTCCAAAGACGAGGAGAAATAAGATATTCTTTCTTGACAACCTATCACTTCCAGTCATATCATGTAATAAGTTACATTTCAAGCATTTAAGCAGTGTAATTCACGGAAAGTTCCACATAAATAACATGCGCACATTGTGCCGAGGTCGTACGGCCCGGTCTGATATAATAATAAACTGTGCAGTGCCACATGGTCGAATGGTGCGGACCATAGATGCATCTATTTACTACCGAGGCGATCGGTCCGATACACAAATAGCAATTTATTATCAAGTAAGCACACATTGCCCATTATAGTCAAATAATTCATACAAGTGCTCAAGTAAGTGAGTATACCCGTCTATATTTATTTACCAATTTCTAGCACGACCTAAGTGATCGTACTAGCAAGCAAAGGACGCAAGCATTTGCAAGTATAGCATGATACGGGTCCTAAACGACCCGGACAATTAGCATAATAGTAGCTACGTACGGACCCTCGTCACCACGTACGTACGTAGCCCCCACAGATAGTCACATACACTTATTTAATTCACCTATGGGGTTTATTCCCTCTTACAAGGTTAGAAAGGAGACTTACCTCGTCCCAAAGCTTACTTCACATTTCAAGAATGCGCTCAAACCCTCAAATCAGAGCCGAACGATCCAAAACTATACAAATGGGGTAAGAAACTAGTCAATATATGCTCAAGAGTTCATATTCTAACTATTAAACTAATTTCCCAACCCTAAATGCAAGGTTTCCTAAAATTCACCCCCGGGACCACGTGTTCGGATTCTAAAATTTTTTGAAAAAAGTTGTTACCCATAACCTAAGGATCAAGAATATATGATTTCTACTACATTCCATAACAAATTTTGTGGCTAAATCTCATTTTTGTCAAAACCCTAGGTTTTACACTAAACCCATAATTTCCACTAATTTACATGTTATAATCTACCTATAAACTATGTACTAAACTCACATTAAGTATAAATAAGTTACCTCCCAAAGATAGGTTGAAATCTTCCTTTTTGAAGCTCCCAAATCGCCCAAGAATGGAGTAAAATATGTCAAAAATGACAAACTCCCGTTATTTAATGAAGGCCACTGCCTTCAGCAGTTTTCGCATCTGCGGTCCTGGGCCGCACCTGCGCCAACCGCATCTCGGGAAAATGGGCCGCTTCTGCTGTCCTGGGTTGGGCCTGCTAGGCTGCTCCTGCGGTTTCGCTTCTGCGGTTAGGGGGCCGCTTCTTCGATTTCTGGGCTGGCCACCCATGGCCGCATCTGCGATGGCTTAGCCACTTCTGCGGTCTCGCACCTGCGGCTGGCCAACCGCAGGTGCGTATATGACAGAAGCCTGGAGCTTCAGCTCCTTCTTGCAGTTTCAACTAAGCTCGAGCCTCGTCCGATTGACGCTCGGGGCCCCCGGGGCCCCGCCCGAACATACTGACAAGTTTGGAATGATAAAACGGACTTGCTCGAAACCTTGGAGCACCAGAAACGACATTAAAACTAGGAATCACACCCTAAAACCAATTTATTCAAACTTATGAACTTCAAGTTCTTCAATGTACTTCCAATGTGACGAAACACACTTATACTACTCGGATCGACACCAAATTTTGCGTGCAAGTCTTAAATGACATTATGGAACTATTCTCGGTCTCGAAATTCCGTTCGGACCCCGAAATCACAAAAACCCGCTCCAAACCAAATTTAAAGAACTTCAAAATCCTTAAGGAATCAACTTTCACTATTATGCGCCAAAATGATCCCGGGTCATCCAAAACCCGATCCGGACATTCGCCCAAGTCCAAAATCATCATACGAACCTGTTGGAACCTTCAAATCCTGATTCCGAGGTCATGTACTCAAAATGTTGACCGAAGTCAAACTTGGCCTTTTAAGCCAACCTTAAGGAGCCAAGTGTTGCGATTTCAACCCAAACTCTTCCAAATCCGAACCAACCATCCCCGCAAGTCATAAATTAGTAAAAGTAAGTACGAAAGTCTTATTTAGGGGAATGGGGTTCTAGAAAGAATAACAACCAGTCGTGTCGTTACATTATTTGTTTCTTTTTATTGAGTTTACAGTTTCATTTACATAGGCCATGTTTATTTAGAATTTCTATTATTTTATTGTTAGACCATAGTAAGTGTCGGAGTCGACCCCTTGTTACTACTTCTTCAAGGTTAGACTGGATACTTACTAGGTTGATTTTGTTTATGTACTCACGCTACACTTCTACACTAAATGTGCAGGATCTGAGGTACGTGCATCTGGATATCAGTCCGGCGCGCATCCTTGATTTCACGAGACTTTGCGGTGAGCTGTCTTCTGAGCCTGTTCTGCAGCAGCCGAAGTCTTTCTTTTGCTTTTATTTTCTATCAATCTCACTTCAGACAGTAGTGTAGTATTCTTTTATATATTCCACTAGTAGCTCATACACTTGTGATACCAGGTCTTGGTAATTATGCTAGTAGACACATGATGATTTTTGGGTTATTTTACTTATCTCATTTGCTCTTAAATTTAGTTATCTCTCATCTTATTAACTTCCTATTTGTAATGATCCAACCGGTCGTTTTGCTTTCTAGATCCCCGTTCCCCTAAATAAGTCTTCTCGTACTTGCTTTACTGATTTATGACTAGCGGGGATAGTTAGTTTGGGATTTGGAAGAGTACGGGTTGAAATTGGAACACCTGGGTCCTTATGGTTGGCTTAAAAGGCCAAGTTTGAATTCGGTCAGCATTTTGAGTAAACGATCTCAGAATCGGTATTTGAAAGTTTCAATAGGTTCGTATGTTGATTTTTGACTTGGGCGTATGCTCGGATCGGGTTTTGGATGACCCGGGAGCATTTTGGCGCCTAATAGTGAAAGTTGGTTCTTGAAGATTTTAGAAGTTCTTTAAATTGGTTTGGAGCGGGTTTTTGTGATATCGAGGTCCAAATGGAAATTCGAGACCGGGAATAGTTCTGTAATGTCATTTAAGACTTGCACGCAAAATTTGGCATCGTTCCGAGTAGTTTAAGTACGTTTTGCCGCATTGGACATAAATTGAAGAAATTGAAGTTCTTCAGTTTGATTCAATTGGTTTTGCAGTGCGATTCTTAGATTTAATGTTGGTTCTGGCGTTCCAAGAGCTCGAGCTAATCCATTTTATGATTTCAAACTTGTTGGTATGTTCGTACGGCCCCTGGGGATCCGAGTGTCAATCGGACAAGGCTCGGACCAAGTTGGAAACTTGGACCAAGAGCTCAAGTTCCCATATTTGTCATAATCGCACTTGCTCTTGCCAGCCGCAGGTGCGAGCCAAGCCTCGCAGAAGCAGGCTAGGAAGGGCAGCCCAGGTTTCGCAGATGTGGCCCATCCTCCGCAGAAGCAGGACCACAGAAGCGGGTACCCATCTGTAGGTGCCACGCCAGACGGCCCAAGCCATTTCCGCATAACCGGACTCTTGTCGGCAGAAGCGAGGGCGCAGATGCGGCCCTTTGACCGTAGGTGCGGAACAGCTGGAGGAAGTGAGGTTCATTTAATACGGGACATAAACAAATTTTTACAAATTTCACTCACTCCTTGGGCGATTTTTGGAGCTTCTTGAGAGGGGTTTTCACCTAGCTTTTGGAGGTAAGTAATTTCTACCAAATGTGAGTTAAATACATAGATTATGGGTAGATTAACATGTAAAAATTAGTGAAAATCAAGGGTTTAGAGGAAAACCTAGGTTTTTGATATAAATGAGATTTGACCACAAAATAGATTATGAAACTTAGTGAAAATCATGTATTATGTTCCTAAGGTTATGGGTAACAACTTTCTTCGAAAATTTCTGGAATCCGAGCACGTGGGCCCCGGGGTGAATTTTAGGAACCTTGCATTTTGGGTTGGGTAATCACTTTAATAGTAACGATATGAACTTTTGATCATAGATTGATTAGTTTATGTAATGTTTGACTAGTTTCAAGTCGTTTGGTATCAATTTGGAGGTTTGAGCGCATTCTTAAAGTGGGAAGTAGGATTTGAGACGAGGTAAGTCTTTTTTCTAACCTTGTAAGAGGAAATTTAACCCATAGGTGAATATGTGTGGTTAATTGTGGGGGCTACGTACGAACGAAGTGACGAGAGTCCGTATATAGCTACTATTCTTGTTTATGTCCTGGTAGTTTTAGGTTTACACCATGCTTTTGGATAGCGTTATTTGATTATATTTGTTGATTTTATCAAATGGAACTAAGTTGAGGATTTTAAGAGCTTCAAGTTGAATTGTCTTTACTTTGAAAGAGAAATCAAGAAAGGGTTATGTTTCTTTTGATAAATTTGTATTTGACCGCTTTGTAAGTATATTCCACGAGTGGGTAATTCTTTTTTCTACTCTCATGGGAGAGGGCCATTCGCCTCGGCAAGTTTAATAGATGCATCTATAGTTCGTGCCTTTCGACCCTTGGCAGTGCACAATTTATATTTATGTTAGATCGGGCCGAACATCCTCGGTGGAATTCGTGTGTTAATAGAACTGGAAATCCCTTTTATATTTGGTATAAATTCATTGTTTGTGTGGTTATATGCTTTAAATGAAGGAAAGACTTGGGTTCCTAAATGTGGTGAAGAATTGTTCAGTTATTTCTTGTTCTAAGCTTTATTATTATATACCATGCTTAATTAGGATTTCATATTATCATATTGTTGGCCCTAGTAAGTGTCGGAGTCGACCCCTCGTCACTACTTCTTCGAGGTTAGACTAGATACTTACTGGGTACATATTTTTATGTACTCACGCTACACTTATGTACTTAATTGTACAGGATTTGAGGGAGTTGCATCTGGTCACCAGTCCGGCACGCAACTCTGATACCCATTTGGAGACTTCACGGTGAGCTGCCTCCTGAGCCGTTCTGCAGCAGCTGGAGTCTTCTTTATGTTTTATTTTTCTGTCTATTTCTTTTCAGACAGTTGACTAATATTCTTTTGTATATTCTACTAGATTGGCCTCATACTTGTGACACTAGGTCTTGGCACACACGCTAGTAGACTTATGATTTTGGTATTGTTTACATGACTACGGCTTGTACTTGTTGCTTCCATTTAATTTTGTCATTGGTAATTTCTAAATCTTTTTAACAAATGTAAAATTGTATCCACTTAGTAATTTATTTAATACGGGAAATCTCCAGTTTGATCATTGTTGGCTTGCCTAACAACGGTATTGGGCGCCATCACGGCCTATAATGGAATTGGGCCGTGAAAACATGGTATCAGAGCACTAAGTTCACGTTGGTCTCACAAGTTACGGGCATGCCGAGTAGAGTCTTGTGGATCGGTGCGGAGACGTCCGTACTTATCATCGAGAGGCTATAGGGTGTTAGGAAACTACTCTTTATTCATCTCATATCGTGCAGTTGATGGTATGGTAAATTCCTTTCTCTCATTCTCTCACAGATGGTAAGGACACATACAGCAGACTTTCCAGACCCGGGAGGAGCTGCTCCCCCCGTTGCTAGAGGCTGAGGCAGAGGCCGGGGGAGGGCACCGGCTCGAGGTAGGGGACGAGGGTGTTGTAGAGCTGCCCCAGTAGCACCACCAGCAGATCCAATAGAGGATCCTATCATTGAGGAGCAGGGCGAGGTGCCTGCGGTAGAGCCAGCCCCGGTAGATTTCATGTCAGCACCGGGTTTTCAAGAGATCATGGGTCGTATGCTGCGGTTCATGGACACTATGACTCGGGCTGGTTTATTTCCAGCAGACCCAGCGACATCTTAGGCAGGAGGGGGAGCACAGACCCCTACTACTCAAGCTCCTGGGCACGCGGCTGCCGTATATCAGACCTCGGGTGCACTACCCGTGAGTGGGGCCTAGCTAGTTGCCACAGCTGCACCTGAGCCTAGACCAGCTACGGACGGTGATCCGAAGAAATTATTGGACAGATGGACTAGGCTACACCCTCCTATCTTTGGGGGTGAGCGACATAAGGGCCCCGAGGACTTTATTGATCGGTGCAGGGACAGACTGCACAACATAAGGATATTGGAGTCCCACATGGTGGATTTCACTACTTTTCAACTGGAGGGCAGGGCCTGTAGATGGTGGCACTCTTATCTTCTTGGCAGACCAACGGGTTCTCCTCCCATGACTTGGACCAGTTTACACAGCTTCTCTTGGACAGGTATCTTCCACCCTCTCAGAAGGAAGAGTTGCGAGGTCAGTTCAAGCAGCTCGAGCAGGGTCAGATGTCAATGACCGATTATAAAGCGAGGTTCTCTGAGTTGTCTCGCCATGCACTCATGATACTTCCTACAGACACAGAGAGAGTGCCGAGATTTGTTGCGGGGTTACACCCCGGTATTCTGGCTAGTATGGCCCGAGAGGTTGAGATGGGTACTGATTATCAGTTAGTAGTGGAGATTTCTCGGAGGATTCAGGGCTACCGCCAGAGGGGTAGAGAGTAGATGCAAGAGGACAATAGGACCTATTTCGTTGGAGAGTTTAAAGGGGCCCCGGCTAGGGGAAGAGGTCAGTTTGGGAGGGGTCAGCCTAGCAGGCCCACATATCCATCACCACCACCTCCTCGGGGTACTCCAGTGCGACCCTATTTTAGTGCCATGCCATAGAGTTCTTACCGCCCACCAGCTCATCAGGGTTCTTCCAGTGCCTATTTTAGTGCCATGCCAGAGAGCTCATACCGCCCACCAGCCATCCAAGGTTCTTCTAGTGGGTATTCAGGCCATCATGGTCAGACTTTAGGACAGCAGTCTATGGTACCGAGAGGTTGTTACGAGGGTGGATATCCCGGTCACATGAAGAGATTTTGTCCCAGACTTTGGGGCAAGGCAGTACAGCAGGGTCATCAGCCCATGATTTTAGCACCAGCCGTCCGACCGCCCATAGGTGCGGGACAGGCAGGTAAGGGCCGTCCTAGAGGTGGAGGTCAGGTGGGGGGAGGTCAGCCAACTATTGTTCAGCTAGGTGGAGGCCAGCCAGCCGGCGCTCCAGCGAGATTCTATGCTTTTCCGGACAGATCAGATGTAGTGGCCTCATATGCCGTGATCACAGGTTCCATTTCTATCTGCGGTAGGGATGCTTCTGTATTATTTGATCCAGGGTCTACCTATTTATATGTATCATCTCTGTTTGCTAACTTCCTAGATATTCCTCGTGAGTCCTTGGGTACTCCTGTTTATGTGTCCACTCCTGTGGGCGATTTTGTGGTTGTGGATAGGATCTATCGGTTCCTGCGTGGTCACATTCTGTGGTTACAAGACTAGAGCGGACCTTCTGTTACTTGATATGACCCATTTTGAGGACATCCTGGGCATGTACTGGTTATCCCTATATCATACCATCCTTGATTGTCATGCCAAGACTGTTTCTTTAGCGATGCCAGAGTTGCCGAGATTAGAGTGGAAGGGTTCCTCTGTTAATACAGCTAGTCGGGTTATCTCCTTTCTGAAGGCTCGATATATGGTTGAGAAGGGTTGTTTGGCTTATCTAGCCTATGTTCGGGATACCACTGCAGAGTTTTCGACGATTGATTCTGTGCCAGTAGTCCGAGAGTTTGCCGATGTAGTTCCTTTTGACCTTCAAGGCATGCTACTAGATCGCGATATTGATTTCCGCATTGATTTGGCTCCAGGTACCCAGCCTATATCTATCCCACCGTACCGTATGGCTCCGAAATAGTTGAAGGAGTTGAAGGAACAGCTGGAGGAGTTGTTAGCAAAGGGTTTAGTCAGACCAAGTGTGTCACCTTGGGGTGCAGCAGTTTTATTTGTGAAGAAGAAAGATGGAACTATACGGATGTGCATTGATTACCGCCAGTTGAACAAAGTTACCATCAAGAACAAGTACCCGTTGCCGCATATTGATGATTTGTTTGACCAGTTGCAGGGTGCTAGGGTGTTCTCTAAGATTGACTTGAGATCGGGGTATCATCAGTTGAAGATTCCGGACTCGGATGTTCCAAAGACTGCTTTCCGTACTAGATATGGCCATTATGAGTTTTTGGTGATGTCCTTCGGCTTGACTAATGCCCCGTCGGCGTTTGTGAACTTGATGAATAGGGTGTTCAGGCCTTATATTGATTCACTTGTCATTATCTTCATTGATGACATTTTGATCTACTCACGTAGCCTGTGGGAGCACGAGCAGCATTTGAGAGTAGTGCTTCAGACATTGCAAGAACAGAAGTTGTATGCTAAGTTCTCCAAGTGTGAGTTCTAGCTAGAGTCTGTAGCATTCTTGGGGCATGTTGTATCAGGCGAGGGTATTAAGGTGGATCCAAAGAAGATTAAGGCAGTTCAGAGTTGGCCTCCTCCCACTTCGGTGACTGAGATCAGAAGTTTCCTAGGGTTAGCAGGTTATTATCGCCGGTTTATGCAGGGCTTTTTATCCATTGCAGCACCTTTGACTAGATTGACCCAGAAGGGTGCTCCATCCCGTTTGTCCGATGATTGTGAGGCAAGCTTTCAGAAGCTCAAGACAGCTTTGACTACTGCACCAATTCTAGTGTTGCCTTCCGGTTCGGGGATGTATACGGTGTATTGCGATACTTCACGCATTGGCTTGGGTTGTGTATTGATGCAGGAGAGTCAAGTTATTGCATATGATTCGCGTCAACTGAAGATTCATGAGAAGAATTACCTTGTGCACGACCTAGAGTTAGCCGCGATTGTTCATGCTCTTAAGATATGGAGGCATTATCTGTATGGGGTGTCATGTGAGGTTTATACTGATCATCGCAGCTTATAGCATTTGTTCAAGCAAAGGGATCTCAATTTGAGGCAGCGTAGATGACTTGAGTTACTGAAGGATTATGACATCACCATTCTTTATCATCCGGGCAAGGCAATTATGGTCGCGGATGCCTTAAGCAAGAAGGCAGAGAGTATGGGTAGCTTGGCGTTCATTTCAGCAGAGGAGAGGCCGTTAGCTTTGGACATTCAGTCCTTGGCTAACAGACTTGTGAGGTTGGACATTTCAGAGCCCAGCCGAGTTCTTGCATGAGTTGTTGCCCAGTCTTCACTGATAGAGCAGATCAAGGCTCGACAGTTTGATGATCCGCACTTGGCAGTCCTTGGAGAGATGGTACTACAGGATGGTTCCAAGGAGGTTTCTACTGGCGAGGATGGTGTTCTACGACTCCTGGGTTGTCTATGTATTCCTAATGTCGATGGCTCAAGAGGAAAGATTCTAGAGGAGGCACACAGTTCTCGGTATTCCATTTACCTAGGTGATACGAAGATGTATCGTGACCTAAGGCAGCATTATTAGTGGCGGCGGATGAAGAAAGACATAGTTTAGTATGTAGCTAGGTGCCTAAATTAACAGCAGGTTAAGTATGAGCACCAGAGGTCGGGTGGCCTACTCCAGCAGATGACTATACCAGAGTAGAAATGGGAGCGCATTACTATGGACTTCGTAGTCGGGTTGCCGCGGACCTTGCGGATGTTTGATGCAGTTTGGGTCATTGTCGATAGGTTAACCAAGTCAGCACAATTCATTCCAGTTGCAACTACTTATACTTCGGAGAGGTTGGCCCAGATTTATATTTGGGAGATAGTTCGGTTGCACGGTATGCCTGTTTCCATCATATCAGATAGAGGCCCTTACTTCACTTCGCATTTCTGGAGAGCCGTACAGAGTGAGTTGGGGACCCGTGTGGAGCTCAGCACAACATTTCATCCATAGTCCAACGGGAAGTCAGAGCAGACAGTTCAGATCTTAGAGGACATGCTCAGAGCATGTGTGATTGACTTTGGAGGATAGTAGGATCAGTTCTTGCCTTTGGCTGAGTTTGCTTACAACAAGAGTTATCAATCCAGCATTAAGATCGCTCCATTTTAGCCTTTGTATGGTCGGCGATGTCGTTCTCCCATCGGGTGGTTTGAGCCCGGAGAGATGAAGTTATATGGTTACTCATTTGGTGAAGGATGCCTTGGAAAATGTGAAGTTAATTCAAGAGTGACTTCGCACAGCACAGTCCAGACAGAAGAGTTACGCGGATCAGAAGGCGTATGATGTATCATTTATGGTAGGCGAGAAGGTTCTCTTGAAGGTCTCGCCGATGAAGGGTATTATGAGATTCGGGAAGAAGGGCAAGCTAAGCCCCAGGTTCATAGGCCCATTTGAGGTGTTGAGGCGGGTTGGAGAGGTTGCTTATGAACTTGTTTTACCTCCCAACCTATCAGGGGTTCATCTGGTTTTTTATGTGTCTATGCTCTGGAAGTATCACGCCGACTTGTCACATGTGTTGGACTTCGGCACTATTCAGCTAGATGAGAGTTTGGGTTATGAGGAGGAGCCAGTTGCCATTGTTGATAGATAGGATCGTCATTTGAGATCCAAGAGGATCTCCGCGGTGAAGGTCAAGTGGAGGGTCCAACCAGTCGAGGAGGCGACCTGGGAGTCCGAGGAGTATATGCGGAGCAGATATCCACACTTATTCAGCATTTCAAGTATGAATATAAACCCGTTTGAGGACGAACCTTTATTTAAGAGTTGGAGAATGTAACGACCCGAACGGTCGTTTTGCTTTCTAGAACCCCGTTCCCCTAAATAATACTTCCCTTACTTGCTTTTACTAATTTACGACTAGCGGGGATAGTTAGTTCGGGATTTGGAACAGTTCGGGTTGAAATTGGACCACTTGGTTCCTTAAAGTTGGCTTAAAAGGCTAAGTTTGACTTTGGTCGACATTTTGAGTAAACGACTTTGAAATCAGGATTTGACGGTTCCAATAGGTTCGTATGATGATTTCGGACTTGGGCGTATGCTCGGATCGAGTTTTGGATAACCCGGGAGGATTTTGGCGCCTAATAGTGAAAGTTGGTTCTTGAAGGTTTTAGAAGTTCTTTAAATTTGGTTTGGAGCGGGTTTTGGTGATATCGAGGTCCAAACAGAAATCCAAGACTGGAAATAGCTCCGTAATGTCATTTAAGACTTGCACGAAAAATTTGGCGTCATTCCAAGTAGTTTAAGTACGGTTCGGCACATTGGAAGTAAATTGAAGAACTTGAAGTTCTTGAGTTTTATTCAATTGGTTTTGAGGTGCAATTCTTAGTTTTAATGTTGTTTCGGGTGTTCCGAGAGCTTGAGCAAGTCCGTTTTATGATTCCAAACTTGTTGGTATGTTCCGGCGGGTCCCCGGAGGACCCTAGTGTCAATCAGACGAGGCTCGGACCAAGTTGGAAACTTGTAGCAAGAACTGAAGCTCCCAGATCTGTCATAACTGCACCTGCGCTTGGCCAACTGCAGGTGCGAGCTCGCAGGTGCGAGCCAAGCCTCGCAGAAGCGGACTAGGAAGGGCTGCCCGAGTTCCGCAGATGCGGCCCATCCTCCATTGAAGCGGGTACCCGTCCGCAGGTGCGACGCCAATCGGCCCAGGCCATTTTCGCAGAAGCGGACTCTTGTCCGCAGAAGCGAGGGCGCAGATGCAGCGCTTTGACCGCAGGTGTGGAAAAGCTGGAGGCAGTGAGGTTCATTTAATACGGGACTTAAACCAATTTTTACACATTTCACTCACTCCTTGGGTGAGTTTTGGAGCTTCTTGAGAGGGGTTTTCACCTAGCTTTTGGAGGTAAGTAATTTCTACCAAATGTGAGTTAGATACATAGATTATGGGTAGATTAACATGTAAAAATTAGTAAAAATCAAGGGTTTAGAGGAAAACCTAGGTTTTTGATATAAATGAGATTTGACCATGAAATTGATTATGAAACTTATTGAAAATCATGTATTATGTTCCTAAGGTTATGGGTAACAATTTTCTTCGAAAATTTCCGGAATTCGAGCATGTGGGCTTAGGGGTGAATTTTAGGAACCTTGTATTTTGGGTTGGGTAATCACTTTATTAGTGAGGATATGAACTTTTGAGCATAGATTGATTAGTTTATGTAATGTTTGACTAGTTTCGAGTCGTTTGGTATCAATTTGGAGGTTTGAGCGCATTCTTGAAGTGGGAAGTAGGATTTGAGATGAGGTACGTCTTTTTTTCTAACCTTGTAAGAAGGAATTTAATCCATAGGTGAACTTAATTAATATGTGTGGTTAATTGTGGGGGCTACGTACGAACGAAGTGACGAGAGTCCGTATATAGCTACTATTCTTGTTTATGTCCTGGTAGTTTTAGGTTTACACCATGCTTTTGGATAGCGTTATTTGATTATACTTGTTGATTTTATCAAATGGAACTAAGTTGAGGATTTTAAGAGCTTCAAGTTGAATTGTCTTTACTTTGAAAGAGAAATCAAGAAAGGGTTATGTTTCTTTCAATATGTTTCGTTCTTGCATGATACATGGTATATTTGCTCAGGTCTATTATACTTTGACTGTCACAATAGACGAAATACCATTTTTTATGCAACCCAAGTTCTTGAAGAAATAGTTTTAGCCATACCATCTCCTTGCCAGCTTCAGTAGCGGCAATATACTCTTCTTCAGTTGTAGAGAATGCAACATATTTCTACAACTTCGACTGCCATGATATAGCTCCCCTTGAAAATGTGAACAAGTGTCCAGTAATGGATTTTTTTTATCAATCTCACTTGCCATATCAGCATCCGTATAGCCCTTCGAGGTTGGATCAGATCCTCCAAAATAGAAGCAATCTTCAGTAGTATCTCTCAGATACTTGAGTACCCACTTGACTACTTCCCGGTCTTCTTTTCCAGGATTTTCAAGGAAAACCTGCTAACAACACCAACTACATGAGCAATATCTAGTATAGTGCATACCTGTCACGACCCAAATCTCCCTCCGTAAGATGTCGTGATGGAAACTAGTCTCTAAGACTAGGTAAGCCTAACATTTGCGGAATAACTAAAATAATAACAGAAATAACGGCTAAACCTTAACAACCACAAGTGTATATATATATATATATATATATATATATATATATATATATATATATATATATATATATATATATATATATATATATATAAAGCTGGAAAACTGCCGCTCAGCATATACAAGTCACCCAACAACTCGAGTATAGACAACTCCCAAAATCGGTAGTCACAAGTCACAAGCTCTAACGAATTGTTGTAGTTGTCTCTATACATCAGCATCTAGGAAAAATAAAGAAGAAAAACATTAAAGGATAGAGGGAACTCTGAGGTCTGCGGACGCTGGCAGATATACCTTGAAGTCTCCGTAGCAGTAGCACATACTCTCTACTAATAGCATGGCTAGTAGGAGGTACCTGGGTATGCACACAAAACATGTGCAGAAGAGTAGCCTGAGTACACCATAACGGTACCCAGTAAGTGCCAAGCCTAACCTCGGTAGAGTAGTGATGAGGTCAGGTTAGGGCCCTACTGGAATGTAATAATTTAGGGCAGAAGATATAGCAATATAATAAAAAAACAGAGAATTTAACAATGCGAAGTTACAAAGAGGTAATAACACAACACAAAGAGATAACAACAGGGGCACTCCCGAGGTACCGCCTCGTAGTCCCAAGAGTAAATACTCAATAGGGGAGCTCCCGAGGTACAACCTCGTAGTCCCAAAAGTAAATATGCAACAGGAGAGCTCCCGAGGTACCACCTCGTAGTCCCAAAAGTAAACACACAGCTTGCAACCGATGGAATAACAAATTCACAGCAAGAATACTATAGTTAAAGACAAAATACAAAATCAAGGGAAAATAGGAAATTCAACTAAGCATGCTGCACAGATTCAAATAAGCATTTAAGACATATAGACATGCGATATTAGGCTAAACATGATAACCACATATGCCGGGATAACTCATTTAAGATATAATAGGTTACTATTCAAAAAAAACTAGATTTTCAACAATTAGCCTGTATACTCACTCGTCACCTCGCATACACGGCACTCACATATCACAAATTTTTACAACAGTACCAAATCCTAAGGGGATTTCCCCCACACAAGGTTAGTATAATGACCCGGACAATCGTTATGAGTATTACACCCTCGTTCCCTCATTTACTCCTTATTCCGTGTTCAATTATAATTATGTGACTTGTCGGGGAGGTTTCAAGATGAAATGGTACACTTAGTTCCAATACTGAAAGCTTAAGTTGAAATAATTGACCGGATGAAGAATGGTACGATCCCTCCATCACCCCAGAATGAAAGGGGTGATCTCGTAGTTCTTGGTCTGTGAAGATGCGTTGTTAGGTGTTCCATTTTATTTTCCCATTGAGGCCGAAACACGAGTAAATGACCTAGGAATGGAATTTTGATGGTTCCAGTAGCTCCATATGGTGATTTCAAACTTAGGAGTGTGTCCATATATTTATTTTGAGGTTCATAGTTAAATTTGGCTTGAAATAGCGAAAATATAAAGTTAAAAGTTGAGAAGTTTGAGCAGGAGTTGACTTTTTGATATTTGGTTCGGAATCCGATTCTGGAAATTGGAATAGGTCTGTTATGTCATTTATGACTTGTGTGAAAAATTTGAGTTCAATCGGACTTGATTTGATAGGTTTTTGGCATCGAATGTAGAATTTGGAATTCTTTAGTTTTTATTAGGCTTGAATTGGGGTGTCATTCGTGTGTTTAGCGTTGTTTGATGTGATTTGATGCATCGATTAAGTTTGTATCATGTTTTAGGATTTGTTGATATATTTGGTTGAGGTCCCGAGGGCCTCGGGTGGATTCCGGATGGTTAACGGATCAAATTTGGACTTATAACCACTACTAGAATTTTTGCCTCTGGTGTAACTGCACCTACGAAGCTTTAATCGCAGGTGCAACGCCGCAGATGCACAAAAGCCATCGTAGAAGCAGCCAGGAGTGTGGGGCTGGGCAGGTACCGCAGGTGCGAGGATTTTTCCGCACCTGCGAGCTCGCAGGTGCTGCTGGTTGATCGTAGAAGCGAAAAAAGAAAGGGCCAGGCCTCGTCGCAGAAGCGAGTCCGCAGAAGTGGACTTCTGTTTGTAGAAGCGCACTGGACCGCAGAAGCATGAAGGACCTCACATCTGCGAGACCGTAGATGCGGTGAGTGCACCACAGGTGCGAAAATCCCAGGATAGAATAAAATCGGTCCGACATTTTTTTCATTTTTGGACTTTCAAACAAGGTTTGGGGCAATTTTTTAGCGAGAATTCATGGGAAATCTTGAGGTAAGTCCCTTGAGATCATTGCTAGTCAATAATATTGAATTATCATTGAGTATTTCGACTAGATTACGTGTTTTTGAGGTGAAATTCGAGGATTTGGGCCTAAGAATTTGAAAATAAGATTTGAGGATTTGGAGGTCTAGTTGATGTCGGAATTTGGTAAAACTTAAATGGTTGAACTCATAGTTGAATGGGCGTTTATATTTTGTAACTTTTTTCGTGTTCCAAGACGTGGGCCCCACTGTTGATTTTTGAGATGTATTTCACTTTTTTGTTGAAAATTTTAGTATTTTCATATGGGATTGATTCCTATAAATTGTGTTGACTGTATCGAATTATTTTTTGCTAGATTCAAGCCACTCGGAGTTGGATAATCGAGGGAAAGGTCTACTATTGGATTGAGATAGCGTGATTTGAGGTAAGTTACTTGTCTAACCTTGTGTGGGGAAATTACCCTTAGGATTTGGTACTGTTATGGTTGTTGCAATATGTGAAGGCCGTGTAAGCGAGGTGACGAGTACATACACGGGATATATGTTGGAAAATCCGGTTTTTGCTAAATAGTTATCCTTTGATTGCTTTAATTGAGTTTCTATAGCATGTGCAATCATCATGTTTAGCCTAATTTCACATGTCTACGTGCCCTATCTCTTATTTGCAACTTGTACAACATGCTTAATTGAATTACCTGCTTTTCCTTGATTTCGTATTCATTATTTCACCATAGGACTCTTTTCTTGAATTGCTATTCTTGAAATATCATTGTTCAGTTGTTATGTCTTTAGTTTTCATGATTTCTTTACTTTTGGGACTACGAGGTGGTACCTCGGGAGTGACCCTGTTGCATATTTACTTTTGAGACTACGAGATGGTACCTCGGGAGTGCCCCTATTGCATATTTACTTTTGGGACCACGAGGCAGTACCTCGGGAGCTTCCCCGTTGTGTATTTACTTTTGGGACTACGAGGCGGTACCTCGGGAGCACCCCAGTTGTTTACTCTTATGTGTTGTGTTGTTACCTTTCTTTAATTTCTCATTGTTAAATTCTAAGTCTTTTCACGATATTACTATATATTCTGCCTTGTTTCTTATTATTCCAGTAGGGCCCTGACCTGACCTCATCACTACTCTACCCAGGTTAGGCTTGGCACTTACTGGATATCGTTGTGGTGTACCCATTCTACGCCTCTGTACATCTTTTTGTGCAGATTCAGGTACTTCCTACCAGCCCAGGTATCAGTGAGATAGATCGTATGTGGAGACTTCAAGGTATATCTGCCAGCGTCCGCAGACCTCAGAGTCCCCCTCTATTATTATTACGTTGTTTTCCTATCCACATTAGAGTCTGATATAGAGATATTCAGTATTACTTCTTTAGAGCTTGTAACTTGTAATTCACTGGGTTTTGGGAATTTCTATATGTAATGAGTTGTTGACTTTTAAGTGTATTTATTGTTATTTTAATTATTCCGCATGTTCATAGGCTTACCTAGTTTTAGAGACTAGGTGCCATCATAATATCCTACGGAGGGAAATTTGGGTCGTGACAAGTTGGTATCAGAGCCCTAGGTTCATAGGTGTTATGAGTTACAAGCAGGTTTAATAGAGTCTCGCGGATCGGTACGGTCTGTATTTATATTCGAGAGGCTAAGGAACTGTTAGAAAAAGCTTCACTTCTTTGATTCATTATCGTGCGCAATTGTTGACTTTGAAATTCTAAACCATTGCCTTTCTATTCTCTCACAGATGGTGAGAACACACACAACTTGATCCGATGATCAAACACCCGCGCCCCTTGTTGGAGCCGCGAGAGGCCGGGGCCGGGCAGAGGACGAGGACGGCCATGTGGTGCAGCTAGAGAACCTACACAAGCTGCTGCAGGGGAGCCACTAGTAGCTCCAGTTGGAGAGCAGGCACCTGAGGCGCCTGTTACTACCCCTGCGCTTCAGGAGACTCTTGCCCAATTTTTGAGCATCTTTAGCACTCTAGCTCAGGCAGGGTTGATTCCACTTGCTCCTGCCACAGCTTATGTCGGGGAGGAGCACAGACTCCAGCCGCATGTACCTTTGAGCCAGTTGTCCCAGTTCAACCCGAGGTTAGGGCAGCAGTCTCTGAGGGGGAGCAACTCAGGTCGAGAGGTACAAGAGATACCACCCCTCCTACTTTCAGCGGTTTGGCTTCAGAGGATGCGCAGGGATTTCTTGAAGAGTGCCACCGTATCCTCCGTACTATGGGTATTGTGGAGACTAGCGGGGTTGCTTTCACTGCGTTCCAGCTTTGGGGAGCGGCTTATTAGTGGTGGCGGGCATATGAGTTGGGTAGTCCTGCCGAGGCAGCTTCACTTACTTAGACTCAATTCTCGGAGATGTTCTTAATGGAGTATGTTCACCAATGTCTCAAAGATGCATGGCACACATAGTTTAAGCAGTTATGCTAGGGTTCTATGATTGTCTCAGAGTATGCAGTCCGGTTCAGTAATTTATCCAGGTATGCACCAGCCTTGGTTTCTACTGTCAGAGAGTAAGTTCGTCGATTTATCGAGGGGCTCAACCCTAGTATCAGATTCAATATGGCCCGAGAGCTGGAGATGGACATCGCATACTAACAGGTAGTGCCAATTGCTAGGATATTGGAGGGTATGCAGGTCCGGGAGAGAGAAGAGAGGGAGGCTAAGAGGCCTCGAGATTCTGGCACATATAATAGTTCCCCTGCCCCAGCTGCAACCCGTCATGTTAGAGGCTATGTGAGCCATCCTATTCATTTAGCACTTCTAGCTTCCAGTGGTATTCCAGCAACTCCCAGACCTCAGGTTCCTTATTATGCACCGCCATTGTCTAGTGTACCTGCTGCACGGGGTGCTTCAGCGGTCAGTCCAGCCAATTAGGACCGAGCCAGTCCAGCAGTCACGTCCTTCGAGAGCTTGTTTTGAGTGCGGCAACACTCGTCATATGGTAAGAGATTGCCCCAAGCTTAGGAGGGGTGCACCTCCATAGATTACTCAGGCTCCACATATTCCATAGGGACCTCAGGCTTCTCAGGTCAAGGTTACTGCATCGGCTGTCACTCCACCTACACAGATAGCTCGAGGTGGAGGTCGGGCACGTAAAGGCCGCCTTAGAAGGGGAGGCCACGCCCGATATTATGCTCTTCCAACTAGGACTGAGGCAGTTGCATCTGACTCAGTTATCACAGGTATTATTATGGTTTGCCATAGAAATGCATCAGCCTTATTTGATCTGGGCTCCACTATTCCTATGTATCATCTTATTTTGCTCCATATTTGGGAGTATTCCGTGATTCTCTAAGTTCTACTGTATATGTATCTACACCGGTGTGAGATTCCATTATTGTTGCCAGTGTGTACAGGTCGTGTTCAATTATTATTAATGGTTTTGAGACTAGAGTCGATCTATTGTTGCTCAGTATGGTAGATTTTGATATTATTTTGGGCATGGACCGGTTTTCGCCCTATTATGCTATTCTCGATTGTCACGCTAAGACTGTAACGTTGGCTATGCCAGGTATACCACATATATTACGGAGAGGTGCCTTAGATTATGTTCCCAGTAGGGTAATTTCATACTTAAAGGCCCAGCGAATGGTTGGGAAGGGGTGTTTAACATATTTGGCTTTTGTGAGAGATGTTGATGCTGACACTCCTATTGTTGACTCTGTTTCGGTAGCGCGAGACTTCCTGATGTGTTTCCTGCAGGTCTGCCGGGTATGCCACCTGACAAGGATATCAACTTTGGCATTGATTTGTTTTCGGGCACTTATCCTATTTTTATTCCACCATATCGTATGGCCCCAGTAGAATTGAAAAAATTAAAGGAACAGTTGCAAGAACTACTTGATAAGGGTTTCATTCGGCCCAATGTATCACCTTGGGGTGCCCCAGTCTTGTTTTTAAAGAAGAAAGATGGTTCCATGCGCATGTGTATTGATTATCGACAGTTGAACAAGGTTATAGTGAATAACAGGTACCCATTGCCTCAAATTGATGACCTATTTGATTAACTACAAGGTGCTAGAGTGTTCTTGAAAATTGATTTGCGGTCAGGTTATCATCAACTGAAAATTCGGGAGCCAGATATTCCAAAGGCTGCTTTCAGGACTCGGTATGGTCATTACGAGTTTCTTCTAATGTCATTTGGGCTGACCAACGCCCCAGCAACATTTATGCACTTGATGAACAGTGTATTTCAACCCTATCTTGACTCATTCATCATTGTGTTTATTGATGACATTTTGGTGTACTCCAGGAGCCGAGAGGATCATGAGCAACACCTGAGGACTGTGCTTCAAACCTTGAGAGAAAAGAAGTTGTATGCAAAATTTCCAAAGTGCGAATTCTGGCTTGATTCAGTAGGATTTTTGGGTCATGTAGTATCGAGCAAGGGGATCTAGGTAGATCCGAAGAAAATTGAAGCAGTGCAGAGTTGGCCCAGATCGTCATCAGCTACTGAAATCTGGAGTTTCCTTGGTTTTGCAAGGTATTATCACTGATTTGTAGAGGGTTTCTCATCTAGTGCTGCACCTATGACCAAATTGACCCAGAAGGGTGCTCCGTTCAGGTGGACCAAGGAGTGTGAGGAGAGCTTTCAAAAGCTCAAGGCAACTTTGACCACAGCCCCGGTATTGGTATTGCCTACAGGTTAAGGGTCTTATACTGTGTATTGTGATGCGTCGCGTGTTTGTCACTCGACATAGTGTTGATGCAAGACGGTAGGGTGGTTGCCTATGCGTCTAGACAGCTAAGGGTACATGAGAAGAATTATCCGGTCCACGACCTTAAGTTAGCAGCTATTGACATGCCTTGAAGATTTGGCGGCATTATTTGTACGGTGTCCATTGTGAGGTCTATACCGACCATCGGAGTCTACAACATCTGTTACAGAAGGATCTCAACTTGCAACAACGGAGGTGGTTAAAGTTACAAACAGATTATGATCACCATCTTGCATCATCTAGGGAAGGCCAATTGGTGGCTGATGATTTGAGTCGAAAGGCGGAGAGTTTGGGCAGTTTAGCATATCTAACTGTGGTAGAGAGGCCATTAGCATTGGGGGTTCAGGCCTTAGCTCACCAGTTTGTTAGATTGGATGTCTCGGAGCCCAGTCGAGTTCTGGCATGTGTGGTTTCTCAGTCTTCCTTATATGACCGCATCAGAGAGTGCCGATATGATGATCCCCATTTGCTTGTCCTTAAGGACACGGTTCAACACGGCGATGCCAATGAGGTCGCTATTGGGGATGATGGTGTGTTGCGAATGTAGGACCGGTTATGTGTGCCCAATGTAGATGGTTTGCGTGAGTTGATTCCCCAAAAAGCTCACAGTTTGCGGTATTCCATTCATCCGGGTGCCGCGAAGATGTATCGGGACTTGAAGCAGCAATACTAGTGGAGGAGAATGAAGAAGGACATAGTGGAGTACGTAGCTCAGTGCCTAAACTGTCAACAGGTGATGTATGAGCACCAATGGCCAGGTGGATTGCTTCAGAAGCTAGAGATTCCACAGTGGAAATGGGAGCGGATTACTATGGATTTTGTTGTTGGGCTTCCATGGACTCAGAAAAAGTTCGATTCTATTTGGGTGATCGTGGATAGGATGACCAAGTCTATGCATTTTATTCCAGTTGGTACTAGTTATTCTTCAGAGCGGTTAGCGGAGATCTAGATCCGCGAGATTGTTCGCCTTTATGGTGTGCCAGTGTCCATCATTTCAGATCGGGGAACACAATTTTGGAAAGCAGTGTAGAGAGAGTTAGGCACACAGGCTCAGTTGAGTATAAAATTTACTCTCAGACGGACAGACAGTACGAGTGCACTATTCAGATATTGCAAGATATGTTATGCGCTTGTGTTATAGATTTTAGGGGTTCTTGGGATTAGTTTCTACCGCTAGCAGAGTTTGCCTATAACAATATCTACCAATCGAACATTCAAATGGCCCCATATGAGGCTTTATATGGGAGACGGTGTCGATCTCCGGTGGTTTGAGCCGGGTGAGGCTAGGCTATTGGGTACTGATTTGGTTCAAGATGCTTTGGAGAAGATTAAATTGATTCCGGATCGACTTCGCACGGTGCGGTCTAGAAAGAAGAGTTATGCCGACCAGAAGGCTCGCGATGTTGCTTACATGGTAGGAGTGAAGGTACTACTCAGAATTTCGCTATGAAGGGTGTTATGAGATTCGGGAAGAAGGGCAAGTTGAGCCCTCGGTATATTGGGCCTTTTGAGGTACTTGAAAGGATTGGAAAGGTGGCTTATAAACTTGCATTGTCGCCTAGTCTATCGGGTGTTCACCCAGTGTTTCATGTATCCCTTCTCCGGAAATATGTCGGAGATCCGTCTCATGTTTTGGACTTCAACACAGTTTAGCTGGATGGTAATTTGACTTATGATGTAGAGCCGATGGCTATTTGGAGCAGCAGGTTTGAAAGTTGAGATCAAAGAACATAGCCTCAATGAAAGTACAGTGGAGAGGTCAGCCATTCGGAGAAGCTACCTGTGAGAGTGAGCGGGAGATGCGGAGCAAGTATCTCCACCTATTTGAGACTCCAGGTATGACTCTAAACACGTTCGAGGATGAACGTTTATTTAAGAGGGGGAGAATGTAACGAACTGGCCGGTCTTTATGAGTATTACAGCCCCGTTCCCCCATTTACTGCTTATTCTGTGTTCAATCATAATTATATGACTTGTCGGGGAGTTTTAGGATGAAATGGAACACTTAATTCCAATATTGAAAGCTTAAGTTGAAATAATTGGCCGGATGATGAAATATGTGTAAATGATCCCGAAATGGAATTTTGATGGTTTCAATAGCTCCGTATGGTGATTTCGGACTTAGCAGTGTGTCCGGATATTTATTTTGAGGTCCGTAGTTAAATTTGCCTTGAAATGGCGAAAATAGGAAGTTGAAAGTTTGAAAGTTTGACCGAGAGTTGACTTTTTGATATTAGTGTTGGAATCTGATTTTGAAACTGGAATAGGTCTGTTATGTTTATTGTGACTTGTGTGCAAAATTTGAGGTCAATCGGACTTGATTTGATAGATTTCGGCATCGAATGAAGAAGTTGGAATTCGTTAGTATCTATTAGGCTTGAATTGGGGTGCGATTCGTGTGTTTACCGTTGTTTGATGTGATTTGAGGCATCGATTAAGTTCGTATCATGTTTTAGGATTTGTTAGTACATTTGGTTGAGGCCCCAAGGGCCTCGGGTGGATTCCGAATGGTTAACGGATCAAAATTTGGACTTAAAACCATTGTCGGAATTTTTGCCTCTGGTGTAGATCGCAGGTGCGACGCCGCAGATACACAAAGGCCAACAAAGAAGCGGCCAGAAGTGAGGGCTGGGTAGGTTCCGCAGGTGCAAGGAGCACCTGCGAGCTCACAGGTGCGGCTGGTTGATCGCAGAAGCGGAAAAAGGAAGGGCCAGGCCTCGTCGCAGAAACGGACAGCTTCCTTGCAGAAGCGAGTCCGCAGAAGCGGACTTCTATCTGCAGAAGCGCACTGGACTGCAGAAGCGTGAAGGACCTCGCATCTGCGAGACTGCAGATGCGGCCAAGTGCACCGCATGTGTGAAAATCCCTGGACAGAATAAAATCGAAGTGGTCCGACATTTTTGTCATTTTTGGACTTCAAAACATGGTTTGGGGCGACTTTTGAGCGAGAATTCATGGGAAATCTTGAGGTAAGTCCCTTGTGATCATTGATAGTCAAAAATATTGAATTATCATTGAGTATTTCGATTAGATTATGTATTTTTTTAGGTGAAATTCGAGGATTTGGGCCTAGGGATTTGAAATAAGATTTTAGGATTTGGAGGTCGAGTTAATGTCGGAATTTGGTAAAATTTTTATGGTTGAATGGGCGTTTATATTTTGTAACTTTTGTCGGGTTCCGAGACGTGGGCTCCACTGTTGATTTTTGAGATGTATTTCGGATTTTTATTGAAATTTAGTATTTTTATATGGGATTGATTCCTATAAATTGTCTTGACTGTATCGAATTATTTTGGCTAGATTCAATCCATTCGGAGTTGGATAATCGAGGGAAAGCTCTACTATTAGATTGAGATAGCGTGATTTGAGGTAAGTGACTTGTCTAACCTTGTGTGGGAAAAATTTATCCTTAGGATTTGGTATTGTTATGGTTGTTGCAATATGTGAAAGACATGTGACGAGTACGTACACAGGATATATGTTGGAAAATCTGGTTTTTGCTAAATAGTTTTTCCTTGGATTGCTTTAATTGAGTTCTATAGCATGTGCAGTTGTCACGACCCAAGTTCGCCCTCCATGAACAGTCGTGACGGCACCTAGTCCCTACGACTAGGTAAGCCTAACAAATGCGGAAAAAAAACAATTGCGGAAAGAAAACAATTAAAAACTGAGATAACAAAATGAAACAGTGTTTAAGATGCCGCCCGTATATAATAGTACAAGAATCTCAACCTAACACTCCCAAAATGCGGAACCCCATGATCACAAGCTAAGAGTACATAAAAGGCTCTAACTCCAGAAATGTCTATCAACAAGGAAGATACAGAAGGGCTATACTAGTACAGAGAATAGAAAGGGACTCCTCGGTCTACGGACGCGGCAGATATACCTCGAAGTCTCTACAGAAGCACCTCGCCTCAAGGGTGATAAGACTGAGTGGAAGTACCTGGATCTGCACACGCAAAAACATGTGCAGGAAAGGGCATGAGTACACCACAGCGGTACCCAGTAAGTGCCAAGCCTAACCTCGATCGAGTAGTGACGAGGAAGGTCAGGGCCCTACTGGTCATATACATTTATATATAAGGAGATGTAACAGTATGAAGTAAAACAGTATAATAATAGGAATAACAACAACTACAACAGAGAGAAAAATCACATAAAGAATACAGCTCAACATAGAGATAGCAACTGGGGATATACCAGGATCCCGTCCTGTAGCCCCCAAATGTAAATATCCAGCAAACCGGGGATCTACCAGGATACTGCCCTGTAGCCCCCAAATGTGAATATCCAGCAAACCGGGGATCTACCAGGATACCGTCATGTAGCCCCCAAATGTAAATGTCCAGTGGATCTCCCGGGTGTCGTCCCGTAGTCCAACTCATAGTGCGCTGGGGATCTACCGGAATCCCGATCCATAGTCCCCAAATGTAAATACCCAGTACTGGGGGAATCTACTGAGTGCAGTCCCGTAGTTCCATATAACTGTGCAGAGGGATCTACTGGAATCCCACATCTGTAGTCCCAAATAAACAGATAAGGGGGATCTACCGAGAACCGCCCGTAGTCCCAATGTAAACACGCAGTAACAACACAAGAATAATAAACTCAATTCAATTTAGTATCAAAATAGACAGGTAATTCTAACCTAGCATGTTGCACAGAGTTCAGATAAGGCAGTTTGAGCAAGTAGGCAATTTAGTCATTTAGGCATGCTTTCCTAAGCTAACAGTAAGCTCAAAGTTCAAGTAGTGTAAATGGTGAAAAAACTACGAAATTATAGATACTTAAATGGAAAACAGGATTTCCAACAATTAGCACATGTACGCACTCGTTACCTCACGTACAAGGAATTTCATATATCAACAATACCAAATCCTAAGGGGAGTTCCCCCACACAAGGTTAGACAAGTCACTTACCTCGAACCAGCTCAATCAAATCTATACCACGTTCTTGCCACGAGTATGCGACTCCAAATGCCCCAAATCTATTCAAAGTAATTGCATAATGTAAATAACACTTCAAATAACTAATTCAACTAATTAATTCTAAGCTAATACGCGAAATTAGGAAAAATGACCATCTCAGAATCCGATAAAAATTACATCAATAGAATCCTTATCCTCTCATGAGTCTACCCATATCAAATTCATCAAAATCCGACCTCAATTGCCCATTCAAATCCCCAAAAGAATTCTCAAACTTTTCTTCCATTTCCCCCCAATTCCCACTCTAATTTCTCAAATTAAATGATGAAATTCAAGACTAAATCATGGAAATAAACCAAATATTAGTGAAGAATACTTAACCCAATTGCTCCACTGAAAATCTCCTCAAATTTCACCTTCTCCCGAGCTCTCCAATGGTTTTTGTGATATTGGACTTAAACCCTCTATTTTTAAATATAAAATGTCTGCCCAGATATTTTCTTCATCGCGAACGCGGCAGCACCATCGCGTTCGCGAAGCACCAAGCTTCACTGACCAAAATTCTCTTCTTCGCGAACGCGAGGGCCCACCCGCGAACGCGAAGACCAAACAGCCGACCCTACGCGAACGCGGAACGCTCCTCGTGGACGCGTAGCTTTAACTCTGCAACCTTCGCGAACGCGGGACTTACATCGCGAACGCGAAGAAAAAACCAGCTGCCCCTCTCAACAACCCTTCGCCAACGCGAGGCCCTCTCGCGAACTCGATGAACAAAACTCTGCAACAGAACAGAAGAAAATCTGCAACTCTCAAAAACCAAGAATTGGTCCGTTAACCACCCGAAACACACCCGAGGCCCTCGGGACCTCAACCAAACATGCCAACATATCCCATAACATCATTCAAACTTGTTCCAACCTTCGGAACACTCAAAACAACATCAAACATCAAATCATCATCGGATTCAAGCCTATAAATACCAAAAAACTCCCGAATTCCGCTTTCGATCAAAAAGTCAATCAAATCTCGTCCGAATGACCTAAAATTTTGCACGCACGTCACATTCAACGCTACGGAGCTACTCCAACTTCCAGAATTCCATTCCGACCGCGATATCAAAATCTCACTATTGAACCGGAAACTTCAAAAATTCAACTTTCGGCATTTCAAGCCTAGAAAAGCTACGAACCTCCTAAACACAATCTGAACGCGCCCCTAAGCCCGAAATCACCCAACGGAGCTAAAAGAACCAACGAAATTCCATTCCGAGGCCGTCTTCACACTGCGCCGACTACGGTACAAATTCTAAAACTTAAACTCTCATTTAGGGACTAAGTGTCCCAACACTCTCCGAAACTCCAAATAAATCCTCCCAGCAACTCACAATAGCAGAAACGAACATGGGGAAAGAAGTTAATAGGGGATCGAGGCATAAATTCTTAAAACGACCGGCCGGGTCGTTACAGTAGTCATCATGTTTAACCTAATTTCTCTTGTCTACGTGCCTTATCTCTTATTTGCAACTTGTACAACATGCTTAATTGAATTACCTGATTTCCTTGATTTTGTATTCATTATTTCACCGTAGGACTCTTTTCTTGAAATTACTATTCTTAAAATATCATTGTTTAGTTGTTATGTCTTTAGTTTTTTTTTTTTTTTGTAATTTATTTACTTTCGAGACTACAAGGCGGTACCTTGGAAGTGCCCTTGTTGCATATTTACTTTTGGGACTACGAGCCTCGGAAATGTCCCTGTTGCATATTTACTTTTGAGACTATGAGACGGTACCTCAGGAGCTTCCCCGTTGTGTATTTAATTTTGGGACTACGAGGCGGTACCTCGAGAGTGCCCCTGTTGTTCACTCCTATGTGTTGTGTTGTTACCTTTCTGTAATTTCTCATTGTTAAATTCTAAGTCTTTTCATTATATTACTATATCTTCTGCCTTGTTTCTTATTATTCCAGTAGGGCCCTGACCTGACCTCGTCACTACTCTACCGAGGTTAGGTTTGGACTTATTGGGTACCGCTGTGGTGTGCTCATGCTACATTTCTGCACATCTTTTTGTGCAGATCCAGGTACTTCCTACCAGCCCAGGTATTAGTAAGTTAGATCGTACGTGGAGACTTCAAGGTATATCTGCCAGCGTCCGCAGACCTCGGAGTCCCCCTCTATCTTATTATGTTATTTTTCCCTATTCACATTAGACTCTGATGTATAGAGATATTCGATAATACTTTTTTAGAGCTTGTGACTTGTAATTCACCGGGTTTTGGGAATTTCTATATGTAATGAGTTGTTGAGTTTTAAGAGTATTTATTGTTATTTTAATTATTGTGCATGTTGATAGGCTTACCTAGTCTTAGAGACTAGGTGCCGTCACGATATCTTACGGAGGAAAATTTAGGTCGTGACAATAATATACAAACATTTTTCTTTGTGTTCTAATGCTCTTTTATGGAATACATTTATGTACCCTAAGGTTTTATTTTCTGCTTGAATAGGAATTTTTACTCATATGATGAATTTTAAAAATATTTGAATTGGAATACCTTGCTAAATAATTAATTAAAAGATTTAATTTTTCTTTTTTGACATAAAAAATAATTTATTCTATGTTGATTCAGATCTTAATATTGGTTCATCTCTTCTTTTGAATATTTAATCCTAATTATAATTTTATCCACCATAAATTTTATTTTTAAATAGAAAAAAAGATTGATATAATATTTCACTTTCAGATCTTTATGTCTCTAGAATCATTAGTGGTATTGACTCTTACCAATTATTTTTTTTCTTTTTCTTACACATTTATATTCATAAATATTTTGCTTAGTTGTTGTTTAATAATTGAGTATTTTTTAATTGATAAAAAAAATATTATTTGAGTAGGAAAATAGTTCAAATATAATATAAAAATATATTACCGTGGGGCTATTTTGTTTTCTCAATTTTAACTCTTTATGCAGTCCATTTAATATTATTTTTATTTTTTCATGGTATTGGACATTGTGGAGTGATAATGTATTGCCAATACGGTATGAAATTTATTTTATTAAACCTTCCTACATGTTTTTAATAAGAAAATAATGGGATAAAATTTAATTAATTTTGAAATCTTAAATATTAAAAATTAGCATAGAAGGTATTGTAGTCCAAAAAATAGGTTATTGCAGTTATGTCATTTCCCTATGAGTTCTTCCATTTAATATTTTAGGGCTATCTTGGTATATTAATGTTGTATTTATGCATTTATAATAATAGAGGTTCTCCTTTTTCTAAATGGATTTGGAAAATATAATACATTCTCAAATTAAATTAGTAATAGGACATTATAATAATTTTAAATTGAATTAGTAATAAGAATTTTTAAAAAGTATATCCTAAAAGTAATAGGATTACATGACTAAAGATATTTACTTGTTCGATTTCATACTAATTAGACAGCCCGAAAGTAATTATACTAATAAGATTCCTAAAGGTTAATCACGTAGAATTCCTAATGTGTAGTATTATCTAAAACTAATTAGATTATAAGGATAATATCTAGAATTCCGGTTATGTCATTTTATGGTGAGTGTCGCGCCCCCTTTTTCTCGCGAAATCGGGTTTATGACATTTGGGAGGACAACTCATTCCTTTTGGGAATTGGGTTTGATTTGAAGAGTCGCCACCTAATGATCAGGGTGCATTAGGACACCAAGGAGATTTGATTTGAGTAACCAGAGATTGGGTAAGGTAATCACTCCACACAATGCCCGGTAATCACTCCTCAATGAGGGGATACACGTGACATTATCGCGTGGTCATCATATCCATATCTACCCTTCCCACCCCGTTAAGGTATTAAAGCGCGGAATGGTCTCGTTTACCTATTGCATGCTATTACCCGTCCCAATCCTATCAGTTCCGGAGGTATTAGGACTACTAATCCTAAAGGGAAGGGATGTTAGGCTTATTTGTGGTTTCAAAGGGGATAATTCTAAGGCGACATACAAAACACGTATAACAAGTTGGGGGGAAAGCACATAACAAGCAAAGGCTCAAATATACCCCCTTTCAACAAAGAAACACGTAATTAGCATGACTTACAGTACTGTTTAGGGTCTGATTGAATACTAAACGTGAAATAACTTAAAGGTTAGGGCAGACTGGTTTATTACATAATTCAGATAAGAAGCCCGAATCAGGCCTGCCTGCTGGTTGTAATTAATAGAACTGATTCAGTTTATAACTTTTTTCCTAAGGCTTGCCTAAGTGTTGGACAAGGATCCTATAGGCATGGTATCTATTGAATTCAGAAAGTAATGAAGTAACAGGGTTTAAAGTGAACTGGACACATATTGATTAAAAATGGAATCAGATTGTTAAAAGAAAGGCCAGTTTTTAACGAAGATTATATGTTCTACAGCTAATAGTACCTATTGTTACTGACTTTTAGTTCCTTATGTGAATGAAGCGGCTCAGATTCTATTAGGAGTTCCTATAGACATGCTTTCTACGCGTAGTTGATTTTGAACATGGTATAAAATGCAGAAGACTCGTTTTAAACTTATGAACATGATATCTAGGTGCTGAATTTTGTTTAAGACCTATGAACATGATATCTAGGTGCTGAACGTACAGATTTAGATAATCCTGTAAGCATGATTTCTATATGAATGTAGTAGTCCTATGATCATGATTTCTATGTGAATGATGGGTATACAGAATTTAAAGGACCTATAGGCATGATTTCTATGTGCATATGCAGAATTCAAAATTCCTATAGGCATGATATCTACCCCTTTTTGCATATATAGTTACCCGTCCCTTTTCACTATCCATCCCCAAGAGTTTACTACAAGTTATTACAGCCCGGAATAAAGTAAAAATACATCAGAAAACAAATAAATAAAAGTACAACCAAGGAGAGCTTGATTCAGACTTCATGTCTGAAATATGAGGTAAACCAACTCCAGGAGATCATGATCCAAAGTCTTTCTCTCATTTGAGTGTGTCAAAGTTCCCTAAGAGCCTCGAAGGGACTCCGGGCAATGCTCACACCCAAATGTATTATCAGATTGGGACAAGTGCAGTGGAAGGGCCAGCCCTCAGGTGTCCAAGTTCAGAGGGAACTCAAAGGGTCCCAAGGCAAGGCTCACAAGAGGGGGGCAGAACTTAAAGACTAAGAAAGTGTGCAAGTGCAGAATAGAGTGCTAAAAGGGAAAAAGAAGAGGAAATCAGCTACAGGTAAGCACACACAAGGGAATTCAGGGGAAAAGAGCTTGTTACTTAGGCAAAGGCAGACTTTAGGCATGCCCAGCAATGGGGAGTGCTAGCACACCTATAAGCCTGCCAGAACACATACTGTTAGAGGCTAGGATCCCCAGGGGATCAAGTTCAATTCATGGACAATAACTTGCATATTGCCATGCCTCAAACCATAGGATAAACACATAGGGGGCAGGGGTTTGGGATTCATAATAGAACAAGCAGAAAGAAATCAACAAGCTAGAATGAGTGTTGAACTATACATAAGCAGTAAATAGGGATACCAAAAGCAGTAAATAAACACATTGTTGTGGTGCTGAAACTTAAATCAGGACATACCAGTTTCAAAGAAGCAAATAAAGAAAAGTAGGCAGTAGGTCTTGTAAACAGGCCACAGTACAAGCAATAAGAAAGAGAATACTTTTGGCGTGTAAGTGTAAGTTTTTTTTTTTGAAAGACTACCAGTGATTCTGTATGTCAATGAAAAGGTCGTGTATTTATAGTGTGAAAAACAGGCAAAAATAAGGTAAGAAAATAATTAAGGAACTGGATATCAATTAAGAATCAAGACTTCCTTTAATTAAGGGATTCAGACTCAAACAAGAAAACTATTTAAGGAAAGAAATCAAATAAACATCTTGTGCAAAGTAGGCAATTAGGGGTAAATACATAGGAGTTTAATTAAGGGAAGAAGTTTGAAGTACACAGTTAAAACAAATAAGGCAAGAGTTAACCAGTATACAGTAAATCAAGCGGTCAGAGATTTTGTAAATATTGGTCCATGAATGAACCAAGCCAGAAAGCTAAGGAGAGTTTTGACTCAAATCGAGTAACAGGAAATCAGCAAACAAGGAAAGAAAATCAATCAAACTTATACAAAAAGGGAGTCTGAAATCAATCAAAATTGAAAGCCATTTTTAGAGGGAGGTTCAGTACATATAAAGAGTATACAAGTATTAGGCATATGCAGCTAGGTTTAGGACACAAAAGAAGAAGTGTCATGCAATTGTAAAATTAGTAAAAGAGAAATAGTATCAAATAGCATACAAGGGTCCAGCACAATGTCCTTAGAAGAGTTTTAGTAGAAAATCAGAATTGCTTAAAGAGACTGAGATTTCCAGACTTAGTTAACAAATTCAAAAAACTCGAAGTAGGTCCAAAAGAGTTAGGTTTTCTGAAATCAAACAAGCTCAAAGATGAAGAGCAAGCAAATCACGTAGCCAAGGGTCTCAAAACTCGGATAAACCCCAAATTTAGGGTTCTTGCCATTAACCGAGTGCAGAGACGAAAGGGCAAGTGATTAAGGGAAAAGATACTAATTGAAACAGGTTCAGAGGTCTCAGATAGGAACTGAGACCTTTAGCATGCTCTTTTAGTAGTAGGAACTCATGATAAGCATAGTAAAAGAACAACATGCGAAACTAGTAGAAGAACTAATATAAGAAACAAATAGGAACATGGTGAAAAAACTTAACAAGAACACAGTAGGGGAAAACAAGGTAGACAGAACGCACAAAGAACACAGTAGAAGCAACTGATAAGAACATGGTAGAAGAACTTTAACAAGAACAAAGTAGGATAAACATGGTAGAAGAAACACACAAGAGAAAAGAAAATCAGAGAAGCACACAAGAGACAAAGAAAATCAGAGAAACATAACTCAAAAACCCTAGATCGGAAAAATAAAGGTTTTGAAAGCATGGTTTTAAAAGAAATATCAAGAAGTCGTTTTAAAAGTTTAGGGAAAACTTGGATCTAGAACAGATCTAAAGAAATCATAAGAACCACAGAAGCTAGGGTTTCAGAGGAACCCAAACGGTGAGAAAAACTTGGATCGTTGTTGATCTAACCAGGAGGAGGCGAAGCCAGGCTCGAAACAGACATGGCTTGCCGGAGCGAGGTCAGAGATGGCCATAAAACTTGAATCGAACCAGGTCTGGATGAAGCTTCTTCGTGTTCAAACCATGAAACCTCAACGAACAGGTGTGTAGGAACCCTAGAGGGCCGGTGGGTGGTGAAACCACCATGGATTCAGGCCAGGAGGTGGCCGGAGAAGATGGATGAAACTCATCGGAGCAGAGGGGGAAGGGGAAGGTTCTAGAGAGAACTAGAGATAGAGAGATAGAGAGAGAGTCGGTTGAGTGAGGAATGAGAGGGGTCTTGGGGGTCGTTTGGTTTAATTTGGTAAGGGGAAATAGGGGCCGTTGATCTTAGAGATCACGGCCAGGATGAGACGGGTAAGTGGGGTTCCAGGTTCGGGCATGGGTAAAGAGGGTATGGATCGGGTTTCAATTGAAATTGGCCTGGGAAATTGGGGTCCAACTTTGGGCTACAATTGAAAGCCAGTTTGGCTATATTTTAAATAGCCCTTTTTCCCCTTTAATTTATAAGAAATAGTAAGTAAATTTCTGAAAATAAATCAAAAGCACTAAAATGATTTACAATGTATAATTAATAATTTAAAAATATAAGATCCCCTTTTATAAATATGAGACGAATTTAAACCTAAAAATGGCTAATATTGCCATTATGCAATTTTATCCTTAAAAATACCAAATAAATTTGTAAAAATGTGTGAAAAATATCTTAGCTATATTTTAGTATAAACATGAGAATCCAACAAATGAATCACCAAAATGATAATTTTGGTGACAATTATTGGTTTTTCTTGATAAAATAGGGCAGTAAATTGGTTTAAACATATTTGAAAAATTAAGGAAAAATAATAAAACCTTGGGATGTACTGTTATATGCCTATATAGTCTATTTTAAGGGTATTTTGCATATTTAAAGATAGAGGAAAAATTTGGGTATGAACAACTGCCCCTCTTTACCCGGGAAGGATGAAAGAGTTGACGGGTAAAGATATGATGGCCAATTTTGACAGAACAACATGGTTTGAAAAGGTTGGCCGTGCCCTGGCTTCTGAGCTGCCTACATATCCCTGGTCTTACAGGAATCGGGCCATATGTAGTTCAGGATCCGTCAGCAGAGTATGCCGATGGAGTCCTTTCAAGAACGGACGCAATACTTAGGTTGGGATGAATGGTTAAGGTCTACTAGGGCTGCGGGAACTGGAGCGGGATCGCTCCTGCCGAGATGGCCGTTGCTCGTCGGTTTACCTGCAAATAAGAAATACAAGCGTGCATTGTGCGGAAATTTAAACATGATGCAAGTTCCCGTCGGACCATGAATGCTGTCTTTGGACAGTTAGGATGACGTCCTCAGACCATGATGTCCCGGGCCATGAAGCGTATAATAAAGGATTCGCAGGCCATGAAATGATGCTCTCGGGACATGAGAATGATGCCTCCGAACCATGATGCCTTTGAATAATGATAGGCAAAAGATTAAAGGGGTCCTCAGGCCATGATATGGTGTTCTTGGGCTATGACAATGGTGCCTCCGAACGATGACGCCCTCAGATGATTTGGCGATCTTTCAGCCCATGAAATGCAGTAAGTGGCGATCTTTCAGCCCATGAAATGCAATAAGTGGCGATCTTTCAGCCATGCAAGCGTAAATGAAGTGGCGATCTTTCATCCATGCAAGTGTAAATGAAGTGGCGGTCTTTCAGCCATGCAAGCGTAAATAAAGCGGCGATCTTTCAGCCATGCAAGTGTAAATGAAGTAGCGATCTTTCAGCCATGCAAGAGTAAATAAAGTGGCAATCTTTTAGCCATGCAAGTGTAAATGAAGTGGCGATCTTTCAGCCATGCAAGTGTAAATGAAGTGGTGATCTTTCAGCCATGCAATATGCAGAGGAAGACAGTGTTTAGTCTCGGAAGGCAGAACGATAGCCTTATGCAATGCAAAAAATGCAGATGGGAGACAGTGTTTAGTCTCAGAAGGCAGAATGGTAGCCTTATGCAATGCAGCAAAATGTAGATGGAGACAGTGTTTAGTCTCGGAAGGCAGAATGGTAGCCTTATGCAATACAAAAACGCAGATGGAGACAGTGTTTAGTCTCGGAAGGCAGAATGGTAGCCTTATGCAATGCAGAAATACAGATGGAGACAGTGTTTAGTCTCGGAAGGCAGAATGGTAGCCTTATGCAATGCAAAAATGCAGATGGAGATAGTGTTTAGTCTCGGAAGGCAGAATGGTAGACTTATGCAATGCAAAAATGCAGATGGAGACAGTGTTTAGTCTCGGAAGGCAGAATGGTAGCCTTATGCAATGCAAAAAAATAGAATAAAATGGCAAATAGGGTTTCTTAGCTGATAGCAGGTTGTGATATTGTGACTGCTGGGGACATTGCGATACAGGGAATATCGTCGGCGCGCGTGGATAGCAGATTCTGGTAAATGTAACAATTCTGAGAGTCGTATTCCTGAACAACGTTCGTCTCGTGAGTGTATAGTATGTCAGATGCTTTCGCAATCCAAATGTCTGCATCCAAAGAAAAATTGTGAGTTTTCCAGAGGGGAGGTTAGTTTGTTTCCCTGCTGGCCTTGCTTGGCCTGTCCGACTTTGATCTGGTGATACGGTATGTATCATTGGGGGTAGCGTTGCTGAACAAAGCAACTTCGATAATAAATAGCATGAATTTGTAAAAAAAACAAATATGACATAAGTATATATTTAGGAAACAACTTTTAGATGAACCGATGACTGTGACGTGGCTCAAGACATTGCTACCTCTCTTGCTACGGAATTTTGAGGGTCCTCCTCAAAATTCTGCCCCAGTTTAATAGATGGCTGCTCGCGATGACTGACTGAAATTACTTCGGAATTTTGAGGGTCCTCCTCAAAATTCTACCCCAGTTTCCAATTGCGGAGGGAAATGAAATTTTTATTGAATTGTGACCGAACCCATAAGGCTGCCTACGTATTCCCTCTTAAACGGGAATCAGGTCAGACGTAGTTCAAATACCTCATATAGGGAAAGCACAAAGATTACACATAATATCGCTTGACTGCATCTGAATTAATCGGTTTCAGCGAAACTTCTCCGTTCATTTCTGCAAGTATGAGGGCTCCTCCTGTCAGAACCCGGTGAACCATGTACGGACCTTGCCAGTTGGGAGAGAACTTCCCTTTGGCTTCATCTTGATGCAGAAAGATTTTCTTTAATACCAGCTGCCCTGGTGTGAACTGTCTTGGCTTGACCCTTTTGTTGAAGGCTCTAGACATTGTGTTCTGATAGAGTTGACCATGGCAAACTGCATTCATCCTCTTTCTGTCTATAAGAGCTAGCTGTTCATAACGACTTTTCACCCATTCTGCGTCGTCGAGCTCAGCTTCCTGTATGATCCTTAAGGAAGGAATTTCTACTTCGACGGGAATGACTGCTTCTGTACCATAAACCAGCATATAGGGGGTTGCCCCAGTTGGCGTGCGAACAGTGGTGCGATACCCCAACAGAGCAAATGATAACTTTTCGTGCCATTGCTTATGCTTCTCTATCATTTTACTCAATATCTTCTTGATGTTTTTGTTAGCGGCTTCCACAACTCCATTCATTTGAGGCATGTAGGCTGTAGAATTCTTGTGTCTGATCATCAAGGTTTCACACATGGCTCTCATCAAATCGTTGTTGAGGTTGGAAACGTTATCAGTGATGATTGATTCTCGAATCCCAAATCAACAAACAATACGGTCGCGGACAAAGTCTGTCACGACTTTCTTAGTTACTGCTCTGTAAGATGCTGCCTCGACACATTTGGTGAAATAGTCGATTGCCACTAGGATGAACCTGTGCCCGTTGGAAGCGGTCGGCTCGATTGGACCAATAACATCCATTCCCCAAGCGGCGAAGGGCCATGGTGAGCTTGTTGCATTAAGTTCATTTGGTAGCACCTTTATCATGTCTGCATGTATCTGGCAACGGTGGCATTTCCGGACATACTAGATGCAGTCTGTCTCCATAGACATCCAAAAGTAACCAGCTCGGAGGATCTTTTTGGCTAAGACAAAGCCGTTCATATGCGGACCACAGGTCCCGGCATGGATTTCCTCTAGCAGCTTGGATGCTTCCTTTGCGTCGACACACCTAAGTAGTCCCAAATTAGGAGTCCTCCTATACAGGAATCCTCCACTGTGAAAGAAATTGTTGGATAACCTCCGAAGTGTGCGCTTCTGAATAGGATTTGCAAGTTCTGGGTATTCTCGTCTTGCCAAATATTTCCTGATATCATGAAACCAAGGCTTTCCCTCTGCTTCTTCTTCAACATGGGCACAATAAGACGGTTGATCGTGGATCTTTACTGGAATAGGGTCAATGAAGTTTTTGTCCGAATGGTGTATCATGGATGATAGGGTAGCCAATGCATCGGCGAATTCATTCTGGATTCTGGGAACATGTCGGAATTCTTTCTTTGTGAACCACTTTCTCAATTCCTGTACGTGATGCAGATATGGGAGTATCTTAGAGTTCTTGGTTGCCCATTCTTCTCGGACCTGATGTATGAGTAAGTCTGAATCTCCCATTACTAGCAACTCCTGAACGTTCATGTCAATGGCCATCTTGAGCCATAGGATGCAGGCTTCATATTCGGCCATATTATTGGTGCACGGGAACCTGAGTTTGGCAGACACCGGATAATGCTGACCGGTTTCTGATACTAGGACTGCTCCTATGCCAACTCCTTTGAAATTTGTTGCTCCGTCAAAAAACATTCTCCAGCCATCATAGGGTTCTACAATGTCTTCTCCTACGAATGATACCTCTTCGTCAGGAAAATACGTCTTCAGGGGTTCGTATTCTCCATCCACGGGGTTTTCAGCAAGGTGATCTGCTAGTGCCTGTCCCTTGATTGCTTTCTGAGTTACGTAGACAATGTTAAATTCACACAACAGGATTTGCCACTTGGCCAGCTTGCCAGTGGGCATGGGCTTCTGAAATATGTACTTTAGAGGATCCATCCTTGATATGAGATATGTAGTATAGGCACAAAAGTAGTGCCTCAGCTTCTGGGCCACCCAAGTCAGAGCGCAGCAGGTGCGCTCCAAAAGGGAATACCGGGCCTCGTATGGAGTGAATTTCTTGTTGAGATAATAAATGGCTTGCTCTTTCTTTCCTGTTTCATCATGCTGCCCCAGGACGCAACCGAAGGCACCATTTAACACTGCGATGTAGAGTAGCAAAGGCCTACCTGGCTCAGGCGGGACCAAGACTGGTGGTGTTGACAAGTACTCCTTGATTCTGTCGGAGGCCCTTTGACAATCGTCGGTCCATTTGGTAACGGCGTCTTTCTTCAACATCTTAAAGATTGGCTTGCAAATGATTGTGGATTGTGCTATGAACCGGCTGATGTAGTTAAGTCTTCCCAAGAAACTCATCACGTCTTTTTTGTTCTTTGGCGGTGGCAGTTCTTGAATGGCTTTGACTTTTGATGGATCCATTTCTATTCCCCGGCGACTCACAATGAACCCAAGCAATTTTCCAGCTGGAACCCCAAATGCACACTTCGGGGGATTCAACTTTAGGTTGTACCTCCGCAGTCTATTAAAGAATTTCCTCAAATCTTCCATATGATTAGTGGCCTTCTTTGACTTAATGATGACATCGTCTACGTACACCTCTATCTCCTTGTGTATCATATCATGAAAAATGATGGTCATAGCCCTCATGTAGGTGGCCCCTATATTCTTTAACCCAAACGGCATCATCTTGTAGCAGTATGTTCCCCACGGCGTAATGAAAGCCGTTTTCTCAGCATCTTCTTCATCCATCCAGATCTGATGATACCCAGCGAAGCAATCTACAAATGATTGTGATTCATGCTTGGCGCAATTGTCGATGAGGATATGTATGTTTGGCAAGGGGAAGTCGTCTTTTGGACTGGCCCGGTTGAGATCCCGGTAGTCGACACATACTCTAACCTTCCCGTCCTTCTTTGGCACTGGCACGATGTTAGCTAACCATGTTAGGTATTCCACTACCCTGAGAACTTTGGCTTTGACCTGCTTGGTCACTTCTTCCTTGATTTTTAGACTCATATCTGGTTTGAACTTTCTGAGCTTCTGCTTTACCGGCGGACATGTCGGATCAGTCGGCAGTTTGTGAACTACAATAGACGTACTTAGACCACTCATGTTATCATTTGACCAGGCGAATATGTCCTCATATTCCCTTAGAACTTCTGTGTATTCCTTCTTTTCTGATGGCGATAAGTGAATGCTGATTCGTGTTTCTTTGACATTCTCTTCGTCCCCCAAGTTAACGATTTCAGTCTCGTCCAGGTTGGACTTCGGCATGTTTTCAAAATTCTCGACTTCCTTAACAATCTCTTCCGGTATTTCATCTTCCTCTGAATCAATGTCTATTTGTTGCGTTATCTCATTGCATGTCACCGTCATTGGTTCATCAAGACAAGTAATAGTAATGTTGTATAATTAAAGTAATGAGAGAAAATAATAAGAGTAAGATTTATAAGAAAATCGAAATGCTTTGATAAATTCCATAACTGTTTTTGAACATTGGAGATCTTATTGCGAAATTAAAAAATGCGCAAGGAAAGTTAACTAGTAAATAAAAGATAGTGCATGATGCTTGTTCAGCCTTGCTACCCCGAGGCTCGCCGGGCTCTGGTTATGCTGATGGTCCAGTTATTGAGGCATGCTCCTCTGCTTACTGCCTGTATGGAAGGGCCTTCCTCCCCGTCCTCCTCGAAAACGACACAACAATCCATATCACCGTCTTCTAGGAACAAATTCCTTATTGCTGCCAGTGCTTCCTCTTCTTCTGACCCATAGATAACTTTGGCCGGTTGGAAAGTCTGCTCCAAGCGTGGTATTGGCTGCTCCAATGGATAGTAAGGACCGCGCCATGGTGGTGACCAGTGATTGAATTCCTCCCAAGTATACTCATACCCCAATCCGAAGGTGGTGCCATATTTCTTGAGTTTGATAGGCTTAGCGATTCCTTGGAGGTTCTTGCCAAGTCCATTTCCAGGTTCGTATCTGCTCCAGTCAATATGCTTTCAATTTTGTTGTCCCACCATTTATCTTTATCAACGGCGTTGACCCGCTCGATGTGGTGATAAGTCTCCCCGCCTATCTTTCTTCTGCCTCCTATTGCCGGGATGGTTTGGCAACTGTATATGGGATTACTACCGTCGCCGTGAATGATCACCTCTTGGTGATTCCACTCAAACTTCACTGCCTGATGTAGTGTTGACGCTACGGACCCAGGGCATGAATCCATGGTCGTCCCAACAACAGATTGTAAGATGCCGGCACATCTATCACTTGAAAATCAACATCGAACCAAGTAGGCCCCATTTGCAAACACAGACTAATTTCCCCAATGGTGGACCTTTGGGAACCATCGAAAGCTTTTACGTTGATGGCCCCGTCCTTGATCTCATGCAGTCCCTTTCCCAATGTCCTGAGTGTTACCAACGGACAAATGTTGAGGTTGGATCCCCCATCAATCAGGATTCTGGTGATAAAAGAATCTTCGCATTGCACGGTGATGTGCAATGCCTTGTTGTGACTCAACCCTTCTGGTGGCAGCTCATCTTCATGAAAAGTGATCTTGTGACTTTCCAATACCTGTCCCACCATGTTAGTCATCTCTCCGCCGGTGATGTTTCTTGGCACATATGCTTCACTCAGCACCCTTAACAAGGCATTCTTGTGTGCATCAGAATTTTGTAGCAAAGCAAGGATGGAAACTTGCGCTGGTGTTTTGTTCAGGTGATCAATCACCGAGTATTCTTTGGCTTGTATCTTTTTTCCAGAGATCGTCGGGCCCGGTTTCAGTGATGGTTGGTCGACTAGAGGCCTGCTTGCTTGACTCAGACAAATGTTCCGGGGTATAAACCCTATTGGTTCTCGTCATACCCTGTGCCGCAGTAGCTTCCACGAACATAACCTTGCCTTTCCTTCTTGCCTCGGCTGTGTAGTCCCATGGTATAGCCTTTGTATGGAACGGTGTTATGGCTGACATTGCCACTGGAATTGGCGTGGGTATCTTTACTCCGAACAGTGCCTGCACCTTGGGCGGTAAAACTGCAACTTCGAATGGTGTAGGTGCCTTTGCCGGAGACACGAATTCAACCTCGATTGGTGCTGGCGTCTTTGCACATGGTGGTGCTTCAAACTCAAGTGGCATGGACATATTTACCTCGGCGTCCCCAGAAGGCTGAATCTGGACTATGATCGGATTAAGGGTGACTACTGGTTTCTTTGGGTCGTCAACTTCTGTGATTAAACCGATCGATCCCTTGGGGTCCCAATCATCCTCTATTTCAATCATGTGAATGCCTCCACCCTTGTGATCTGGCAGAGGGTTATTGCGGACATTCGGAGCAGGTTCCTTTGCCACAATGATCTTGTTATCAATTAACGTCTGGATCTTATCTTTCAGAGAGCGGCATTCGTCAACGGTGTGTCCTTTCATGCCGGAATGGTATGCACAGGATTTATTTGGATTAACCCTTTGGGAAGGGTTCTCAGGAGCAGCAGGGATAGGGGTGACATAACCAGCAGCTTTGAGTCTTTCATACAACTGTTCAATAGGTTCAGCAATAGTGGTGTATTGTTTCGGGGGCCTTCGATCAAAGTTAGGTCGAGGTCTTAGGAAGTTTTGGCGTGCGGGAGGGGATTGATAGTGGGCTGGTTGAGTATGGTAGGCTTGGTAAATGTGCGGGTTGGGAATATTTGGGTGAAGTAGGCTGACATGTGGGTGGTGGAGGTGATTGATAAGTGAGTGGTGGAGTTTGGTAAGAGGGTGAGGGTGCTTGGTGGTTTGGGGTAGGCTGATATGTGATTGGAGGCATTGGGTATGTTTGGTATTTGACGGGAGATTTGGTTCTCTGTGCCACCATTACGGCTCCTACGTCCCTTTTCTTGGACACACCGCCTGATTGTAAGGCCTTATTTGTAGCTTGCAAAGCGTCAAAATTCGTAACCATACCGCTTTTGATGCCTTCTTCGATTCTTTCTCCCAGCTTGATAATGTCAGAAAATTTGTGGCCTTCGATCATCATCAGCCTTTCATAATACTGTGGGTCTTGAGCCCGAATGAAGAATTTGTTCATTTGTTCTTCTTCCAAGGCAGGTCTAACCTTAGCAGCTTCGGACCTCCAGCGAGTAGCATACTCGCGAAATGTTTCTGTGGGCTTCTTCTTTAGATTTTGAATATAGAACACATCCGGCGCATTCTCCGTGTTGAACCTGAACCTGTCCATAAAGTCGGACGCCATGCTTACCCAGTTCGGCCACTTCTTTGGATCTTGGCTAATGTACCAAGATAAAGCATCTCCCTTCAAGCTCCTCATAAAAAGTTTCATGCGGATTTTCTCGTCTTTTCCTACTCCAACCAGCTTGTCACAGTATGTTCTCAAATGGACCCTCGGATCTCCTGTACCATCAAACATCTCGAACTTAGGAGGTTTGTACCCCTCGGGCAGTTGGACATCGGGCACCTTGAATTCTACTAGTCAATTTCTTAAGTTCTTTAGCCAGATTTCTGATGAGCAAGTCCTTATCATCGGACTCGGGTGTGCTTGAATGGGCTGGGTGGAGTGTGGCACAGTCTCCACATAGATGGGGGTATTATGTTGGGTGTGGTAGTGGTCGTTTGTGGAGTTCTGGAGTTCGGGGGTGAGCAGTGGGGTATTGTTGGAAGTATGGCAGGTGTTGCAGTGGTGGTGATGAGCTGGATGGTTCTGTTGCTTTGGGATGTTCTGTGGCGGTGTAGGGTTCTGAGCATTTGGGAAATTGATATCTGGAGTAGTGAGGGAAAATGACAGATTTTCCAGTGTCCAAACCTGATCAAGTTCTTCTTGAAATTTCAGCATCTTTTGTTCCAGTTGGGATGCATTTTCCTTGGGAACCAGAGTACCATGACCATGAGTGACCTCTACCCGTTCAGTTGAGTTCTCCTTTCTGGCGTTGTTCAAATCTTCCATCTTCCCTTTGTCCTTGTTTTTGACAGGACTGAAATGAGGAGTGGGTGGAGGGCCCCTACATCTTGTGAAGTAGGATGATGTTGCCAGAGTTCACGAACTAACCTTTGGAGAGGGGAATAATCAAAAACAAAAAATAAACAAAAAGGTAACCAAGTTAGTGAGGTTCATGAAAAATCGATGCAATATTTAAACACATAATGCGGGAATGTAAATCACGTCCTAATTTGGGTAGGCCTAGCGACAGATTGATTTGGAGAACTTGGAATGCTAAATGCCTCATTTTATTGATAGGAAATAAGATGAATCCCAAATCGACACTAAATAACAGGAAAAATAAAGTCACTAATAGCCATCGGCCTTATTACATTTAAATAGCGAAAAGATAAAGTCCTATCTACTTGGTCCCTGAAGGACCTTCCCCAGACTCGGCATCCCTGGCTTTGTCAAATAACTTCCCCAGCGCGAAGTCCCAGCAACAGGTAGGCTCTGGCTAGATATCCGCCTTCGTTCCCCTCAGCATTCTGACAATCTTCGACCCTTTTGAGAAACCTTCTTTCCAGCTCCACTATGCCTCGCTCTAGGTATCCTAGTCGCTTGTTGGCATTGATGGCCATGTCCTTCCATTCCTCAATTAGTTTTTGATTGGCTTCTTGTATCTCACGGTGCTCACTTTCGCACTCCCGAATTCTCTTGCATAGTTGATTGTATTTGACCTGTGCCTCGGACTTTTCATCTATGATCCTGTGACCCCGAACAAACCCAAGTTGACTCGGACCACTGTGATTATCTTCCAACCAGCCGGCATAGTAGGGAGTACAACCGGCGTGATATCTATCTGGCTCGATGGTATCTTTCCCCATGACGATCTTGCAGTGCCACATATGTTGAGCTTGGCACTTGTAAGGACTATCATCAGCCTGGAAGTCAGCCCGGAAATGGCTCATCTTGTCGACCCTGGGTACAAACTGCTTCCTACCAGCTTGCCTCATAACTCGGAGAGGTACGTAAGGGTACGTTCCTCTCAGACCGATCAATATCAGAAAAGGTGCGTCTCGGGATCGGGCGATGAATTCTTCAGTCGGAAACCATTCGAACATCCATTGTACTTGTTCCTCGGTCAGATTATCAAATAGCTCGAACCATCCTTTGGCATCCTCTGGCTGAGCAAACATATCAGGGATATAATTCATTCGCTTTGGGTGATGGAAAGTGATATGATCGTCCCAGTCCCTTCGTTGAATCTCTTATCGGTATTCACCCTTTTGTAGATGCTCCACGAGCCACAGCTAAAGCAGCAAATTGCAACCCTCGAAGTGACTAGCTCCCCGTTGACACTTCTCTAGGGCTCGGTATATTTCTGCGACGATCATGGGCACGATGCTGAATGGTTGCCCTCCAATTCCTTCCATTAAGGTTTTAGTAACCATGGCTAGTCGGGTGTGGATTCTTGCTTTCTTCATTGGAAACACAATCAGCCCCAGAAAACAGAACATGAATACAAAGACCCTTCGATGAATATGCCCCAATGAAGTGATGGCAAACTCATCAGGATATGTACGGTAGGATTTGCTGTGACCGTACCTCTCGTACAAATATTCAAAGGGGACATACGATTCTTTGAGGCATGTCAGCTCTGGATTCTTCTTCAGACCCATCATTTTGAGGAAACCCCTGCCCTTGCGGTTCTCAGGCATCAATAAACCTGGAGTCTCCCATACCAAATCGGCTAATCCTCCTATTTGTTCTAGCAAAGGTGTCATCTCAATTTCTCCGAAGCGGAAGACGGACCTTTCACAATCCCCAAATAGAGTAGCAGTTTCTATGATCTTGTTGTTGGGTTGAATTTCCAGGAGGGAGGGTAGATTCCCTAGATATTTTCTAACAAGAGTCTGGTCACTGAAATGAAGATCTTTCCACCAGCTTAGCAGTCTCGGGTGGATGTTGGTAACCATGCCGAATCTGGGGATTTCATTCCTCATTATCTGCAAGAAAATAAGGTTAGGCCCTTTCCCCCACCGGACTCGACTATTTAACATCAATAATTGGCATAAAAGCATTTAGTTCTCCAAATAAATGCACAGAACGTGGTATTGTCCGTTTGGGTTTCAGGGAAACCCAGTGGACTTTGGACAAGGCTATCTTAGAGAGTCATTATGCGGACAACATAACTGACTCGGCTAGGTTTGACAATGATGCATGCACAGTTAAACAGAGTAAGGTTTCTTTGGGGTTTTAGACTGGTACCCTTGAGCGGACAACTCCAGGGGGAAAGGCATGGAACCGTCGACTACACCGTTGATCGACTGGTTTTACCGTAAATACGCCTTTTCCGGATTTAGGGGGTGATAATATTGGAAGAGCGCAACCACTTATTATAAGCGTTGCCATAGGATTTGCTTGGCACGAGTGGACTATGATGTTGAGCATGATTATGCGACAATTAGAGGCATGTTGTCACGTATTTGCACGTTCAAGAAAGCAGTAAATACAACAGTTTCATAATTTAAAGCGGAAATGAAGGAAAGCAGTAAAGGCAAGAAACAAAGAAACAAGTCAGTTTTGTAGTTGAAAAGGAAATTGAATGCTTAAAAGAAATAAACAAATAATTGCGCCTAAAGAAGCATAAATTCACAGTAATAGCCTGAAATGGTAAAAGCCTAAAAATTTCAACAGCAGAGTCGCCATGCTGTCGCGCCCCCTTTTTCTCGCGAAATCGGGTTTATGACATTTGGGAGGACAACTCATTCCTTTTGGGAATTGGGTTTGATTTGAAGAGTCGCCACCTAATGATCAGGGTGCATTAGGACACCAAGGAGATTTGATTTGAGTAACCAGAGATTGGGTAAGGGCTTGAAATTATTCTAAGGGGAAGGTGTTAGGCACCCCTCAGAATCCACTTGTGTGGTTCCCAGCCCGACTATTATTGTGAATTTGGGTACAATTAGGATACAAACAAATAGGGCTCAAATAAGAGGAGATTTCGTCACATAAAGGTTTGAAAGTAAACAAGGTCTGAAAGAATAATTAGAAAAGTTGATTTTAAAAACAAAAAGTTAAAAAATCAAAAATAAAGAATAAAGGGAGAGGGGTCCTAGGTTTATTAATAATATGGATCACCCTACACAATGCCCGGTAATCACTCCTCAATGAGGGGCTACACGTGACATTATCGCGTGGTCATCATATCCATATATACCCTTCCCACCCCGTTAAGGTATTAAAGCGCGGAATGGTCTCGTTTACCTATTGCATGCTATTACCCGTCCCAATCCTATCAGTCACGGAGGTATTAGGATTACTAATCCTAAAGGGAAGGGATGTTAGGCTTATTTGTGGTTTCAAAGGGGATAATTCTAAGGCGACATACAAAACACGTATAACAAGTTGGGGGGAAAGCACATAACAAGCAAAGGCTCAAATATACCCCCTTTCAACAAAGAAACACGTAATTAGCATGACTTACACGTACTGTTTAGGGTCTGATTGAATACTAAACGTGAAATAACTTAAAGGTTAGGGCAGACTGATTTATTACATAATTCAGATAAGAAGCCCGAATCAGGCCTGCCTGCTGGTTGTAATTAATAGAACTGATTCAGTTTATAACTTTTTCCCTAAGGCTTACCTAAGTGTTGGACAAGGATCCTATAGGAATGGTATCTATTGAATTCAGAAAGCAACGAAGTAACAGGGTTTAAAGTGAACTGGACACATACCGATTAAAAAAGGAATCAGATTATTAAAAGAAAGGCCAGTTTTTAACGAAGATTATAAGTTCTACAGCTAATAGTACCTGTTGTTACTGATTTTTAGTTCCTTATGTGAATGAAGCGGCTCAGATTCGATTAGGAGTTCCTATAGACATGCTTTCTACGCGTAGTTGATTTTGAACATGGTATAAAATGCAGAAGACTCATTTTAAACTTATGGACATGATATCTAGGTGCTGAATTTTGTTTAAGACCTATGAACATGATATCTAGGTGCTGAACGTACAGATTTAGATAATCCTGTAAGCATGATTTCTATATGAATGTAGTAGTCCTATGATCATGATTTCTATGTGAATGATGGGTATACAGAATTCAAAGGACTTATAGGCATGATTTCTATGTGCATATGCAGAATTCAAAATTCCTATAGGCATGATATCTACCCCTTTTTGCATATATAGTTACCCGTCCCTTTTCACTATCCATCCCCAAGAGTTTACTACAAGTTATTACAGCCCGGAATAAAGTAAAAATACATCAGAAAACAAATAAATAAAAGTACAACCAAGGAGAGCCCGATTCAGACTTCATGTCTGAAATATGAGGTAAACCAACTCCAGGAGATCATGATCCAAAGCCTTTCTCTCATTTGAGTGTGTCAAAGTTCCCTAAGAGCCTCGAAGGGACTCCGGGCAATGCTCACACCCAAATGTATTATCAGATTGGGACAAGTGCAGTGGAAGGGCCAGCCCTCAAGTGTCCAAGTTCAGAGGGAACTCAAAGGGTCCCAAGACAAGGCTCACAAGAGGGGGGCAGAACTTAAAGACTAAGAAAGTGTGCAAGTGCAGAATAGAGTGCTAAAAGGGAAAAAAAGAGGAAATCGGCTACAGGTAAGCACACACAGGGGAATTCAGGGTAAAAGAGCTTGTTACTTAGGCAAAGGCAAACTTTAGGCATGCCCAGCAATGGGGAGTGCTAGCACACCTATAAGCCTGCCAGAACACATACTATTAGAGGCTAGGATCCCGAGGGGATCAAGTTCAATTCATGGACAATAACTTGCATATTGCCATGCCTCAAACCATAGCTTAAACACATAGGGGGCAGGGGTTTGGGATTCATAATAGAACAGGCAGAAAGAAATCAACAAGCTAGAATGAGTGTTGAACTATACATAAGCAGTAAATAGGGATACCAAAAGCAGTAAATAAACACATTGTTGTGGTGCTGAAACTTAAATCAGGACATACCAGTTTCAAAGAAGCAAATAAAGAAAAGTAGGCAGTAGGTCTTGTAAACAGGCCACAGTACAAGCAACAAGAAAGAGAATACTTTTGCAGTGTATGTGTAAGTTTTTTTTTTGAAAGACTACCAGTGATTCTGTATGTCAATGAAAAGGTCGTGTATTTATAGTGTGAAAAACAGGCAAAAATAAGGTAAGAAAATAATTAAGGAACTGGATATCATTTAAGAATCAAGACTTCCTTTAACTAAGGGATTCAGACTCAAACGGGAAAACTATTTAAGGAAAGAAATCAAATAAACATCTTGTGTAAAGTAGGCAATTAGGGGTAAATACATAGGAGTTTAATTAAGGGAAGAAGTTTGAAGTACACGGTTAAAACAAATAAGGCAAGAGTTAACTAGTATACAGTAAATCAAGAGGTCAGAGATTTTGTAAATATTGGTCCATGAATGAACCAAGCCAGAAAGCTAAGGAGAGTTTTGACTCAAATCGAGTAACAAGGAAATCAGCAAACAAGGAAAGAAAATCAATCAAACTTATACAAAAAGGGAGTCTGAAATCAATCAAAATTGAAAGCCATTTTTAGAGGGAGGTTCAGCACAAGAGCATACAAGTATTAGGCATTCGCAGCTAGGTTTAGGACACAAAAGAAGAAGTGTCATGCAATTGTAAAATCAGTAAAAGAGAAATAGTATCAAATAGCATATAAGGGTCCAGCACAAAGTCCTTAGAAGAGGTATAGTAGAAAATCAGAATTGCTTAAAGAAACAGAGATTTCCAGACTCAGTTAACAAATTCAGAAAACTCGAAGTAGGTCCAAAAGAGTTAGGTTTTCTTAAATCAAACAAGCTCAAAGATGAAGAGCAAGAAAACCACTAGCCAAGGGTCTTAAAACTCGGATGAACCCCAAATTTAGGGTTCTTGCCATTAACCGAGTGCAGAGACGAAAGGGCAAGTGATTAAGGGAAAAGATACTAATTGAAACAGGTTCAGAGGTCTCAGAAAGGAACTGAGACCTTTAGCATGCTCTTTTAGTAGTAGGAACTCATGATAAGCATAGTAAAAGAACAACATGTGAAACCAGTAGAAGAACTAGTATAAGAAACAAATAGGAACATGGTGAAAAAACTTAACAAGAACACAGTAGGAGAAAACAAGGTAGACGGAACGCACAAAGAACACAGTAGAAGCAACTGATAAGAACATGGTAGAAGAACTTTAACAAGAACACAGTAGGATAAACATGGTAGAAGAAACATACAAGAGAAAAGAAAATCAGAGAAGCACACAAGAGACAAAGAAAATCAGAGAAACATAACTCAAAAACCCTAGATCGGAAAAATAAAGGTTTTGAAAGCATGGTTTTAAAAGAAATATCAAGAAGTCATTTTAAAAGTTTAGGGAAAACCTGGATCTAGAACAGATCTAAAGAAATCATAAGAACCATAGAAGCTAGGGTTTCAGAGGAACCCAAACGGTGAGAAAGACTTGGATCGTTGTTGATCTAACCAGGAGGAGGCGAAGCCAGGCTCGAAACAGACATGGCTTGCCAGAGCGAGGCCGGAGATGGCCCTAAAACTTGAATCGAACCAGGTCTGGATGAAGCTTCTTCGTGTTCAAACCATGAAACCTCAACGAACAGGTGTGTAGGAACCCTAGAGGGCCGGTGGGTGGTGAAACCACCATGGATTCAGGCCAGGAGGTGGCCGAAGATGGATGAAACTCATCGTAGCGGAGGGGGAAGGGGAAGGTTCTAGAGAGAACCAGAGATAGAGAGATAGAGAGAGAGTCGGTTGAGTGAGGAATGAGAGGGGTCTTGGGGGTCGTTTGGTTTAATTTGGTAAGGGGAAATAGGGGCCGTTGATCTTAGAGATCAACGGCCAGGATGAGACGGGTAAGTGGGGTTCCGGGTTCGGGCATGGGTAAAGCGGGTATGGGTCGAGTTTCAATTGAATTGGGCTGGGAAAATGGGGTCCAACTTTGGGCTACAATTGAAAGCCAATTTGGCTATATTTTAAATAGCCCTTTTTCCCCTTTAATTTATAAAAAATAGTAAGTAAATTTATGAAAACAAATTGAAAGCACTAAATGATTTACAATATATAATTAATAATTTAAAAATATAAGATCCCCTTTATAAATATGAGACGAATTTAAACCTAAAATGGTTAATATTGCCATTATGCAATTTTATCCTTAAAAATACCAAATAAATTTGTAAAAATGTGTGAAAAATATCTTAGCTATATTTTAGTATAAACATAAGAATCCAACAAATGAATCACCAAAATGATAATATTGGTGACAATTATTGGTTTCTCTTGATAAAATAGGGCAGTAAATTGGTTTAAACATTTTTGAAACATTAAGGAAAAATAATAAAACCTCGGGATGTACTCATATATGCCTATATAGGCTATTTTGAGGGTATGTTGCATATTTAAAAATACAGAAAAAAATTGGGTATCAACAGTGAGTATTATGTTTAATATTATAAGGTTATTTTTGTATTGTATTCATACTTTTATAATATACTAGTCTCTATAGACATGCGTTGCCACGTCGTCTATAGAATTATTGTCATTTAGTAGAAATTTTATGTAAGAAATAATAATATTTTTTTCCGTATTAATATTCAAAATAAATTTAGTTGAACTATAAAATAGAAACTAAAGTAATAGAAATCTAACTGTATAAACTTCAATTTGCTCTCATTCATCAAATTAATGCCAGAAGGCATGTGGTTGCTCCCTTGGTATAGTTCGTCGCTTGTATCCTCTCTATCTTTGTTCTCCGCTGAATACGACTAGTTAGAAAGACTTATAAAGATAGGAGTATGTCTCTTTAATTAGTTGTTTATATATTATATATAAATCCCGGAAAGACTCGTACATATAGTAAGTCTCTTGTACATTAAAAACGCATCTACTACTTACTCGAGGGGATGCTTTATGCTTTTAAAAGATATAAAACTCCATCAATTACGAAGGTATAATAAAATTTTACTACATGTAAGAACCTTTAAATTCTAAATAATTGGTTCTATGTAATTCTTTAGGCTTTGAAGTTGAATAATTTAATTTTGGTTGGTTTAGTCAAATCTTTAAGCTTTTTATTTGGCTTTTTTCCTCTCCAGACATAATGACTCAATTTTTTTCGAGTAGCAACAAAATCACACAAAAACTTAGATATTCATAGAATCTCCATAACAACAATGCACAAATTTTGATCCTATCGATTTAGAAAGAGACTCCCCTAAGAAACATATGATCCAGAATTGCCAAATAATCAAAATAGCGTAAAAACGCTAGAGGAAAAATAAATTTGCTTTTTCCTTGTAACGACCCGGCCGGTCATTTTAAGAATTAACGCCCCGATCCCCTATTAACTGCATTCCCCGTGTTTGTTTCTGCTATTGTGAGTTGCAGGGAGGATTTATTTGGAGTTTCGGAGAGTTTTGGGACACTTAGTCCCTAAATGAGAGTTTAAGTTTTAGAATTTGGATCGTAGTCGGAACAGTGTGAAGACATTCTCGGAATGGAATTCCGTTGGTTCCGTTAGCTCCGTTGGGTGATTTCGGGCTTAGGGGCGTGTTCGGATTGTGTTTTGGAGGTCCGTAGCTTAATTAGGCTTGAAATGCCGAAAGTTGAATTTTTGAAGTTTCCGGTTCGATAGTGAGATTTTGATATCGAGGTCGGAATGGAATTCCGGAAGTTGGAGTAGCTCCGTAGTGTGGAATGTGACGTGTGTGCAAAATTTTAGGTAATTCGGACGAGGTTTGATAGACTTTTTGATCGAAAGAGAGTTTTTGTAGTTCTAGTCTTGAGTCCGATGCTAATTGGTTGATTCGATGTTCTTTGAGGTGTTTTGAAGATTTGTATAAGTTTGGATAGTGGTATATGACTTGTTCGTGCTTTTGGTTGAGGTCCCGGGGGCCTCGGGGTGATTTCGGATGGTTGACGGAAAGTTAGTAATTTGGAGTTGCAGTTGATGTTTATGGCTGCTGTCATAACCGCATCTGCGGTTGAGAGGCCGCAGGTGCGACTCCCGCAGATGCGGAATCAAGCCGCAGAAGCGGCCAAGAGGTGAGTCGCGAGGAGCCGCAGAAGCGGATGCCTGGATGCATCTGCGATGGCGCAGGTGCAAGTGAGCGACCGCAGGTGTGGTCCCAGGCCTTTAAGTGAGAACTGCAGATGCGGTTGGTTAGACCGCAGAAGCGGGATCGCAAAAGCGGGTAATGGACCGAAGGTGCGGAATCCCTAGTCAGAAAGTATATAAGGTTTCCTTCGCGAATTTTTGCTAAGTTCTCCATTTTTTAAGACGGGAAGTGAGCTAGGGCAGTAAATTTCAAAGGGAAATCGGAGGTTTACAGTCAGGTAAGCTACCTAAGCTTCAATACTTGAGTCTATGATCATTTTTCCATTGTTAAATCGTGGTATTCGTGGAAATTAAGGAAGAAAATTAAGGGATTAGGGCTTGATATTGGAGAGCTTTGAGTGGTGATTTGAGGGACCAATTGAGGTCCGATTTTGGTGATTTTGGTATGCATGAACTCGTGAGAGTGTGAGGATTCTGAATTTGTAAGTTTTACCCGATTCCGAGACTTGGGCCCGTGGGGCATTTTGGTCATTTCTCCTAATTTCGCGTATTAGCTTAGAATTAATTAGTGGAATCAGTTACTTGAAGTTTTATTTACATTATGCAATTTGATTTGAATAGATTTGGGCCATTTGGAGTCGAGTACTCGTGGCAAGAGCGTGGTTTCGGGTTGATTTTTGAGCTGGTTCGAGGTAAGTGGCTTGCCTAACCTTGTGTGGGGAAACTCCCCTTAGGATTTGGCATTGTTGATATTTGAAATGCCTTGTACGTGAGGTGACGAGTGCATACTTGTGCTAATTATTGAAAATTTTATTTTCATTAAGTAACTAAAATTGTGTTTCCTTTCCTGTTTATACTACTTGCAATTTAAGCCTATTGTTAGCTTAGGGAAGCATGTCAAATTGACTTAATTGCTTATTTGCTCAACTGCCTTATCGGGATTATGTGCAGCATGCTAGGTTAGAAATACATATTTTACCTTGGTGTGAAATTTGATTGAATTGAGTATTCTTCATGTTGCTACTGTGTATTTACTTTGGGACTACGATACGGTATCCCGGGAGATCCCTCTGTATGTTTACTTTGGGACTACGGATTTGTATTCCGGGAGATCCCCCTGCACTTTTACATTGGAATTATGGGACTGCACCCGGTAGATTCCCCCAGTACTGAGTATTTACATTTGGGACTACGGATCGGGATTCCGATAGATCCCCGCGCACTATGAGTTGGACTACAGGACGGTATCCCGGGAGATCCACTGGATATTTATATTTGGGACTACAGGAAGGTATCCTGGGAGATCCCCGGTTGTTATCTCTATGTTGAGTTGTCACGACCCAACTTTCCCTCCGTTTGGGTATCGTGATGGCACCTAGTCTTAGGGACTAGGTAAGCCTAACTCATACTGAAATACCACAATAATAAATGAAATTTAACAGTTTTGAAGCAGAAATCTCTATAAAATTTATAATTCCCAAAACCCGATAGTACAAGTCATAAGCTCTACAGAATTTCGCTACAACTTCTAAACACAACCGTATGGAAATAAGTACAACAGTGTGATTGTATAATAGGAAGGTGACTCCGAAGCCTGCGAACGCAGCAGCAGGTTTACCTTGAGTCTCCTCGGCAAGAATCCTCTCAGATACTAACGATCAATACCTGGATCTGCACAAAAAATATGCAGAAGTGTAGTATGAGCATACCACAGTGGTGCCCAGTAAGTATCAAGACTAACCTCGGTGGAGTAGTGACGAGGAACAGTCAAGACACCTACTGATCTAATATACAGAACATGATATTTATATAGAGCCCACGCGATACGGCTAACAATACAGTAATTAAAAATAAGGAAAGAAAACAGCAAGTACTCAACATAACACAATCAAGAAAACACGGAAAGGTAAGCGAGAATACAACCCAAATCCGAAATCACAAATAAAGTAAAGACAAGTCATAACTCAACAACTCCGATAGTTTTCACCTTAAGTCTTAACCAGCAAGCGTCAATCAAATAGTCAAACCTTTCAAGTGATAAAAATATTTCGAAATATACTTCCTTCAAATAAATGTTCTTTTCAAAAAGAGTTCTTTCAAAATAAATGCTTTTCGAATATAATCTTTTCAAATAGATAACCTTCGCATATCAGTCACCCTGTGACACCTCATCTCATAATCATACAATACGGGTCTCAATACCTGAACCCTAACACTTGGCATCCTGTGCCCTCATCACACCTCCTAATCATACTGACAACTCACGTGCCCAAAAGATTCATTCTCACATGGAAGGCAAACAACAAGGGTGTGCGTCTATACTGAGAAATCTCAAGGAGCCTCCTATCCGATAAGGGTGCTTAGCCACGTGTATGCTTGTGCAAGTGTCCTATCATAGTTCATACAAGCTAGTAAGCATAAGGACAGAAACGGACAGCACATATACTATTTACACAGGGATAGGATCAATGAAAACAACAGCTCAGAACACAGAGATAACAAACAGGGGATCTCCCAGGATAACGTCCCGTAGTCCCAAACATAAATGTGCAGAGGATCTCCCAGGATATCCTCCCGTAGTCCAAATCGTAAATATGCAGGGGACTCTCCCGGAATACCGATCCGTAGTCCCAAAGTAAATATCCAGTACAGGGGGATCTCCCGGGATATCGTCCCATAGTCCCAAATATAAAGGTGCATGGGGATCTCCTGGAATAATGATTCGTAGTCCCAAACTAAATATCCAGTACAGGGGATCTCCCAGGATATCGTCCCGTAGTCCCAAATGTAGAGGTGCAGGGGGATCTCCCGGAATACCGATCCGTAGTCCCAAAGTAAATACACAACAGCAACAATGACAATAATAAAGAGTACGGCAAGTGAGTCAACTCAAGAACTATAAATCACGAAGAAACGGTAGGAACAGCTCACAAGGAATAACCATAGAAAAGAATGCTGGCATAAAGGGAACGATTCAAAAAAAGGGAAATCTAACAAGTAGCAACGATCCCATAATATACAAGTCAATAACAAGGAAATCAACACGAGTCAAGTGATTCCAAATAAAGGCAAGTCAAGAACGATATATGCTATCTAACTCCTTTTAAGGTTGGACAATTACGAGGATATTCGACAATTCAATTAAGGAAAGATGATCTTAGCTTCACTTAAGACTAAACAATTTCAGGAGGGACAATGATAAATTCTCAATAAGACAAGCAGGTACGAAGAGATAGCATGACAATAAGAGAGGCAAAATTCTTCAGTTAAATCAAATAGGATTCGATTAGGCCATAAGAGTGAATCATGAAGCAATTAATTCCAATTAAGCATGTAGAGGTGAAACTAGTAAATAGGAAACTCAGTCATGTCAAGAACACATTCATACACAGTGAATATAAAGACCTAAGAACCCTAAAGGCCAATTTTCCAAAAATAAGTCCGAGCACGCACTCGTCACCTCGCGTACACGAACTACAATTAACATAGAAGACTCAAATCCTAAGGGGAAGTCTCCCACACAAGGTTAGGCAAGATACTTACCTCAATCCGGCCAATTCAATACTCAATTTAGCTTTTCCTTTACCAATTCATCAACGCTCGGCTCAATCTAGCCAAAAATGACTTGAATACATCAAACAATGCAAGAGAAAACAATTCAATTAACAAAACTATGATTCTTATACAATTTGCAAAAAGTCAACAAAAGTCAACTCCCTGAGCCCGCACCTCGGAACCCGACAAAATTTACAAAAACTGAATACCCATTCCGATACGAGTTCACCCATACGTAAATCGACACCATTTGTCCCTCAAATCATCATTTTACATTATTGAAAGATTTCACAATTTTTTCCCAAATTTTCCTTTAGATTCTCATGAATTTAATGTTAAATCTAAGATATAATCACAATATATAGTTGGAAATTGATTAGAGACACTTACCCAATGATTTGGTATGAAAATCTTCTCTCAAAATCACCCACTCTCGGAGATAGGGTTCAAAGAATATGAAAAAATGAGCAAAAACTCGAGTTACATAGTTGAAAACAAGCTGCAGATGTTGCATTTGCGATCCAGGGTTCGCAATTGCGAACCCTCGCAAAAGAAAAGAAAGCCTTCATAATTGTGAACAAGGAAGGGCTGGAAAAGGTCGCATTTGCGAAAAAAAGTTTGCAATTGCGAACTGGGCATCGCAATTGCGATTGATATGTTCGCAATTGCGACCATACCAGAAGCAGCAGTTTTTCCCGACATAAAAATGAGCATAACTTCCTCATGCGATGTCCAAATTCGATGATTCTTTTTGCTATGGCTCCAAAATTACGATACGGATCTAATAGTTCAATAAAAACTGAATTTGGAGCTCATTTGTTTAATGTGGTACCCTTTATTCCCAAAGAAACGACGTTGAAACATCAAATAAGAGCGCAATACAACTCGAAACACACCCGAGGCCCCGGGGACCCCGTCTACACACACAAACAAGTCATATAACCTAACACGGACTCGCTCGAGGTTTCAAATCATATCAAACAACGGCGAAACGCCGAATCACACCACGAATCGAGCTATGAACTTCCAAATCTTCCAACTTCGAAAACTTGTGCCGAAACCGATCAAATCAACCTGGAATGACGCCAAATTTTGCAGACAAGTCCAAAATGGCATAACGGGGCCGTTCCAACTCTTGGAATCGCATTCCGACCCCGATATCTCAAAAGTCAACTATGGGTCAAACTTCTCCATTTTCCAAACTTCAACTTTTCCAACTTTCGCCGAAACGCCTCAAATTACCCTACGGACCTCCAAATCCAAATCCGAACGCACACCTAAGTCCAAAATCACCATACAAAGCTGTTGAGATCACCCAAAACCCATTCCGGGGCCGTTTAATCAAAAGTCCAATTCCGGTCAAATTCTCACCGTTTAAACTTCCAAAACTAGTTTCCTTCTTCCAATTTGACTCTGAATCATCCGTTAACTGAATTCAACCATGCACGCAAGTCGATACAGATATTATGAAGTTGTTCAAGACCTTACACTGCCAAACGGAGCTTAAATTCTCAAAATGACCGGCCGGGTCATTACATCCTCCCCCTCTTATAACCAACGTTCGTCCTCGAACGTGCCAAGATTCGCCTCGAAGTCCTCAAGTTGCTAAATACACACTTCCAACATACACCCGCGGGTGATCCCACGTCACCCAACCCACATAAACCTGACGACATCATCTCAACTAAAATTTAGCCTTTCTATCAATATCAATAAGCCTTAGAGCCAGAATTCTCACCTTCCATCCATTTCCAAAGACCCAATTCTAAATCCATACCCGGTATCAGTCTCAACCAGCTACATCAATTCGTGCCAACACCCATATAAGACAACCTTACAACATGACACATCGCACATAGGCCCACAGTAACATTGTTGATCACAATATTCGCTCGAAACCAAATTAAGCACCGGCCCTAAGCCTCATATTCAATAGGGACCCTTTTCAAACCTCCACAACACTGGCTATGATACAATAACCAAGAACGCCACATAACTAAACACCCGAATCACCAAATCACAGCTAATACCAACGGGTACACACCCCACAAGCTAAAACTCAAGAAGCACAGAACGAAAATGACTGAATATGGAAAGGGAAAACACATAAGGGAACTATTAAGCAAGCCCGAGAAGCACAAATTTTTCTATCAATGCTAATCTACAAAACAATCTAACAAGAAAGAATTAAAGCATATAAAAGAATCACGAGGATCTCACACTGATATAACTCCCACCGTGGTACACAGCCCGGTCTCAACACATCAAATCACATGAAATCACGAGGGTCTCTCCCTCAACTCTAAATCACAAGTAGGATATACATCAAACCAATTAGAGCCTCTCGCTAAATCAATTCTGCCACAATTTACAACAAGTGCTGGCTCCCACACTGATGGAGCATAAACATCACGGCTCGTAGCCAAAAATACTCATAAATCATATCAAGCCTACCAAAAAAGACAACAGGAATCTACTACTAGTCTCATAACTCTCAACAATGAATTAAACAGACGATAGACACGGGCTATCACTCATAAATCCTCCCAACAGGGTAACTGTGACGACCCGACTCGTCCTCACGTGTGTTACCGCCCCGTTTTCCCCATTTTATATTTCCTTATGTTTCAGTATCAGTATAGATGTGTTGGAGTTGATTTGGATTGGGTTTGATAAGAAATGAGACACTTAGTCACTTTTAAGAAGGCTTAAGTTGGAAAAGTCAACCGGACGTTGACTTTTGTGTTAGAGGGCTCGGATATGAATTCCGATGATTTGGTTAGCTTCGGGGGATGATTTGTGACTTAGGAGTGTAATCAAAAGTGATTTTGGAGGTCTGGAGTAGAACTAGGCATGAATTGGCGAAGTTAGTATTTTGGCGAATTCCGGTTGATAGGTGAGATTTTGATCTGAGGGTCGGAATGGAATTCCGAGAGTTGCAGTAGCTTCGTTAGGTGATTTGGGATGTGTGTGCAAAATTTCAAGTCATTCGGAGGTGATTTGGTTGGGTTTTTGATCGAATGTGTATTTCGGAAGTTTTTGAAAGAACTTAGGCTTGAATTCGATGAGAAACGATGGTTTTAGTGTTGTTTGAGGTGTTTTGATGATTGGAGAAAGTTTGAATAAGGTATTGGATCATGTTTGTATTTTTGGTTGAGGTCCCGGGGGCCTCGGGGTGATTTCGCATGGCTAACGGGATGAAATTTAGAGTTTAAGGACTGCTGAGTGGTCTGGTATCTGGTATTTTCGCTTCTGCGGAAATGGACCGCAGAAGTGGTTCCGCAGAAGCGTATGAGGAGTCGCAAAAGCGAGGTTGGGCATTTTGGAGATTTCCGCAGGAGCGGACTATTTCCCGCTTAAGCGGTTCCGCAGAAGCGGTTAGTGACCGCAAAAGCGGTCCAAGGCAATAAGTGAGATTCTGCAGATGCGGTAGTCGCAGAAGCGACAAAGGCTCCGCAGAAGCGGAAATAACTGATCAGAAGTGGGTTTTTAATCCCTTCGCGAAATTTTACAGAACACATATTTTAACTTCGGACTTGGGGTGTTCTTGAGCGATTTTGAAGAGGAAATTCAAGGACTTCGATCAGGTAAGCATTCTTGGACTTAGAACACAATTTTATCAGGCAAATACATGAAATTACACTGAAAACTCAAGGAATTAAGGTCAAAAATGGTGGTTTAGGGCTTGAAACCTAAGAGAACAAAAATGGGAATTTGAGGGGTCATTGGACTCCGATTTTGGTGTTCTTTAAATGCATGGACTCGTGGCGAGATAAGGAATCCGGTGATGTAAAATTTATAATTTTTCGAGAAGTTGGGCCCCGGGCTCGGGTTTTGCCGAACTTCGTGATTTTCAGATGTTTTTCGAGTCTTTTCGATTAGGTTATATTCCCCTAGTCATAATTTGTGACGTATTTGTTGTGGTTTTGGTTCAGATTCGACGCCAACGAAGAGGTGAATTCGGAAGGGCAGGGCATAAGAAGTAGACTTTGGCGGCTTGAGGTTGTAATAAATGTAAATACTGTGTTGAGGGTTTTGAAACCCCGAATTTCACAAACGTAGTGCTATTGAGTGACTTGCACGCCGCGATAACGGGGGTGGGGTAGAAGCACCGACGGGCAGGATTTGACTTGGCGTCCGTTCCCGTTTCAATAAAAATTACTACTAATTGATTGTAGATTGGTAATATCCTTATAAAAATGGATAATTGTTATCATGGGCCTTGTTGCCAAACTACTTGAATCGCCTTCGGGATATTTTTAAATGGTTTCTCTTACCAATATTTAATAAATATTTAAACTCAGTTCCGGGCAATTTGGATACTGTATTTGAAAAACTCGGCCATTTCTCTTAATTGTAGAAATTTAGTTAAATATTTTTAATGAAGTATTGGGCTGAATATTTTGTTATACTATTTGTGTGTTTTTTGGACTGAGTATGGGATCGGGCGAATGCATGTCGCAGTGGTATAGTAATGATATTGATATGAGGCCAAGTGACCTGTTTTGAAAGCCACGAGATGGCTTTTATTATTGCGCTTGGGCCGTAAGGGCCCTCCCCAGAGTCTGCACACCCCCCAGTGAAGCGTTGTCGACGTTAAATAAATGGAGCGGGCTGCACGCTGCAGCGGAGGTACTGGAGGTACCGGTTTATGTGTTGCATTGCAATATTTATTTGTCATTTATTCTCCACTGTGGTTGGTGTTTATTATAATTGTATTCGTTGTTTATTGTATTTTAACTTACTTTGTGTCTATTTAGGATTTTCTTTATCCTCAGACTTTATTTACGTTTATTAACTTTCTGAGTTGGAGAGTACTCACAATACTCCTGTACCCTTGTGTGCAGATCCAGGTACACCACAGTGGTGAGTGAGGACTTGTTAGCTGAGCAGAAATTATCTGGGAGTGTCGAGGTAGCTGCATGGCGTTCGCAGCCTTGATCTCTCCCTTCTATCTTTTATTATTTTATTCGTATTATTTTCTTAGTCGGACTTGTAATAGGTGAATAATCTGTTTCTAGAGGCTCATGTTCGTGACACCAGATTCTGTGGGCTATTTAGTATTTTATTTTGGGGTTTTCAAATGTTAGAGATTATATCAGAATTTCCGCATTTCATTGGTATTATAGTTGTGAATATTTATTTATCCATCTAGGTTATTTGGTTAAGGTTGTGTAAATGGTCGGGCTTGCCTAGCAGTGTGTTGGGCGCCATCACGACCGGGGTTTGGGTCGTGACAAGGTGGTATCAGAGCCTAGGTTACTTGGTCTCGCGAGTCATGAGCCGGTTTAGTAGAGTCTCGTGGATCGGTATGGAGACGTTTGTACTTATCCTCGAGAGGCTGCAGAACCTTTAGGAAATACTCCATATTCTTGAAACTCTTGTCGTGCGGTTTTGTTGAACTGTGAACTAAATCCTTATTATTCTATTCTCTCACAGATGGTGAGAACACGAGCTACCGAACGTGACGGACGACCACCAGTGCCACCTACTGAGGCCGCCAAAGGCCGTGGACGCGGTCGTGGTCGTGGCAGGGGTAGAGTAGCCGGGGCAGCACCTGTTAATCCGATAATTGCCCCAGCTCAGGATCAGGTTCCAGCTGTGGAGACCCCAGCAGCACCTGCTCAGGCACCAGCTGTGCCTATTGTGATTCCGGGTCTTCAGGAGACTTTGGCACAGATCTTGATGGTCTGTACTGGATTGGCTCATGCAGTTTCAGCTACCACAGCAGCAGCAGCTACTTCACAGACAGGGGGAGGCAATCAGACCCCGATGCCCGCACACCTGCGCAGGGAGTGCAGGGAGTGCAGGGGCTACAGACACTCAGCAGGTTGCACCAGCTCAGGGTTTTGTGGTTCCAGCTATGCCAGACGATGAGCAGCATCGTCTCGAGAGGTTTGGTAGACTCCAGCCTCCGACATTCGGTGGTGCTGAGGGCGAGGATGCCCAGAGTTTTCTTGACAGATGCCAGCGTATGCTCCGTACGGCGGGAATCCTCGAGTCGAGTGGTGTGGCATTTACTACTTTTCAGTTCATGGGGTCTGCTCTTACTTGGTGGGAGGACATTGAGAGGCGTAGGCCTGCCGGCGTTGCACCTCTGACTTGGCAGCAGTTCTCAGCTCTTTTTCTGGAGAAGTATATACCTCAGTACCGCAGGGAAGAGTTGCGTAGGCAGTTTGAGTAGTTGACACAGGGAGATATGACAGTGACTCAGTACGAGATGAGGTTTTCCCAGCTGGCTCGTCATGCTACATGGATGGTTCCATCAGATCGTGAGAGGATCAGGAGATTTATGGATGGTCTTAACTATCATCTCCGTATTTTGATGACTAGAGAGAGAGTATTGGGTGCTACGTTTGAGGAGGTGGTAGACATTGCTCGTGAGATTGAGTCAGTTCGCCGTAGAGAGCGAGAGGAGAGGGAGGCTAAGAGGCCTCGTGGATCAGGCAGTTACAGTGGTGCTCCGTCGAGGGGTCAGTTTTAGCAGAGTAGAGGTCGCTCTTTCAGGCCTGCTCAGTCAGCTCGTCCAGAGTATCGTGGTGGATCTTCAGGTCGTGGTCATCATGGGCCCCAGCAGGGTTAGACTTCACTCAGCGCCCTCCCAGCTCAGAGTTCATCTCATGCCCCATCAGTTCAGGGTTCTTCCGCGCCGATTGCAGCTGCTAGTCACTTCGGTGCGAGGGGTTCTCGTCAGACCCCATCTCCAGTACCGGGCAGCTGCTATGAGTGCGGAGAGTTGGGTCATTTTAGGAGGCAGTGCCCTCGCCTTCGTGGCAGACAGCATCAGCAGAAGGGTCAGCCCTCGACTTCTGCTCTAGTTACTTCATCACCCGCCCAGTCAGCTAAGGGTGGAGATCAGGCAGCAGGGGTCGCCCCAGAGGTGGAGATCGATCAGGCGGTGGCCAGGCTCATTTCTACGCTATGCCGGGCAGGACAGATGCCATTGCTTCAGACGCGGTCATTACAGGTATTATTTCAGTCTGTCACAGAGACGCCTTAGTATTATTTGATCCCGGCTCTACCTATTCATATGTGTCTTCATATTTTGCTCATCATTTGGGTACATCCCGAGGGTGTCTTGCCTTACTTGTTCATGTATCTACCCCGATGGGCGACACTATTGTTGTAGACCACGTATTTCGGTCGTGTTTGGTGACTATTGGGGGTCTGGAGACCCGAGTTGATTTATTGCTATTGAGCATGGTAGACTTCGATGTTATCCTGGGCATGGACTGGTTATCTCCGTGTCATGCTATTCTAGACTGTTATGCTAAGACAGTCACTTTGGCTATGCCGGGTGTACCGCGGATCGAGTGTCGTGGTGTGACTGACTATATTCCCAGCAGAGTTATTTCTTTCTTAAAGGCCCAGCGTATGGTTGGGAAGGGTTGTCATTCCTATTTGGCGTTTGTGAGAGATGTGGGAGCTGAGACTCCTAGCATTAAGTCGGTTCCCGTTGTGAGGGAGTTTCCCGATGTGTTTCCTGCAGACCTGCCGGGTATGCCGCCAGATAGGGACATTAATTTTGGTATTGACCTGGTGCCGGGGCACTCAGCCCATTTCTATTCCACCATATCGCATGGCACCAGCGGAGTTGAAAGAATTGAAGGAGCAGCTTCAGGAGCTCCTGGATAAGGGGTTTATTCGGCTTAGTGTGTCACCTTGGGGTGCACCAGTTCTGTTTGTGAAGAAGGATGGCACAATGAGAATGTGCATCGACTATAGGCAATTGAACAAGGTAACAATTAAGAACAAGTATCCCCTACCTCGCATTGATGATTTGTTTGACCAGCTTCAAGGAGCGAGGGTGTTTTCCAAGACTGATCTCCGTTCGGGTTATCACCAGCTGAAGATCAGGGATTCAGATATTCATAAGACTGCTTTCAGGACTAGATACGGTCATTATGTCTTTCGGGCTGACCAATGCCCCAGCAGCGTTCATGCATCTGATGAACAGTGTATTCCGGCCTTATCCAGATTCATTTGTCATAGTGTTCATTGATGATATCCTGGTATACTCGCGTAGTCAGGAGGAGCACGCGCAGCATTTGCGAGTTGTGTTGCAGAGATTAAGGGAGGAGAGGCTTTATGCAAAGTTCTCCAAGTGTGAGTTCTGGCTCGGTTCAGTGGCTTTCTTGGGACATGTGGTGTCCAGTGAGGGTATTCAGGTAGACCCAAAGAAGATAGAGGTCGTGCAGAGTTGGCCTAGACCGACCTCAGCCACAGAGATTCGCAGCTTCCTAGGGTTGGCAGGTTATTATCGCCGGTTTGTTCAGGGATTTTCCTCTATTGCATCGCCCTTGACTAAGTTGACGCAGAAGGGTGCACCATTTGTATGGTCCGGACGAGTGCGAGGAGAGCTTTCAGAAGCTCAAGACAGCTTTGACCACAGCTCCAGTATTGGTATTGCCATCAGCTTCAGGCTCTTATACGGTATATTATGATGCTTCGAGAGTTGGGATCGGATGTGTGCTGATGCAGGAGGGTAGAATTATTGCATATGCTTCTCGGCAGTTGAAGCCTCATGAGAAGAACTACCCTGTTCATGACTTAGAGTTGGCTGCTATAGTTCATGCTTTGAAGATTTGGAGGCACTACTTATATGGCGTATCTTGTGAGGTATATACGGATCATCGCAGCCTTCAGGATTTGTTCAAGCAGAAGGATCTTAATTTGAGGTAGCGTAGATGGTTGGAATTACTTAAGGATTATGACATTACAATTCTGTATCACCCGGGGAAGGCCAATGTAGTGGCTGATGCTTTAAGCCGGAAGTCGGTGAGTATGGGGAGTTTGGCATACATTCTAGTTGAGGAGAGGCCATTTGCAGTTGATGTTCAGGCCTTGGCCAACCAATTTGTGAGACTAGATATTTCAGAGCCCAGTCGAGTGTTGGCTTGTGTGGTTTCTCGGTCTTCCTTGTATGACCGCATCAGGGAGTGTCAGTATGATGATCCGCATTTTCTTGTCCATAAGGACAGAGTTCAGCATGATGATACCAGGGATGTGACCATTGGAGATGATGGTGTGTTGAGGATGCAGGGCCAGATTTGCGTGCCCAAGGTAGATGGGCTTCGGGAGTTGATATTGGAGGAGGCCCATAGCTCGCGGTATTCCATTCATCCGGGTGCCGCGAAGATGTATCAGGATCTTAGATAGTACTATTGGTGGCGGAGGATGAAGAGAGATATAGTGGAGTATGTAGCTCGGTGTCTTAATTGTCAGCAGGTGAAATATGAGCATCAGAGACCGGGTGGCTTACATCAGCAGATGGTTATTCCTGAGTGGAAGTGGGAGAGGATCACTATGGATTTTGTTACCGAACTCCCACGAACTCTGAAGAAATTTGATGCCATTTGGGTGATTGTAGACAGGCTGACCAAGTCCGCGCACTTCATTCTGGTTTGTACTACTTATTCTTCAGAGCGGCTGGCAGAGATTTATATTCGGGAGATAGTTCGATTGCATGGTGTCCCAGTTTCCATTATATCAGATCGGGGCACTCAGTTCACCTCTCAGTTTTGGCAGGCAGTTCAGCGAGAGTTGGGTACTCAGGTGCAGTTGAGTACAGCTTTTCACCCTCAGACGGACGGGCAGTCCGAACGCACCATTCAGATATTGGAGGATATGTTACGTGCCTGTGTTATTGATTTTGGAGGGTCATGGGATCGGTTTCTACCGCTTGCAGAGTTCGCCTACAACAATAGCTATCAGTCTAGCATTCAGATGGCACCGTATGAGGCCTTATATGGGAGGCGGTGTAGATCTCCAGTGGGTTGGTTCGAGCCCGGTGAGGCTAGATTGTTGGGGACAGATTTGGTTCAGGATGCATTGGAGAAGGTGAAGGTGATTCAGGAGAGACTCCGTACAGCACAGTCGAGACAGAAGAGCTATGCAGACAGGAAGGTTCGAGATGTATCTTTTATGATTGGTGAGAAGGTCTTGCTGACGGTTTCACCCACAAAGGGTGTTATGAGATTTGGGAAGAAAGGGAAGCTGAGTCCGTGGTTCCTTGGGCCTTTTGAGGTACTTAGGAGGATTGGGGAGGTGGCTTATGAGCTTGCCCTGCCACCTAGTTTGTCGGGCGTCCATCCAGTTTTTCATGTGTTTATGCTCCGGAAGTACGTTAGGACCCGTCCCATGTTCTAGATTTCAGTACAGTGCAGCTGGAGGGTGACTTGACTTATGAGGTAGAGCCAGCAGCCATTTTGGATCGTCAGGTTCGGAAGTTGAGGTCAAAAGATGTTGCTTTGGTGAAAGTGCAATGGAGAGGTCGGCCCATGGAGGAGGCTACCTGGGAGACCGAGCGGGAGATGTGGAGCAGATATCCCCACCTATTTGAGGCATCAAGTATGTTTCTTGACTCGCTCGAGGACGAGCGTTTGTTTAAGTTGGGGAGGATGTGACGACCCGACCCGTCATCACGTGTGTTACCGCCCCGTTTTCCCCATTTTCTATTTCCTTATGTTTCAGTATCAGTATTAGATGTGTTGGAGTTGATTTGGATTGGGTTTGATAAGAAATGAGACACTTAGTCTCTTTTAAGAAGGCTTAAGTTGGAAAAGTCAACCGGACGTTGACTTTTGTGTTAGAGGGCTCGGATATGAATTCCGATGATTTGGTTAGCTTTGGGGGATGATTTGTGACTTATGAGTGTAATCAAAAGTGATTTTGGAGGTCTGGAGTAGAACTAGGCTTGAATTGGCTAAGTTAGTATTTTGGCGAATTCCGGTTGATAGGTGAGATTTTGATCCGAGGTTCGGAATGGAATTTCGAGAGTTGCAGTAGCTTCGTTAGGTGATTTGGGATGTGTGTGCAAAATTTCAGGTCATTCGGAGGTGATTTTGTTGGGTTTTTGATCGAATGCGTATTTCAGAAGTTTTTGAAAGAACTTAGGCTTGAATTCGATGAGAAACGATGGTTTTAGTGTTGTTTGAGGTGTTTTGATGATTGGAGCAAGTTTGAATAAGGTATTGGATCATGTTTGTATTTTTGGTTGAGGTCCCGGGGGCCTCGGGGTGATTTCGAATGGCTAACAGGATGAAATTTGGAGTTTAAGGACTGCTGAGTGGTCTGGTATCTGGTATTTTCGCTTCTGCGGAAATGGACCGCAGAAGCGGTTCCGCAGAAGCGTATGAGGAGTCGCAGAAGCGAGGTTGGGCATTTTGGAGATTTTCGCAGGAGCGGACTATTTCCCGCATAAGCGGTTCCGCAGAAGCGGTTAGTGACCGCAAAAGCGGTCCAAGGCAATAAGTGAGATTCCGTAGAAGCGGAAAGTGACCGCAGATGCGGTAGTCGCAGAAGCGACAAAGGCACCGCAGAAGCGGAAATAACTGATCAGAAGTGGGTTTTTAATCCCTTCGCGAAATTTTACAGACTTCGGACTTGGGGTGTTCTTGAGCGATTTTGAAGAGGAAATTCAAGGACTTCGATCAGGTAAGCATTCTTGGACTTAGAACACAATTTTATCAGGCAAATACATGAAATTACACTGAAAACTCAAGGAATTAAGGTCAAAAATTGTGGTTTAGGGCTAGAAACCTAAGAGAACAAAAATGGTAATTTGAGGGGTCATTTGGACTCCGATTTTGGTGTTCTTTATATGCATGGACTTGTGGTGAGATAAGGATCCGGTGATGTAAAATTTATAATTTTTCGAGAAATGGGCCCCGGGCTCGGGTTTTGCCAACTTCGTGATTTTCGATGTTTTTCGAGTCTTTTCGATTGGGTTATATTCCCCTAGCATATTGTGACGTATTCGTTGTGGTTTTGGTCAGATTCGACGCACGAAGAGGTGAATTCGGAAGGCAAGGGCATAGCAAGCTAGGACTTTGGCCGGCTTGAGGTTAGTAATAAATGTAAATACTGTGTTGAGGGTTTGAAACCCCGAATTTGCACAACGTAGTGCTATATGAGGTGACTTGCACGCCGGATAACGGGCGTGGGGTAGAGCACCGACGGGGATTGTGACTTGGTCCGTCCCGTTTAATAAAAATTACTACCTAATTGATTGTAGATTTGTAATATCCTTATAAAAATGGATTAATTGTTATCATTGGGCCTTGTTCCAACTACTTGAATCCTTCGGGGATTATTTTTAAATGGTTTCTTACCATATTTATAAATATTAAACTCAGTCCGGGCATTTGATACTGTATTTGAAAACTCAGCCATTTCTCTTAAATTTAGAAAATTAAGTTAATATTTTTAAATGAAGATTGGGCTGAATATTTTTATACTATTGTGTGATTTTTGGACTGAGTATGGGGTCGGGCTGCACGCCGCAGTGGTATAGTAATAATATTGATATGAGGCCAAGGTCCTGTTTGAAGCCACGAGATGGCTTATTATTGCGCTTGGGCCGTAAGGGGCCCCTCCCGGAGTCTACACACCCCCAGTGAGCGCCGTCGACGTTAAATAAATGGAGTGGGCTGCACGCCTCAGCGGAGTACTGGAGGTACCGGTTTATGTGTTGCATTGCATATTTATTTGTCATTTATTCTCCATCTGTGGTGGTGTTTATTATAATTGTATTCGCTGTTTATTGTATTTTAGCTTTACTTTGTGTCTATTTAGGATTTCTTATCCTTAGACTTTATTTACGTTTATTACTTTCTGAGTTGGAAGTACTCACAACACTCCCTGCACCTTGTGTGCAGATCCAGGTACACCACAGGGTGAGTGAGGACTTGTTAGCTGAGCAGAAATTATCTGGGAGTGTCGAGGTAGCTGCATGGCGTTCGCAGCCTTGATCTCTCCCTTCTATCTTTTATTATTTTATTCATATTATTTTCTTAGTCGGACTTGTAATAGGTGAATAATCTGTTTCTAGAGGCTCATGTTCGTGACACCAGATTCTGTGGGCTATTTAGTATTTTATTTTGGGGTTTTCGAATGTTTGAGATTATATCAGAATTTCCGCATTTCATTGGTATTATAGTAGTGAACATTTATTTATATATTTAGATTATTTGGCTAAGGTTGTATAAATGGTCGGGCTTGCCTAGCAATGTGTTGGGCGCCATCACGACCGGGGTTTGGGTCGTGACAGTAACACATAAACAGAGTGCAACTCATGAAACGCACCCATAAGTGGAGTAACAATTAGGGGAACTCACCCCGATAAGCAGAACTGTAATGAACTACGGATGGTGCTCCTCTATAATAAATCAAAATCATACCTGAAATGACATCATCTGGCGTAGCGGCCTTAAGCCTACTATATGAAGCACAATAACGGGTCGAGCCTCCCCCTCTTGGGCGCCCTCTACTCGCCTGAATACCTCACTGTGACACATTGGCCCGAAATCTGGGGAAATCTCTCACCATGTGGCTAGTATCTCCACACTCAAAGCAACCCCTCTACTGATGTGGTTGTGGGAACTGTGCGGTACGGGTACTCTGAGACCCATGAACACCTGAATCACTATGTGAAGCCTGAAGCGCAAACTGAACTGGCTGACCCATGAAACCTCAACCATGTCGCACCCTGCCTCCAGAATAAGGGCCAGCAGATATCTCCGGTCTACGAGCCCTCCTCGCCTCCCTGTACTCTCTCTCCTGATTTCGTCTGTCCTCTCGTTCCCGGTCCTACATGCCCTCTAACCGGCGAGCGATCCCTACCACCTGCTGAAACAAAACATCTGACTCTAACTCTCGAGCCATGCTGAACCGAATATCATGGCTGAGCCCCTCAATGAATCCACGGACTCGCTCTCTAACTGTAGCGACTAAGGCAGGTGCATGTTTGGCCAAATCGCTGAATCTGACGGCATAATCTAATACTGACACGGTGCCCTGACGTGACTGCTCAAACTCCGCGCGCCATGCATCCCGAAGTGACTGAGGTACAAACTCTCTCAAAACATCTCTGAAAACTGAATCCATGTAAGTGAAGCTGGATCGGCCGGCTACCCAATTCATATGCCCGCCACCACTAATAAGGTGCTCCCTTAAGCTGGAACATAGTAATAGCAACCCCACTCGTCTCAACAATAACCATAGTACGGAGAATGCGATGGCACTCCTCAATAAACCCCGTGCGTTCTCTGAAGACCAACCACTGAATGTAAGAGGGTCATAGCCCTTGAACCTTGCAAATCTATATTGCCCTTCCTCAAATGTTGCTGCCCTAATTATGAGCTGAACTGGGACCATAGGTTGTGTCGCCCTGACACCTGGAACCTGACCAACGTGAACTCACTGCTCTGGAATGTGGTCTAACTACGGCACGTACTCCTCGTCGGCCTCTGCCTCTACCTCTAGCGACACCTGCTCCGGGAGCAGCGCCGTCGATAATTGCAGCTCGTGTCCTCACCGTTGGTGAGAGAATGGAATGATAAAAGTTCAAACTCTGAGATCAATAAGCTCGCTCGATAGGAATGAAAGAAGTGAGATTGTCCTAATAGTTCCGTAGCCTCTCGAAGATAAGTACAGACGTCTCTGTACTAATCCACAAGACTCTACTAAACTCGCTTATAACTCATAGCACCTATGAACCTAGAGCTCTGATACCAACTTGTAACGACCCAACTTTCCCTCCGTTTGGGTATCGTGATGGCACCTAGTCATAGGGACTAGGTAAGCCTAACTCACACTGAAATACCACAATAATAAATGAAATTTAACAGTCTTGAAGCAGAAATCTCTATAAAATTTATAATTTCCAAAACCCAGTAGTACAAGTCATAAGCTCTACAAAGTTTCTCTACAAATTCTAAACACAACCGTATGGAAATAAGTACAACAGTGTGATTATAAAACAGGAAGGTGATTCCGGAGCCTGCGAACGGAGCAGCAGGTTTACCTTGAGTCTCCTCGGCAAGAATGCTCTCAGCTACTAACGATCAATACCTGGATCTGCACAAAAAATGTGCAGAAGTGTAGTATGAGCACACCACAGCGGTGCCCAGTAAGTATCAAGCCTAACCTCGGTGGAGTAGTGACGAGGAACAGTCAAGACGCCTACTGATCTAATATACAGAACATGATATTTATATAGAGACTACGTGATACGGCTAACAATACAGTAATTAAAAGTAAGGAAAGAAAACAGCAAGTACTCAGCGGAACACAATCAAGAAAACACGGAAAGGTAAGCGAGAATACAACCCAAATCCGAAATCACAAATACAGTAAAGACAAGTCATAACTCAACAACTCCGATAGTTTTCACCTTAAGTCTTAACCAGCAAGCGTCAATCAAATAGTCAAAACTTTCAAGTGATAAAAATGTTTCGAAATATACTTCCTTCAAATAAATGTTCTTTTCAAAAAGAGTTCTTTCAAAATAAATGCTTTTTGATATAATCTTTTCAAATAGATAACCTTCGCATATCAGTCAACCTGTGACACCTCATCTCACAATCATACAATACGGGTCTCAATACCTGAACCCTAACACTTGGCATCCTGTGCGCTCATCACACCTCCTAATCATAATGACAACTCACGTGCCCAAAAGAGTCATTCTCACATGGAAGGCAAACAACAAGGGTGTGCGTCTATACTCATAAATCTCAAGGAGCCTCCTATCCGATAAGGGTGCTTAGCCACGTGTATGCTTGTGCAAGTGTCCTATCGTAGTTCATACTAGCTAGTAAGCATAAGGACAGAAACAGACAGCGCATATACTATTTACACAAGGATAGGATCAATGAAAACAACAACTCAGAACACAGAGATAACAACAGGGGATCTCCCAAGATAACGTCCCGTAGTCCCAAACATAGATGTGCAGAGGATCTCCCAGGATATCGTCCCGTAGTCCAAATCGTAAATATGCAGGGGAATCTCCTGGAATACCGATCCGTAGTCCCAAAGTAAATATCCAGTACAGGGGGATCTCCCGGGATATCGTCCCGTAGTCCCAAATATAAAGGTGCAGGGGCATCTCCCAAAATACCGATCCATAGTCCCAAAGTAAATATCCAGTACAGGGGGATCTCCCGGGATATCGTCCCGTAGTCCCAAATATAAAGGTGCAGGGGTATCTCCCGGAATACTGATCCTGTCACGACCCGAATTTTCCACCCTTGGGAGTGGTGATGGCGCCTACTAATGTGAGCTAGGCAAGCCAAACCTTTAGCTACTTACTTCATTATCACTTTGCTTCTTTTAACAAATATAAGGCGATAACATGAAAATAGCGAAACTTTAAATAATTAAGCGGAAGGTAACAATTTAATATCTGAACATGAATTTCTAATACAACCGTTTGAATTTCGACTACCCAGAACTGGTGTTACAGTTTCATAGACGGTCTAAGAGTACTACAAATAAAGGTCTGAAAGAATTAAATACAACACTGTCTCTAGAAATACATGTAAGAAACAGGAAAGTCGATAGAGAGAGAGACGTCGGGCCTGCGGACGCGTGTAAGGCTATCTCGGAGTCTCGGTGGACTGAAGGCTGGCTCCCAAACTACTGCTGCTGTCCGGGACCTGGATCTGTGCAAAAGAGAACAGAGTGTAGTATCAGCACAACCGACCCCATGTGCTGGTAAGTGCCTAGCCTAACCTCGGTGAAGTAGTAACGAGACTAGACCAGACTACCACATAAACCTGTGCAGTTGTATAATATACGACAGAGAGTAAAGTAGAAATAAACAAATAAAGGTGGGAGGGGGGGAAACATGCTTCGGGAAATAACAGATAAAAAAGAATCTCAAGAGAATTATCAGGAAACCAAAATTTAAGTTCTAACAAGGATAAGGAAAACAAAGGCAGATTTCACTCTCGGTTCACAACTCGTTGCAGGCGTGCAACCCGATCCCATTTCTCATATCTTGTGGTAGGCGTACCACCCGCTCCCATTTCGTTATATTTTGTGGTAGGCGTACCACCCGCTCCCATTTCATATATTAACAGTTCTTCCAAATGAAATTACTCCAACAAACGCAACAATTAATACGAATTCATAAGACAACAAAGTATACAATAATTATGACTCACCGAGGAAAATAAGTAATGACAAGTAGCAATTAATTATGGACTTTAAGGAGCAAATAAGCAATTTAATATTTAGTATGCTAAATGTCAAGTAGCAATTAAGTCACATAAACATGTAGCAATTGTAGCATAAATTCAAGGCATAATGTTGCGCAAGGATACCTCGAGCCAATAATAACAAGTAACACAATAAAGGAAAATGCCAACATAAAGAATCACAGTAATAGTGGAATAAGACAATTAATGCACTTGAACCGATAACAACAAGAAAATCAGTAAATAAAAGTAAAGGACAACATAACTCAATTATCAGCAAGAATCAGGAAAATCAAAGACAAGTGCACGGCATCACCCTTCGTGCTTTTACTCTCGTCCTCACCAAGCAATAATATAATGAAAACGTGCACGGCATCACCCTTCGTGCTTTTACTCTCTTTCCTCACCAAAGCAATTAGAATAATAAAATGTGCACGGCATCACCCTTCGTGCTTTTACTCTCTTTCCTCACATATAATCAATAGAATTGGCACGGAATGGTAGATCGTGCAGCACGGCATCACCCTTCGTGCTTTACACTCTTTCCTCACAATAGCAAACAATGCACGGCATCACCCTTCGTGCTTTAACACTCTTCCTCACCCAAACAACAATCACAAACAAGGGCAAGGGAAATAAACAAGAACATATAGGAATTCCGGCAAGGGAACAACGATTTAACAATTAAATCCCGGCAAGGGAGCAACAAGTAAATAATTAAATCCCGGCAAGGGAACAACAATTAAATAATTAAATTCCGGCAAGGGAACATTTCAATAACTCTTTCTCTATCTTTCACTTGTACTTCATAACTCACTTTACCACTTGAGCCAAAGCTCCAAAGGGTTAAATCATCTCATATACTTTCACAATTCATATACAACTCGAGCCAACGCTCCTCAATGTTCATAGGTCACAATTATTTCCACAAACTTTATACAACAGTTAGAAATATTCACCAAGGCATGAATAACGAAATCATGAAAATCACAATATAAGACTAACGGTCATACCTGACACCAACGTATAGATACTCGTCACCATGCCTATACGTCGTACTCAACAATTTTCACATAGAAAATAGGACTCAACTCCTAATCCCTCAAGCTAAGGTTAGACCAAACACTTACCTCGATGTCTTGAACACAACTCAAGTCTCAATTATAGCTTTACCCCTCGATTCCACCGCCAATTCGCTCGTATCTAATCAGAAATTACTTAATTACATCAATAAGTGCTAAATGAATCAACCCCAATGCATGAAAATGAGTTTTCCAAAGTTTTACCCAAAAAGTCAAAAATCGCCCCCAGGCCCACGTGGTCAAAACCCGAGTTTCGAACCAAAACCCGATTGCCCATTCCCCCACGAACTCAAATATATAATTTGTTTTGAAATCGGAACTCAAATCGAGGTCCAAATCCCCAATATAATATCGAAGTCAACCATGTCTAGAAGAAACAAATCTACACGAGTCTCAAGACCCCCAATCACCACAATACAAGAACGATGGACTCGATCGACCATAATATAATCACCCACCAGTGTAGACACATAAATAGGAATACTCAATGCATCACTAGGCATGACCAGATGCGGCGCAAAATAAACCGAAGCTTCTCTGCTACAAACCAAAACAGTACCTGCACCTCCACCTCTAATACCTTTACCTCCACCTCTAGCATCTCTACCTCCACCTCTATTACCTCTACCTCCACCTCTAGCTAACTGAGCGGGCTGGACGAGTCCCTCAATGAACCTCCTCACTCTCTCTCACGGGGGGGGGGGGAGTATGATAAGAGCATGATGAGCCAAGTCGATGAATCTGATCTCGTACCGAGTAACAGTCATAGAACCCTGCTGGGGACGCTCAAACTGCCTCCGATAGACCTCTCTCTGAGTGATGGGGAGAAACTTCTCCAGAAATAGTTGCGTGAACTGTTCTCAAGTCAAAGCTGGTGACCTAACTGGTATAGCCGATCAATAATCTCTCCAACAGGTCTTGGCGGATCCAGACAAGCGAAAGGTAGCAAAATCGACCCCATTGGTCTCCACGATCCCCATGTTCCTGAGAACCTCATGACAGCTGTCTAGATAATCCTGGGGATCCTCAGTAGATGCACCGCTGAATGTAGTAGTGAAGAGCTTGGTGAAACTTATCTAACCTCCACAAAGCCTCCGAAGACGTAGCTGATCTATCATTGGTCTGTGCTGCTGCTCAGCTGAAGAAGCGGTACATGACCTCGCCATTCGCGAAGGGACAGGAGTAGAGGTTTCAATTTAGCATTGAGAGAACAAACTCGCATGACAGGGAAGAATAGAAGTGGAACTTTTCCTAACTCTGTAGCCTCTGGGGATAAATACAGACGTCTCCGTACCGATCCCTCAGACTCTACTAAGCTTGTCTGTGAACTGTGAGACCCATGTAACATAGAGTTCTGATACCAACTTGTCACAACCCGAATTTCCCACCCTTGGGAGTCGTGATGGCGCCTACTAATGTGAGCTAGGCAAGCCAAACCTTTAGCTACTTACTTCATTATCACTTTGCTTCTTTTAACAAATATAAGGCGATAACATGAAAATAGCGAAACTTTAAATAATTAAGCGGAAGGTAACAATTTAATATCTGAACATGAATTTCTAATACAACCGTTTGAATTTTGACTACCCAGAACTGGTGTCACAGTTTCACAGACGGTCTAAGAGTACTACAAATAAAGGTCTGAAAGAATTAAATACAACACTGTCTCTGGAAATACATGTAAGAAACAGGAAAGTCGATAGAGAGAGAGACGTCGGGCCTGCAAACGCGTGTAAGGCTACCTCGGAGTCTCAGTGTACTGAAGGCTAGTTCCCGAACTATTGCTGCTGTCCGGGACCTGGATCTGTGCAAAAGAGCACAGAGTGTAGTATCAGCACAACCGACCCCATATGTTGGTAAGTGCCTAGCCTAACCTCGGCGAAGTAGTGACGAGGCTAGACCAGACTACCACATAAACCTGTGCAGTTGTATAATATACAACAGAGAGTAAAATAGAAATAAACAAATAAAGGTGGGAGGGGGGAAAACATGCTTCTGTAAATAACAGATAAAATAGAATCTCAAGAGAATTATCAGGAAACCAAAATTTAAGTTCTAACAAGGATAAGGAAAACAAAGGCAAATTTCACTCTCGGTTCACAACTCGTTGCAGGCGTGCAACCCATCCCATTTCTCATATCTTGTGGTAGGCGTACCACCCGCTCCCATTTCGTTATATTTTGTGGTAGGCGTACCACCTGCTCCCATTTCATATATTAACAGTTCTTCCAAATGAAATTACTCCAACAAACGCAACAATTAATACGAATTCATAAGACAACAAAGTATACAACAATTATGACTCACCGAGGAAAATAAGTAATGACAAGTAGCAATTAATTATGGACTTTAAGGAGAAAATGGGCAATTTAATATTTAGTATGCTAAATGTCAAGTAGCAATTAAGTCACATAAACATGTAGCAATTGTAGCATAAATTCAAGGCATAATGTTGCGCAAGGATACCTCGAGCCAATAATAACAAGTAACACAATAAAGGAAAATGCCAACATAAAGAATCACAGTAATAGTGGAATAAGACAATTAATGCACTTGAACCGATAACAACAAGAAAATCAGTAAATAAAAGTAAAGGACAACATAACTCAATTATCAGCAAGAATCAGGAAAATCAAAGACAAGTGCACGGCATCACCCTTCGTGCTTTTACTCTCGTCCTCACCAAGAAATAATATAATAAAAACGTGCACGGCATCACCCTTCGTGCTTTTACTCTCTTTCCTCACCAAAGCAATTAGAATAATAAAATGTGCACGGCATCACCCTTCGTGCTTTTACTCTCTTTCCTCACCAAGCAATAATATAATGAAAACGTGCACGGCATCACCCTTCGTGCTTTTACTCTCTTTCCTCACCAAGCAATAATATAATGAAAACGTGCACGACATCACCGTTCGTGCTTTTACTCTCTTTCCTCACATATAATCAATAGAATTGGAACGGAATGGTAGATCGTGCGGCACGGCATCACCCTTCGTGCTTTACACTCTTTCCTCACAAGAGCAAACAATGCACGGCATCACCCTTCGTGCTTTAACACTCTTCCTCACCCAAACAACAATCACAAACAAGGGCAAGGGAAATAAACAAGAACATATAGGAATCCCGGCAAGGGAACAACGATTTAACAATTAAATCCCGGCAAGGGAGCAACAAGTAAATAATTAAATTCCGGCAAGGGACCAACAATTAAATAATTAAACTTCGGCAAGGGAACATTTCAATAACTCTTTCTCTATCTTTCACTTGTACTTCATAACTCACTTTACCACTTGAGCCAAAGCTCCAAAGGGTTTAATCATCTCATATACTTTCACAATTCATATACAACTCGAGCCAACGCTCCTCAATGTTCATAGGTCACAATTATTTCCACAAACTTTATACAACAATTAGAAATCTTCACCAAGGCATGAATAATAGAACGAAATCATGAAAATCACAATATAAGACTCACGGTCATACTTGACACCAACGTATAGATACTCGTCACCATGCTTATACGTCATACTCAACAATTTTCACATAGCAAATAGGACTCAACTCCTAATCCCTCAAGCTAAGGTTAGACCAAACACTTACCTCGATGTCTTGAATACAACTCAAGTCTCAATTATAGCTTTACCCCTCGATTCCACCACCAATTCGCTCGTATCTAATCACAAATTACTTAATTACATCAATAAGTGCTAAATGAATCAACCCCAATGCATGAAAATGAGTTTTCCAAAGTTTTACCCAAAAAGTCAAAAATCGCCCCCGAGCCCACGTGGTCAAAACCCGAGGTTCGAACCAAAACCCGATTACCCATTCCCCCACGAACTCAAATATATAATTTGTTTTGAAATCGGACCTCAAATCGAGGTCCAAATCCCCAATTTTTGAAAAAACCTAGGTTCTACCCAAAACACCCAATTTCCCCCATGAAAATATTTGATTTTAAGTTGAAATCATGTTAAAAGATGTTAAGGAGTGAAGAAAATAAGTTAGAAATCACTTACCAACGTTTTGGAGAAGAAGGGTTGTTTGAAAAATCGCCTCTTATGTTTTTAAGGTTTTGAAAAGTGAAAAATGACTGAAAATCCCGTTTATTTATACCCCTCTAAGACCCCCAGTGCGGACCGCATTAAATGGACCGCGGCCGCACAGGCTTACCTGAAGACCAGCAGTTCAGCACCCTATGCGGACCGCACAAAGCCGACTACGGCCGCACAGCCTTCACCGCGCCCCGCACAAAGGCGACCGCGGTTGCGCTGGCCCCTCCGCGGTCGCATGCGATTTCTCGCGGACCGCGTTAGAGGGTTCAGAGACCTGCAACTCCTGACCTGCAACATCTGATTTTCTAAGCCTAAGGCATACCGGAACCCACTCGAAACTCACCCGAGCCCTCGGGGCTCCAAACCAAATATGCACGCAACCTCAAAAATATCCTACGGACTTATTCGTGCGATCAAATCGCCAAAATACCATCATAAACATTGAATTAAACCTCAAAATCCATGAATTCTTTCAAACTTCATAAAACATCAAATTTTCCAATTTAGGTCCGAATCACGTCAAACGACGTCAGTTTCTTACCAAACTTCACAGGAAGGACTTGAAACATATATAAGACCTGTACCGGGCGCCGAAACCAAAATACGGGCCCGATACCATCGCTTTCTAATCAGATTTCATTTCCAATTTCCTTAAACAATTTCATAAAACAATTTTACTAAAAAATTCATTTCTCGGGCTTGGGAACTCGAAATTCGATTCCGAGCATATGCCCACGTCCCATATTTTCCTACGGACCCTCCGGGACCGTCAAATCACGGGTCCGGGTCCGGGTCCGGGTCCGTTTATCCAAAACGTTAACCAAGGTCAAATTTATTCATTTTAACATCAAAACTTAGTGTTGATACCCAATTTTTCCCTATATATATTTTCAAAATAACATATGCATGCATATATAAGCATGCCAAAGTATTTTAGTATTTTTCCTCATTTCTAAAAGATTTTTAAAATTAATTTATTGTCTATTTTAGCAGTATAAAAACCAATAATTATTCCCAAAATTATTATTTTGGTGGATAATTTGTTTTATTTCCCATATTTATACCAAAATATAGTTAAGATAATTTTTTTATATTTTTTACAAATTTATTTGGTATTTTAAAAGCTAAATTGCATATAATTGCAATTTTAGCCTATTTTAAGATTAATAGCATTTTATAATTATAAATTTGGTTCCAATATTTTTAAATTAATATTTATATAGTATTTACTGATTCAGTACTTTTAATTTAATTCCAGAATCATTTTTACTATTTTTTATAAAATAAAAAGGGAAAATTTGGCTATTTAGTATATAGCCCCAATTTATTTCAATTATAGCCAAATTGACCCCTCCAATTGACCCAATCCTAAACTCCCAATTAGACCAGCCCAATCTCAATTGTAACTCGACCCCCCGACCCGACCAATTAACCCGCCTGGCCTTTTCTTTCAATCCAGGCCGTTGATCGTTTTGATCAACGGCCACGATCACCCCTTACCATTTTTAACCCACCGAACATACCCTAATCCCCTCATTTCCATCTCTCAGCCGCCTTCAAACACTCTCCTTTCCCAAAACTCTCTCGAAGGTTCCTCGGAACCCTAGTCATCTTCTGCCCTTTTCAACCGCACTTTCACCGGAATCCATGGCTTCTCAGGGCATGGATGGCCTGTACTCACCCCCCTCCACCTTTAAACCCTGGGTGTTCGAAGTTTCGAGGTCTGACCTCGATGGTGTTCTTTCAAATCCTCTCAGATCCATGGCTTTGAGTCCTCTCCGGCCTCGCTCCGGCATATCCAAGCATCAGGAGCCTATTTCTGATCTCTCCGACTCAAGATCGGACTTTCTTCCAAGCCTTTCTCATTTCTAGGGTTTCTCTAAAACCCTAAGCTATTCGAGGTTTTCTTTGTTTGTTTCCTTACATCTATGCTATATCTATGTTCTACTGGAGTTTTAAAACGTTTTCCCCAATCTTTTCTTTCAAAATTTGTTTCTCTTCGATTTAGGGTTTCTGAAAAAAATTTAAAATGTTTTCTGACTCCTCTTCTTCTTTTCTTTGTGTGAATCTGTCTATGCAATGTTTTTATGTTCTCTTTTCTACCTCGCATGCCCTTCTCCTATGTTCTTATGTTTGCTTTATTATGCATATTCTTCTATTGTGCTCCGTTCTTTCTTCTACTGGTTTCTATATCATGCTTTCACACGTTTATCTTATGTGTTTGTTTACCCCTGTGTTCCTTTACTGTATTTTCTACTAAGCTCTTAGTTCTTTATATGCCTTCTTCTGGACTTTGTTTGAGTTCTTTCTAAACATGTTTCATCTACTGTTTCCTTAAGTTTATACTACCTCTTTGACTTCTGAACTTGTTTAAGTTCCAAGCTTTTCTTAAAACATGTTCTTTATGCTTTAAATCAATTTCTTCACTCTATTTGTTTCGAACCAGCTATTTTACCTGTTTGTTTTCTCATGAGTCTCTGAAAGAGACCTCTGAGCCCGTCTCAGTTATTTGTCTTCTCGTCTCTGCATCTGATTCGAGTTAAAAACCCTAGGATTTGGGGTTTTTGGCGAGTTTGATCTTGTGTGTGGACTAGGGTTCTATTATGGAACCCCGAATTCTCTCAAACTAAGTTTGAGTCTATGTACTGAATTTGAGCCTCTTTGTTTGTGACTCTGAACTTTTCTATACTAGATTCTTTCTAATTGGCATGACAGTTCTTTCTTGTTTGACATGTCTGTATGCTTTATATATGAGGAATTCTTCCTTCAAAAAAGTTTTTGCCAATTTGTGATTGATTCAAAATTTCTTTTAATAAGGTTCGATTGATTGTTACTGATTTTCTTTAATTAAACCTTTCTTCACCTTTTCTGGTTGGATTCATTCATACCAAAACTCAATTTCTGATTTTCACTGGCTGTTGATTGATTGCCTTTCCTTATTTGCACAAACCGTGTTGCTATCAAACTCTTTCCTTAAATAGTTTTCTGTGTATTTGCCCTTCTTGTACTACTTTGGAAAAGATTTTGATCAAATTCTTTCCATATTTATTCTGCCCGTTTGAAATCAGAATCCCTTAATTAAAGGGAGACCTTATGTAATTGATTTCAAAACTATTTTCTTACCTTTTTCTTACTTGCTTTCTGCACTATAAAGGGCACGACCTTTCAGCACTTTAAGACACCTTGAGTTCAATACTCTAACACACATTACTTACTTTCAATTTCAATACTCTTACGCTTCACCCAACACTCTACTCTCTTCTGAGATATTCTGACTATTTGCTTGCAATTTGGCTTTACAAGACTACTGCTTTTACTTTCTTGTTTCTCGGAAACTGCTATGTTCTAATTTAAGTTTCAGCCTCATCCCAATGTGTTTATTTCACAGTTTCTATCATCCTGTCTACTTTGTTGTCTATGCTTAGTGTTAAATATGTATGCTGTCCTCTTTGCATCCGTTTTCTGCTGTGGATCCCCATACCCCTATTCCTCTCTATGTGTTTGAGTTAAGGTTCAGGCATTGCAGCATCCAAATTGTTGTTCATGTCTGTGCTTGATCCTTTAAAGGATCCTAACTCCCAAACAATGTGGCTAACAGGCTGGTTGGGGTGTGCCAGCACTTCCAATTGCTGGGTATGACCACCAGCCTGTCTTGACTTTCCCCTAAACCCCTTTCTGCACTAACACTCACTCTTAGTTTCTAAGTTCTGCCCCCCTCCTATGAGCCTTGCTCTGGGGACCTTGAGTTCCCTCTGAACTTGGACATTTGAGGGCTGGCCCTTCCACACTGCACTATAATTCAATTCTGTAATGAATTTCGGTGTAAGCACTGCCCGGAGTTCATGAGGCTCTTGGGAGCTCTGACACACCCAGAAAATGAGAAAGGCTTTGGAAATTGGATCTTTGGAGTTGGTTTATTTCATATTTCAGACCTGGAGTCTGAATCAGGCTCTCCTTGGTTGTACTATAATTTCTGATGTAATTTTACTCTTCTTGATTCGTTCTGGTTTGTAATAATTTTGTAATAACTTATGGGGGTTTTAGTGAAAAGGGAAGGGTCACTCATGTATGCATAAGGGTTGATATCATGCTCTTAGGTATTTACTTCTGCAATCATATCCTGCTTTCGTTTCTGCATTCTCGAAATCCTGCCCTATAGGTTTTCTGCACTTCTGCATTTTAGAAATCATGTCTATAAGTTCTGTCTTTCATACATAGATATCATATCAATAGTTCCTGCATTTCTGCATCTCATATAGAGAACATGTCAATAGGATTCTGCATTTCTGCATCTCATATAGAGAACATGTCTATAGGATTATGCATTTCTGCATCTCATATAGAGAACCTGTCTATAGGATCTCTTAAATTCTGCATAAACATCTATCACTAGGCAAATAGTTTATAGGTTTAAATAACAAATTGCCTTCTAGATACCATGCCTATAGGACTCCTGCATTTCTATAAACGTTTTTCAAACCAACCACGCTTAGAAAGCATGCCTATAGGAGTAACCAGCTGAATCTGAATCGTCTACAAGTCTAAAATCAGTGGTAACGATACCCAATTCCCGCAGATCTTATGTTTTTCTATAATTAGCAAGCCTTCTTTAAAATCAGTGTACACCTGCATTATTAGATATCATGCCTATAGGTTTCACCTAGGCAAGCCATTAGGTAATTAATCAATTGCACCAATCTTTGATAATTACAACCAGCAGGCAGGCCTAATTCGGACTTCTTATCTGAAAATATGTGATAAATTAGCCTGCCTTAATGCTTTAAGTTAATTCAGACCATAACCAGTACGTGCAAGACATGTTAAACAATCTATCTTTAAGTGAGGAGGCCTGTCTGAGCCTTTTTAACTGTTATGTGTTTCCCATATCTGCTTTATGTGTTTTTGTTTGTCGCCTTAGAATTTTATCCTTTTAAACTCTGAAAAGCCCCAAATCTCCCTCCCCTTTAGGACTAGTAGTCCCAAATGCCTCCGGGACTGATAGGATTGGGAGGGTAATAGTATGCAATAAGTAACGAGACTATTCCGCGCTTTAATACCTTAACGGGGTGGGAAAGGGTAGATATGGATATGATGACCACGCGATAACACCACGTGTATAAACGGTTATCGGGTGTTGTGTGGGGTGATCCATATTATTTATAAACCTAGGACCCCTCTCCCCCCCCCCCCTTCCTTTACTTGTTTAATCTTTCAGAATTATTTTTTTTAAAAAAAAGAAACTGCTCAATTTTCAGCTTCTTTTACTTCAATTACTTGCATCAATTACGTAAAAACCTTCCTTTTACTTGTTTATTTTCAGAACTTTAAAATTTATTTCTTCCCAACTTTCAGTTTCTTTAACTTCTTTTGCTTCAGTTGCTTGCAACCGTTATGTGAAAACTATCTCGTATTTGCAATTCTTGCTTGTTCACTTGTCATTTGCACTTAAAGTCACAATTTTAGCATGGCCGGGAACCACACTAGTGGATCTTGAGGGGTGCCTAACACTTTCCCCTCGAGATAATTTCAAGCCCTTACCCAATCTCTGGTTTTTCTAAATCAAATTTCCTTAGTGTCCTAATGCACTTAATCATTAGGTGGCGACTCTTCAATTGCAAACTCAATTCCCAAAAGGAAATGAGTTATCCGCCCAAATGTTATAAACCCGATTTCGCGAGAGAAAGGGGGCATCGACACTTAGCATTTTTCACAGAATTTCATATTTAAGCTTTCCGGCTACGCGCCCGGACTGCGCACGCAAATCGAGGCGACTCTAAATAAGGTTTTCAAGGCCTCGGAGTCACAGAATTCAATTAAAAATAGGTGATGACCCCTTTGGGTCGTCACACATCCATAGTCCCAAAGTAAATACACAACAGCAATAATGACAATAATACAAAGTACGGCAAGTAAGTCAACTCAAGAACTGTAAATCACGAAGAAACGGTAGGACCAACTCACAAGGAATAACCACAGAAAAGAATGCTGGCATAAAGGGAACAGTTCAACTAAAGGGAAATCTAACATGTAGCAACGATCCCACAATATACAAGTCAATAACAAGAAAATCAACTCGAGTCAAGTAATCCCAAATAAAGGCAAGTCAAAAAAGATATATGCTATCTAACTCCTTTTAAGGTTGGACAATTACGAGGATATTCGACAATTCAATTAAGGAAAGATGATCTTAGCTTCACTTAAGACTAAACAATTTCAGGAGGGACTATGATAAATTCTCAATAAGACAAGCAGCTACGAAGAGATAGTATGACAATAAGAGAGGCGAAATTCTTCAGTTAAATCAAGTAGGATTCGATTAGGCAATAAGAGTAAATCATCAAGCAATTAATTCCAATTAAGCATGTAGGGTGAAACTAGTAAATAGGAAACTCAGTCATGTCAAGAACACATTCATACACAGTGAATATAAAGACCTAAGAACCCTAAAGGCCAATTTTTCACAAATAAGTCCGAGCACGCACTCGTCACCTCGCGTACACGAACTACAATCAACATAGAAGACTCAAATCCTAAGGGGAAGTCCCCCACACAAGGTTAGGCAAGATACTTATCTCAATCCGGCCAATTCAATACTCAATTTAGCTTTTCCTTTACCAATTCATCAATGCTCGGCTCAATCTAGCCAAAAATGACTTGAATACATCAAACAATGCAAGAGAAAACAATTTCAATTAACAAAACTATGATTCTTATACAATTTGCAAAAAGTCAACAAAAGTCAACTCCCCGAGCCCGCACCTTGGAACCCGAAAAAATTTACAAAAATTGAATACCCATTCCGATACGAGTTCACCCATACGAAAATCGACACCATTTGGTCCCTCAAATCATCATTTTACATTTTTGAAAGATTTCACAATTTTCCCCCAAATTATCCTTTAGATTCTCATGAATTTGATGTTAAATCTAAGATATAATCACAATATATAGTCGGAAATTGATTAGAGACACTTACCTAATGATTTGGTATGAAAATCTTCTCTCAAAATCGCCCACTCTCGGAGATAGGGTTCAAAGAAAATGAAAAATGAGCAAAAACTCGAGTTACATAGCTGAAAACAAGCTGCAGATGTCGCATTTGCGATCCAGGGTTCGCAATTACAAGAAAGGAAGGGCTGGAAAAGGTCGCATTTGCGACAAAAAGTTCGCAATTGCGAAATGGGCATCGCAATTGCGATGGATATGTTCGCAATTGCGACCATACCAGAAGCAGCAGTTTTTCCTGTCACAAAAATGAGCATAACTTCCTCATACGATGTCCAAATTCGATGATTCTTTTTGCTATGGCTCCATAATTACGATACAGATCTAATGTTTCAATAAAAACTGAATTTGGAGCTCATTTGTTTAATGTGGTACCCTTTATTCCCAAAGAAACGACATTGAAACATCAAATAAGAGCGCAATACAACCCGAAACACACCCGAGCCCCCCGGGACCCCGTCTACACACAGAAACAAGTCATATAACCTAACACGGACTCACTCGAGGTCTCAAATCATATCAAACAATTTCGAAACGCCGAATCACACCACGAATCGAGCCATGAACTTCCAAATCTTCCAACTTCGAAAACGTGTGCTGAAACGGATCAAATCAACCCGGAATGACGCCAAATTTTGCAGACAAGTCCAAAATGGCAAAAAGCAGTTGTTCCAACTCTCGGAATCACATTCCGACCCCGATATCACAAAAGTCAACTATGGGTCAAACTTCTTCATTTTCCAAACTTCAACTTTTCCAACTTTTGTCGAAACGCCTCAAATTACCCTACGGACCTCCAAATCCGAATCCGGACGCACGCCTAAGTCCAAAATCACCATACAAAGCTGTTGAGATCACCCAAAACCCATTCCAGGGCCGTTTACCCAAAAGTCCAATTCCGGTCAAATTCTCACCGTTTAAACTTCCAAAACTAGTTTCCTTCTTCCAATTTGACTCTGAATCATCCGTTAACTGAATTAAACCATGCACGCAAGTCGATACACATATTATGAAGCTGTTCAAGATGTTAGGCTACCAAACGGAGCTTAAATTCTCAAAATGACCGGCCGGGTCTTTACATGAGTTGTGTTCTTTCCGTGATTACCTCTGTCTCTATAATAGTTGTTGTTATTCTTATTATCCTGCGTTAGTTCATACTATTAGAATTTAATTATATTATTGTATTCTATACTGTTATACCTTGTATTTCATTTAACCTCAGTAGGGCCCTAACTTTCCTCGTCACTACCCGATCGAGGTTAGGCTTGGCACTTACAGAGTACCGCTGTGGTGTACTCATGCCCTTTCTGCGCATGTTTTTCATGTGCAGATCCAGGTGCTCACACTCAGTCTTATCATCCTTGAGGCGAGGCGCTTTTTGTAGAGACTTCGAGGTATATCTGCCGTGTCCGCAGACCGAGGAGTCCCTTTCTATTCTCTGTACTAGTTTAGCCCCTCCTGTATTTTCCTTGTTGATAGATATTTTTGGAGTTAGAGCTTTTTATGTATCTCTTAGCTTTTGATTCATGGGATTTCGGGTTTTGGGAATTGTTCAGTTTTTGAGATCTTGTATTGGTATATGCCTAGCGGCATCTTAAACACTTCTATATTTGTTTATCTTCAGTTTTTATTAGTTTTCCGCATTTTGTTCCTTTTTTCGCAATTGTTAGGCTTACCTAGTCGTAGAGACTAGGTGCCGTCACGACAGTTCATGGAGGGCGAACTTGGGTCGTGACAAGTTGGTATCAGAGCTCTAGGTTCATATGAGTCATGAATCACAAGCCGGTTTATTAGAGTCTCGCGGATCGGTACGAAGACGTCTGTACTTATCTACGAGAGGCTATGTAACTGTTAGGAAAGTTCCACTTCATTTGATTTCCTTGTCGTGCGAGGTTTTTGATATCACAACTCTAAACTTCTGTCTTCTATTCTCTCACAGATGGTGAGGACACGTGCTACTCGAGATGATCAGGCACCCGCGCCCCCTACTGGAGCCGTCAGAGGCTGGGGCCGGGGTAGAGGTCGAGGACGCGCACGTGGTGCAGCCAGAGCACCCCGCACGAGCTGCCACCGAGGTGCCACCAGCAGTTCCAACCGGAGTCCAGACACCTGATACGCCTACTGCTACTACTACTCCAGCACTCCAAGAGACTCTGGCATAGTTTATGACTATGTACACCACTCTAGCTCAGGCAGGGTTGCTTCCCCTTGCTGCAGCTACATCCCAGGCCGGGGGAGGAGCACAAACTCCCGCCGCCCGTACTCCTGAGCAGCGAGTGCATGTTGATCAGGTCCCAGAGATTATTCCTGTACAGCCGGTAGCCCCAGCTCAGCCCGAGGAGAGGGCAGTAGCTTCAGAGGAGGAGCAGAAGAGGCTTGAGAGGTTCAAGAAGTATCAGCCTCCTACATTCAGCGGACTAGCCTCAGATGATGCTCTTGGTTTCTAGAGGAGTGCTATCGTATCCTCCGTACCATGGGTATATCAGGATCGAGCGGGGTTTCCTTCACTACCTTCCAGCTTCGAGGTGCCACCTATCAGTGGTGGCGTGCTTATGAGTTAGACAGTTCGGATGAGGCAGCTTCCCTGACTTGGGCTTAGTTTTCAGATATGTTCACGAGAGAGTACGTTCCCCAGAGTCTCAGGGACTCTTGGCACGTAGAGTTTGAGCATTTGCGCTAGGGTACTATGACTATCTCAGAGTATGTTGTCCGTTTCACCGACTTGGCTAGACATGTACCAGCTTTGGTTTCTACTGTTCGCGAGAAGGTTCGCCAGTTTATTGAGGGGCTTATTCCCAGCATCAGGTCTAGCATGGCTCGTGAGTTGGAGATGGATATTTCTTAGCAGCAGGTGGTGAGCATTGCTAGGAGGATTGAGGGTATGCATACTAGGGATAGAGAGGAGAGGGAGGCCAAGAGGTCTCGAGAGTCAGGCCATTATTCTGATGCCCATGCCCCAGCTGCAGGTCGTCATGGTAGGGGTCATATGAGTCGCCCCGTTCATTCAGCTCTTCCAGCAGCCAGTGGTATTCCAGCCCCACCTAGGCCTCAGGAGCCTTATTATGCACCCCCAGTGTCTAGTGTACCTCCTGCGCGGGGTACTTCCAGTGGTCAATCCAGCAGACCTGGCCCGAGCCAGTCACAGCCGCCACGTCCTCCCAGAGCTTGTTTTGAGTGTGGTGATACACGCCATATGGTGAGGGATTGCCCCAGACTTAGGAGGGGTGCACCTCCACAGACTTCTCAGCCACAGCATGCCCCGCAGAGTTCTCAAGCTATGGTCCCAGCCCCAGTTGCTACGCCACCGGCCCAGCTAGCTAGAGGTGGAGGTCGGATCGGTAGAGGTCGCCCTCGAGAGGGAGGCCAGGCCAGATACTATGCTCTCCCTTCCCGTACTGAGGCTGTCGCCTCCGATTCTGTCATCACAGGTACTATCTTGGTCTGTCACAGAGATGCATCGGTTCTATTCGATCCAGGCTCCACTTATTCTTATGTGTCTTCTTATTTTGCTCCGCATTTGGGGGTATCTCGGGATTCTTTGAGTTCCCCAGTTTATGTTTCTACTCCTGTGGGAGATTCTCTTGTTGTGGACCGTGTTTATCGGTTATGTTTGGTTGTTCTTAATGGTTTTGAGACCAGAGCCGATTTATTATTGCTCAGCATGGTTGATTTTGATATTATCTTGGGCATGGACTGGTTGTCGCCCCATTATGCTATTCTTGATTGTCACGTGAAAACCCTGACGTTGGCTATGCCAGGTGTACCGCGAGTAGAGTGGTGGGGTACCTTAGATCATACTTCCAGTAGAGTTATTTCATTCCTTAAGGCTCAGCGTATGGTTGAAAAGGGGTGCGACGCGTATCTAGATTATGTGAGAGATGTCAGTATTGATACCCCTACAGTTGATTCAATCCCAGTAGTACGGGATTTCTCTTATGTGTTTCCAGCTGACCTTCCGGGCATGCCGCCTGATAGAGATATTGATTTTGCATTGATCTGTTGCCGGGCACTCAGCCCATTTCTATTCCTCCGTACCGTATGGCTCCTCCTGGGTTGAAGGAGTTGAAGGAGCAGTTACAGGAATTACTTGATAAGGGTTTCATTCGGCCCAGTGTATCACCTTGGGGTGCTCCTGTCTTATTTGTGAAGAAGAAGGATGGTTCTATGCGTATGTGTATTGATTATCGCCAGTTGAACAAGGTTGCAGTGAAGAACCATTATCCTTTGCCCCGTATTGATGACCTGTTCGATCAGTTACAGGGTGCTTGTGTGTTTTCTAAGATTGACTTGCGTTCAGGCTATCATCAGTTGAAGATTTGGGAGCCAGATATCCCGAAGACTGCCTTCAGGACTCGGTATGGTCATTACGAGTTCCTTGTTATGTCATTTGGGCTGACCAATGCCCCAACAGCCTTCATGCATTTGATGCACATTGTATTCCGGCCATATCTTGATTCATTCGTCATTGTCTTTATTGACGACATTCGGGTATATTCACGGAGTCAGGAAGATCATGAGCAGCACCTGAGGACAGTGCTCCAGAACTTTGAGAGAGAAGAACTATATGCTAAGTCTCGAAATGTGAGTTTTGGTTGGATTCCGTGGCATTCTTGGGTCACGTGGTTTCGAGTGAGGATATTCAGGTGGATCCGAAGAAAGTGAAGGCAGCGCAGAGTTGGCCCAGACCATCCTCAGCTACAGAGATCCGCAATTTTCTTGGCTTGGCGGGTTATTAACATCGATTTGTTCAGGGATTTTTATCTATTGCAGCACCTATGACCAGGCTGACCCAGAAGGGTGCTCCGTTCTAGTGGATGGAAGAGTGTGAGGAGAGCTTTCAAAAGCTCAAGACAGCTTTGACTACAGCCCCAGTTTTGATATTGCCTACCGGTTTGGGGTCTTATACTGTCTATTATGATGCCTCGAGGGTTAGCCTTGAAGCGGTATTGATGTAGGATGGTAGGGTGATTGCCTACGCGTCCAGATAGTTGAAGGTTCATGAGAAGAATTATCCTGTCTATGATCTCAAGTTAGCTGCTATTGTTCACGCCTCGAAGATCTGGCATCATTATTTGTACGGTGTGCCTTGTGAGATTTATACTGATCACCAGAGTTTGCAGCATCTGTTCAAGCAGAAGGACCTTAATTTGCGTCGGAGGAGATGGCTAGAGCTTCTGAAGGACTATGATATCACTATTTTGTATCACTCGGGCAAGGCCAATGTGGTGGCCGATGCTTTGAGCTGCCGGGCAGAGAGTTTGGGGAGTTTGGATTATTTACCAGTAGCAGAGAGGCCCATGGCGATGGATGTTCAGGCCTTAGCCAGCTAGTTTGTGAGATTGGATCTTTCGGAGCCAGTCGGGTTCTAGCTTGCGTGGTATCTCGGTCTTCCTTGTTTGATCGTATCCGGGAGCGTCAGTTTGATGGCCCTCATTTGCTTGTCCTCAAGGACAAGGTTTTACATGGCGATGCCAGGGATGTGACTATTGGTGATGACGGGGTATTGAGGATGCATGGTCGAGTTTGTGTACCCAATGTTGATGGGCTTCGAGAGTTGATTCTAGAGTAGGCCCACAGTTCGCGGTATTCCATCCATTCGGGTGCCGCGAAGATGTACCAGAATTTGAGGCAGCACAGTGGTGGAGGCAGATGAAGAAAAATATAGTTGGGTTTGTAGCTCGATGCCTCAATTGTCAGCAGGTGAAGTATGAGCACCAGAGACCGGGTGGATTGCTTCAGCAGATAGAGATCCCGGAGTGGAAGTGGGAGCGGATCACCATGGACTTCGTAGTTGGGCTCCCACGGACTTTGAGGAAGTTCGATACCATTTGGGTGATTATGGATCGGCTGACCAAGTCCGTGCATTTCATTCCTGTGAGTACTACCTATTCTTCGAAGCGGTTGGCAGAGATTTATATCTGGGAGATTGTCCGCCTGCATGGTATTCCAGTTTCCATCATTTCAGATAGAGGTACTCAGTTCACATCACGGTTTTGGAGGGCCATACAACATGAGTTGGGTACTCGGGTGGAGTTGAGTACAACATTTCACCCTCAGACGGACGGACAGTCCGAGCGCACTATTCAGATTCTTAAGGATATGCTCCGTGCGTGTGTGATTGAGTTTGGAGGGTCTTTGGATCAGTTCTTGCCATTGGGGGAGTTTGCCTACAACAACAGTTATTAGTCCAGCATTCAGATGGCACCGTATGAGGCTTTATATGGTAGGCGCTGTAGATCTCCGATGGGTTGGTTCGAGCTGGGTGAGGCTAGGTTATTGGGCACAGTCTTGGTACAGGATGCGTTGGAGAAGGTTAAGGTGGTTTAGGATAGACTTCGCACAACCCTATCCAGAAAGAAGAGTTACGCGGACCGCAAGGTTCGTGATGTTTCCTATATGGTTGGAGAGCTGGGTTCTGCTTCAGGTTTCGCCTATGAAGGGCGTTATGAGATTTGGGAAGAAAAGGAAGTTGAGTCCGAGGTTTATTGTCCCTTTTGATATATTGAGGCGTGTTGGGAGGTTGTTTATGAGCTTGCCTTACCTCTCAGCTTGGCAGGAGTTCATCCGGTATTTCACATTTTGATGCTCCGGAGGTATCACGGTGATCCATCTCACGTGTTGCATTTCAGTTCAGTCGGGTTGGACAAACATCTATATTATGTTGAGGAGCCAATGGCAATATTGGACAGGCAGGTTCGAAAGCTGAGGTCAAAGAACATTGCATCAGTGAAGGTTCAGTGGCGCGGTCAGCCGATCGAGGAGGTGACCTGGGAGACCGAGTAGGATATGCGCAGCCGTTACCCTCATCTTTTCACTACTTTAGGTATGTCTCTATGCTCGTTCGAGGACGAACGAATGTTTAAGTGTGGGAGGATGTAACGACCCGGCCGATCGTTTTAAGAATTAACGCCCCGATCCCCTATTAACTGCATTCCCCGTGTTTGTTTCTGCTATTGTGAGTTGCCGGGAGGATTTATTTGGAGTTTCAGAAAGTTTTGGGACACTTAGTCCTAAATGAGAGTTTATGTTTTAGAATTTGGACCGTAGTCAGAGTAGTGTGACGACGGCCTCGGAATGTAATTCTGTTGGTTCCGTTAGTTCCGTTGGGTGATTTCGGGTTTAGGGGCGTGTTCGGATTGTGTTTTGGAGGCCCGTAGCTTAATTAGGCTTGAAATGCCGAAATTTGAATTTTTGAAGTTTCCGGTTCGATAGTGAGATTTTGATATCGGGGTCGGAATGGAATTCCAAAAGTTGGAGTAGCTCCGTAGTGTGGAATGTGACGTGTGTGCAAAATTTCAGGTCATTCGGACGAGGTTTGATAGACTTTTTGATCGAAAGCGTAAATTGAGAGTTTTTGAAGTTCTAGGCTTGAATCCGATGCTAATTGGTTGATTCGATGTTTTTTGAGGTGTTTTGAAGATTTGTATAAGTTTGGATAGTGGTATATGACTTGTTCGTGCTTTTGGTTGAGGTCCCGGGGGCCTCGGGGTGATTTCGGATGGTTGACGGAAAGTTAGGAATTTGGAGTTGCAGCTGAAGTTTATGGCTGCTGTCATAACCGCATCTGCGGTTGAGATGCCGCAGGTGCGACTCCCGCAGATGCGGAATCAAGCCGCAGAAGCGGCCAAGAGGTGAGTCGCGAGGAGCTGCAGAAGCGGATGCCTGGACGCATCTGCGATGGCGCAGGTGCGAGTGAGCGACCCCAGGTGCGGTCCCAGGCCTTTAAGTGAAAACCGCAGATGCGGTTGGTTAGACCGCAGAAGCGGGATCGCAGAAGCGGGTAATGGACCGCAGGTGCGGAATCCATGGGTCAGAAAGTATATAAGGTTTCCTTCGCGAATTTTTGCTAAGTTCTCCATTTTTGAAGACGGGAAGTGAGCTAGGGCAGTGAATTTCAAGGGGAAGTCGGAGGTTTTCAGTCAGGTAAGCTACCTAAGCTTCAATACTTGAGTTTATGATCATTTTTCCATTGTTAAATCGTGGTATTAGTGGAAATTAAGGAAGAAAATTGAGGGATTAGGGCTTGATATTGGAGAGCTTTGAGTGGTGATTTGAGGGACCAATTGAGGTCCGATTTTTATAATTTTGGTATGCATGAACTCGTGAGAGTGAGGATTCTGAATTTGTAAGTTTTACCCGATTCCGAGACGTGGGACCGGGGGCATTTTGGTCATTTTTTCTAATTTCGCGTATTAGCTTAGAATTAATTAGTGGAATCAGTTACTTGAAGTTTTATTTACATTATGCAATTTAATTTGAATAGTTGGGCCATTTGGAGTCGAGTACTCGTGGCAAGAGCGTGGTTTCGGGTTGATTTTTGAGCCGGTTCGAGGTAAGTGGCTTGCCTAACCTTGTGTGGGGGAACTCCCCTTAGGATTTGGTATTGTTGATATTTCAAATGCCTTGTACGTGAGGTGACGAGTGCGTACTTGTGATAATTGTTGAAAATTTGGTTTTCATTAAGTAACTAAAATTGTGTTTCCTTTCCTGTTTATACTACTTGCAATTTAAGTCTGCTGTTAGCTTAGGGAAGCATGTCTAATTGACTTAATTGCTTATTTGCTCAATTGCCTTATCGGGATTATGTGCAGCATGCTAGGTTAGAAATACCTGTTTTACCTTGGTGTGAAATTTGATTGAATTGAGTATTCTTCGTATTGCTGTTGTGTATTTACTTTGGGACTACGGGACAGTATCCCGGGAGATCCCCCTGTAAGTTTACTTTGGGACTACGGATTTGAATTCCGGGAGATCCCCCTGCACTTTTACATTGGAACTACGGGACTGCACCCGGTAGATTCCCCCAGTACTGAGTATTTACATTTGGGACTACGGATCGGGATTCCGGTAGATCCCCGCGCACTATGATTTGGACTACGGGACGGTATCCCGGGAGATCCACTGGATATTTATATTTGGGACTGTAGGACGGTATCCTGGGAGATCCTTGGTTGTTATCTCTACGTTGAGTTGTGTTCTTTCCGTGATTACTTCTGTCTCTATAATAGTTGTTGTTATTCTTATTATCCTGCGTTAGTTCATACTGTTAGCATTTAATTATATTATTGCATTCTATACTGTTATACCTTGTATTTCATTTAACCTCAGTAGGGCCCTGACTTTCCTCGTCACTACCCGACCGAGGTTTGGCTTGGCACTTACTGAGTACCGCTGTGGTGTACTCATGCCCTTTCTGCATGCTTTTCATGTGCAGATCCAGGTACTCCCACTCAGTCTTATCACCCTTTAGGCGAGGCGCTTTTGTAGAGACTTCGAGGTATATCTGCCGCGTCCGCAGACCGAGGAGTCCCTTTCTATTCTCTGTACTAGTTTAGCCCCTCCTGTATTTTCCTTGTTGATAGACATTTCTGGAGTTAGAGCTTTTTATGTATCTCTTAGCTTGTGATTCATGGGATTCAGGGTTTTGGGAATTGTTCAGTTTTTGAGATGTTGTATTGGTATATGCCGAGCGGCATCTTAAACACTTCTATATTTGTTTATCTTTATTAGTTTTCCGCATTTTGTTCCTTTTTCTGCAATTGTTAGGCTTACCTAGTCGTAGAGATTAGGTGCCGTCACGACAGTTCACGGAGGGCGAACTTGGGTCGTGACATTGCTGCACATGCTATTTAGTAAGAGAGGTTCCCTTTCTTTTCTTGTCCCCGTCAATCTCTAAATATTTTCAATTCTTGATTGGATGTTATGATCTGCAATCCTTGTGGTTGAAATTTGAATACTTTGATAGGTGAAGGTTGAGATAAGTTGGTAGATAATGTTAATAATTTTGACGGAGGATCTTTGAATTCAATTAAGAATTTGAGGAAACAACTCACTGCAAAGATATATTTGGCATTATTCCTACAGTAGAAATCTGAAAATCTTTCTTAGTTAACCTCAGAAAAATAACAATGATATTTTTTGCTATCGGCTTGGCAGCATCGCTAATTAAATTTGCTGTGTGATACAAACAATCAAATGTAATTATGCTTACCGTGCATTGTGTAAGATAGAGAGTGAAATAAAAAAATTACCATAAATCATTGTTCTTCAAGCAAAGACAGGGAAATTTTCAATAGCTAGATAATCTCCAATAATATATAAAAATTAAGAACTTTACCAAATTAAATCGACATTACAAGGATAAAAATAAAATAAATCACAATACAAAAAGAGGTTAAACTCTATGTATGCAATTTGATTATATGCTTATGTAGCATCTTTCGTAAATAGAAGAAAGAGAGGAAATTTTGGAAGTGCCTTTCAATTCAAGTAGGATCAATTTTATAGGGCCTATATTTCACGTTTGTGTAGTTTAAATCGAAAAAGAATTTCAGCATTAGGTAATTTACACTTAAATCCTTAAATTATACAAATATTTAAGGACATAAAAGTCGATCAATATTTCAAGGATATTTTAGTCGTTAAACATTTAACATAAATTATTCGTGCTTTTATAATTACTAGTTTCTATGTAAGTGTGTTTCACGTATATTTTTCGCTAACGGTTAAAAGATAAGGGAAAATATATTTCTTGCTCATACTTTATATTAAAAATAAAATTTTCTATCCAACTTTAAATAATAAATATATTTCACATCACGTCTCAAATTATGTCAATTAAGCGACAATTTTTGAAAAAGGATGTTACTTTACCCGTTCGTTGATCAAGTTATTTGTAGCTTTTTTAAAATGTTTCCCAACTTTTTTCTATTAATAGTAAATAAAAGTTCAATGATTTATTACTAATTTTATAATTGAAAAAAAGGTCATGTGACATGATTTAACATTAATCTCAAATAATATTGTTCACCTTCTCAAGGGATAGTTAATATAATTAAAAAGATGCATGAAAAATTTGAGTGTGCATATTAAATGCCTTAAAAGATAGTAATTACTTCCTCCGGTCCACAATAAGTGACCAATTTGCTTTGGGCACGCCCATTAAAAAAATACTAAATTCTATACAAAAATACCTAGTATGACTAAACTACCCTTAATTAAATATTTAATGTGAGGAGTAAGAAAACCTTTTATGAGTATGTACATAAGGGTAATTTTATAAAAATAAATTAAATTTTTTCTTGATTATATAAATGGACACTTATTTTGGACCAAAATAAAAAAGCAAATTGGTCACTTATTTTGAACCGGAGGGAGTACGGAGTTAATGATTATATAAATCAAGTTTTCTTAATACGGAGGCTTGGATTACTTTGCTTGATACTCTTTCAAATTTTCTTCCTCCGATTTTATTGTCCGAGCAAAATTAGTATGACATCATTACTAATATTACAATTTCGTCCTTTAGGATAATATCTTTTAAAACCAATTTAGCTTTCAAACGGTATAAAAGTCTGTCAATATTTCGGGAATATTTTTGTCGTTCAACATTTAACGTTTTAACTTCGTGCTTTTATATATTGTCTCAATTGACTATGCCACTATAAGAAAGTATATTAGTATTGGACGATTAAGAATATAATCACACTGGCATGAATGCTCACACGAAAAAGATCCCAACGCCAATCTTTAAATGTCACGACCCGGATTTTCCATCGTCGGGATCGTGATGACGCCTAACTCTGATAATGCTAGGCAAGCAACGGATACAGTTCTAACACATTAATCATTAACCAAAACAGTAATTAACAATAATTAAAACTAAACAGATATGAAGTCCGGAAATTTTATAACAGTTAAAACACTAATACATGACTACCCCAAAGATCTGGTGTCACAATCCACGTACGTAGGGGTGTGCATTCGAATCGGTTTATCGATAAATCGAATCGATTATTTGTTATCGGTTTATCGATATCGGTTTATCGATTTATCGATTTCGATTTCGATTTCGAAATTTTCCTTATCGAGTTATCGATTTCGATTTCGATTTTGTCCTCTTCGGTTATCGGTTTATCGATAAACCGATAAGAAATACTAAAAAAATTATTTTTTTTTTTACCCTTATTCTATAATACCCTTTCCTTTACCCTAAGTCCCTAACCCTATTATTTCATCTATCATATTTAAGGAATGATCATATTTAAAGCTCAAGGGAATGAAGTTCAAATTAATGGAAAATAGGATTAGCCGTGATGATGTATTTTTTTTTATACCGTTGGAGTGTTGGTGGCATACATTATCCCTTACTTTAGCTTCGTTGCATGTGCTTGTTGAAACAATTTTTATGTTATAAACGGTGTTCGTCTTATTTTAGCTTCTTTTGGTCCATATTAGTTAGGCGTGTTTATAGCGATATACTTTTCGTGGAATCCCGCAAATTTTTTTATTGGTGTAATCGATAACCGAATCGATAAGCCCCAAAAATCGATAAATCGAATTCGAAAAAATCGAAACCTTATTGAAACGATAACGATAAGCATATGTACAAATCGATAATCGATAAGTAATTATCGATAAGGGCCAAAATCGAATCGATAAATCGAATGCACACCCTTACACGTACGTCTAACAATTTCTACAAATACTGGTTTAAAGGAAATACATCTATTTTTCGGAATGAAAGAAAACATGAACTAAGATAGAGGGAAGGGGACTCCAGGGTCTGCGAACGCCGGCAGATCTACCTTGGGTCTCTTGTGGACTGAAGGCAGCAACCCAAACTCTTATCAGTATGGTTCAGTACCGGGATCTGCACAGAAAGTGCAGAGTGCAGTATCAGTACAACCGACCCCATGTACTGGTAAGTGCCGAGCCTAACCTCGGCGAAGTAGTGACGAGGCTAGGACACCACAAATAACATAAACATGTGCAGTTAAACAATATGCTAATAGAATAACAATTAATAGAAGCTAAGCAGAAATTAACGGGAATGGGCAACATGCTATGGGGGTACCAAAATAAAGAATCACACCAGTAGAGGAATCTAAACAGCTAGTACACTTCGAACCGATAATAACAAGTAAATACAGCAAACAGAAAATGCACGGCATCACCCTTCGTGCTTTACCACGCAACCACACCAGATAATCAATAATAGAAACGTGCACGGCATCACCCTTCGTGCTTTACCACTCAGCCTCATCATATGAATAATAGAAATGTGCACGGCAACAAAACCTTCGTGCTTTATCACTCTTCCTCGCCACATAAGAAACAAAGAACAATAATAACCCGGCAAGGGCATCATAATTAAACAACTTGTTTCATCACTTAACTTCACAACATAAATCTCAACTTGAGCCAATACTCAACCAATATCCAAAAATCAGGAAAAAACATAATAAGACTTGTTTAACATGAGTAGTAACCAGTTTAAGCAGGAACAGTACGTAATAAGAAACACAGCGGTCACAAGTATAAGACTCACTCGCATGCTATGACCCGACAACAACGTATAGGTACTCATCACCTCACATATACGTCGTACTTAACAACTAAACATGTAGCAAATAAGGCAACAATACCTAATCCCTCAAGCTAAGGTTAGCCACAACACTTACCTCGATTCCACGGCCAAACTCAAGTCTCAAATACCGCTTTTCCCTTAGTTTCCACTTCCAATCCGCTCATATCTAATCATAATTAACTTAATAATATCAATTAATGCCAAAGAAACCAATTCTAATGCATAATTATAGATTTCCCAATATTTTTTCCAAAAAGTCAAAAATTGACCCCAGGCCCGCTTGGTCAAAACTCAAAGTTCGGACCAAAACCCGATTACCCATTCACCCACGAGCCCCAATATGTAATTAGTTTCAGAATCCGATCCTAAATCGAGGTCTAAATTCCCAAATTTGTAAAATTCTCAATTCTCCCAAAATCTCTAATTACTACCCTTAAAAAATAAGATTTAGGCGTAGAAATCTAATGGGTGTTGATGGAAATTGAAGAAAATGAGGTTAAGAACACAAACCTATGATTTGGTGTTGAAATCCCTCTTCAAGAATCGCCCTAGGTTGAGTTTTAATGGAAGAGGTATGAATTTTTTGAAGAAATCCCTTCTTTGGTTCTGTTTTTAAAACACTGGACAGGCCTTCTTTGCGTTCGCGAAGCATTGCGGCTACAAGGGCCTTCGCATTCGCGAAGAGTTGCTTGCATTCGCGAAGAGTTGCTCGCGTTCGCGATGGTCTTTCCCCCCTGATCATCGCGTTCGCGGGCCTTGGACCGCGTTTGCGGAGAACAACTCAGAGATTCCCCAGCCCACCTCCTTTTTAGCCTACGCGTTCGCGAGATGCCGGTCGCGTTCGCGAAGAGCAGCCCCCCAATGCTCCGCGTTTGCGACCATGGCTTCGCGTTCGCGAAGAACAATTCCCTCCCCAGCCCAGGTTGCACTTCGTGTTAACGAGAGTTGCTTCGCGTACGCGAAGCACAAGGTACCAGCATACAGAAGCAACAACATAGCATATTTTTCTAAGTTTAAAACATCCCGTAGCCTATCCGAAACTCACCCGAGCCCTCGGGGCTCCAAACCAAATATGCACACAAGTCTTAACACATCATACGAACTTGCTCGTGCGATCAAGTCGCCAAAATAACACCTAGAACTACGAATTTAGCATCAAAATCAAAGAAATTCTCAAGAACACTTAAAGTTTCTATTTTTACAATCGGACGTCCGAATCACGTCAAATCACTCCCGTTTCTCAAATTTCACAAATAAGGTATAAATATTATAACGGGCATGTACCGGGCTCTGGAACCAAAATACGGGCCCGATACCAACAAGTTCGAACATTATTCAATTTCCAAAAACCATTATATTTTCAGTTTAACAATTTTCTTCAAAAATTCATTTCTCAGACTAGGGACCTCGAAATTCAATTTCGGGCATACGCCCAAGTCTTATATTTTTCTACGGACCCTCCGGGACCGTCAAATCACGAGTCCGGGTCCGTTTCCTCAAAATGTTGACCGAAGTCAACTTAAATCAATTTTAAAAGCAAAACTTAATATTTTCTCAAATTTTCACATAAAGGCTTTCCGAAAACGCGCCCGGATTGCGCACGCAAATCGAGGAGAAAGAAAATAAGGTTTTGAAGGTCTCGGAACCCCGACTTGGATTCTAAAATACGAGATGACCTTTTGGGTCATCACATTAAATTTAACGGATGAAAAAATAGCGAAAAAGTAAAAGAAAAAGGAAAAAAAAAAAAGAGCAGAACTTTCGGGATCCAATTAGCGGACGTGGCCCCACTCACGGTGGTGTTCGTGAAGCCGGTGGGGACAGTGCTGACAGCGGCGGCGGTTGTGCCATACAACGTTACGCACGATCTCTCGTTTCGAAATACAAAATATTATGTAAATTAATATTTAAATCACAAGTATAAAAATTGAAACTTGAGACTGGTAAAATTTGCATTTAATTGGTTTAATTCATGAATAAATATTATCCTTTGTATTCTACCTAGACATTGGAACTCTTAACGAAACTTACGAACTTATGCATACAATTGTACCGGCAAATTGGCGTGTCGTTATTTCCAAAGTTTGATTGTGCTTTGTGTTTGGGAGACATTGGAGCGTGAACGGCTTTAGCGTATCAGTTCGTTTTTTGCTTTTGGATCAGCGAAATTCGCTAAATAGGTATTTCTTTTCACCTTTTTTCTTTTGTTGTTGTTGAGAAAATTAAAATGCGGAGTTTTTTGGTATTTTAGATATTTCTACATTCTCCCAGTCTAAAAACTCATCGTATTTACTTTGCATGCTTAATTCCACATTTTCTCATCAAACGTTTGATTTGGAAGAAAAAGTTGCAGGCTTTTTGGATTTTATAGTAGTAATAGTTTTTTTGGCTAAGAAGTGTTAGATAATGTGGCTATTATTTTCAATTTAAAAGCTTCTTTGTTGAGAATTTCAACATCAAGAACTAAGCTTGAGGTAAAATGGAGCAAAAATTGGAGTTGGAGGGAACTCCTTTGCATATTCAGTAGTGTGAGATGATAGACTTTGATGATGTTCCTTTTGTTAGTTCAACATTACTTTTTTTAGTGTATCCTTTGATTCCATGATTATTACTCAGCATACAAGTAGTCGAGGGAATGAAATGGCACTGAAATCAATTATTCATGAGATTAAGGGAGTAGGAGATAATGTAGATAGCAAATCAAAAAAGCAAGCTGAGAGGAAGTGTGTATTGAGCCGTGGAAGGTCATATGTGGCTCCTGAGAGGTTAACATCCTCTCAATGTATATTCGTTCAAGAAAGTCTGTGGGCGAGTTTGCCACATGAACTGCTGCTTGACATAATCCAGCGAATAGAGGCAAGTGAGATAACATGGCCTGCCCGTAGAGATGTAGTTACTTGTGCCTCTGTGTGCCGGTCCTGGAGGGAAACAACCAAGGAGGTTGTTAGGACTCCGGAGCAATGTGGGCTGCTGACTTTCCCTGCGTCGTTGAAGCAGGTAGATTGGATGTTGCATCATTTTTCTTGTTTGTTTAGCCGTTTAATAGAAATCTGATCGTGATTTCTCTTTGTCAATTCTTGTTAGCCTGGCCCTAGAGATTGTCCAATTCAATGCTTTATAAAAAGAGAAAGGGCAACATCAACTTTCCGGTTATATCTTGGCCTGAGTCCTGGTACATTATGATTCTCTCACCCTCCTTTGTGTTACTTAATTCGATTTCGTTATTTTGTTTATTCAAGTTTATTGCTTTGGATTTCTTGTTACATTTGTGGTCAACCTGGTTGCTTTCCTAATAATGTATGCACTTTGTGCTTTTTCTCCCTCCAGTTGTGATTCAGTTCCTGAACGTCTTTCTTATATCATTGATTCCAGCATAAGATACCTTATCCAACACTACTTGTTTTTTCTTCTGTCTCACTGTTATTACACCATCTTGGTGATTAAGACCATAACTTGTGAGAAATAACCTAAATAGGTCTGATGATTCAACATATTCAGCTCTTTCAGGGGATGCCAGTAAATTGCTATTGACAGCTAAGAAGGTTAGAAGGGCCACGTGCACTGACTTCTTAATATCCATGTCAAAAGATGATTTTTCCCGGGCAAGTGATTGTTATGTTGGGAAATTGAGGTTCGTATGAAGCTTCATCTTATTCTTTGTCTTAAGAAAAAAATGACAGATTGTCCTGCTACTAATCGCTTCCACTGATCAGGTCTAATTTTCTCGGGACTAAGTTTGTCATTTATGACGCTCAGCCACCATCCAACTTGTTGATCCAGTCCAGTGGTATGTTGTATAAAAAGTTTCCATCGAAGAGGGTAGAGCCGAAGCAGTTATTTCGAAATCACAATGTGGGTACCGTATCTTATGAAGTCAATGTTCTACGTACAAGGGGACCAAGAAGAATGCGGTGCACTATGCATGCGATCCCTTTCACTGCAATTCAAGAAGGTGGATCTGCTCCTACACCAGCAACTTTCGGAGAACATTCTCATTGCAATTCATCTTTAGTATCAGCAGTTTTGAATAGGGAGATCGAAGATTCGATTTGTAGTTGTTTCGATGAGCCAGCTAAAACAATTAAAAAGAGTGCAGATCCTTTGATTTTGAGGAATAAAGCTCCAAGATGGCATGAACAATTGCAATGTTGGTGTCTAAATTTTAAAGGGCGTGTTACAGTGGCCTCTGTCAAGAATTTTCAGCTGGTGGCCTCCTCCGGCACATCCCAGAGCGTCCCAATTACAGAACAAGAAAAAGTAATCCTACAATTTGGGAAGATAGGGAAAGACATTTTCACCATGGATTACCACTACCCCCTATCGGCGTTCCAAGCATTTGCAGTTTGTTTAAGTAGCTTTGACACCAAGCCTGCTTGCGAGTAGCCTCTTTTTCTTTTTCTTTTGGCTACTATTACTTGCCATTTTGTGCTTTTGTCTTCAATGTTGTATGTATATATATATATATATATATATATATATATATATATATTCTCTCCTTAGGAAGGATCTTTTATGTGCAGGCTGTAGGTTGTCTCTAGTAGGAATTTGGCTGATATGATTTTAAGTTGCATGCAAGTGTTCTTCCTGCAAAAGTGGCAATTCTGTTGTATTCTTCAGCGTGCTGAACTTATTCGAACATTAAGTCAGTTTGGAAGAAGTAATTTGCCTTTTAACTAACATATATGTCTTCTTTCTTCCCCTTGCCCTATTTTTCTCTCAAAAGCAGATTTTGGCCAAAATTTCGAAATGCACATCAAAACGAGACAGTAAAGAACAACATTTCATTACTATCACATTTCATAGATCACAGCCATCTCTATTGCAGTTGCTTTAAGCAGATATCATTGAGTATGTACACAAGGATTTTATTACCGATTACATGTATTACAACTGTAGTTTTCAAAGAATATCTATCTCGTTATCATCACTCTTCTCCATGCAGCCAACATGGCAACCATGTCGCGGAGATTTTTCAGGGTTATCTGGATCAGAATCACTTGGTTCAAGGAAAAGGCCTGTGAGGCATCTTCTTCTGATCTTTGGCTCGTATGTAAGTTTCTGGGCTGGGGTTACATTAAATTCAGCCTTGTGTGCCTCAAAGGGTCCTGTTTTCTCACTTGATCGTATAGGTTCTGAAGGCATATGAGGGAACAACATATGTATACCTGGATTTTTTGCCGCAATGGCACTGTCAAATGTAATTGAGTTGTTCAGGCCCTGCACGTTGCAGTTTAGATATGCCTCTATTTCTTGATCTTCCATGGTCCTTGCATCTTTTGGTCGTCTTCCCTCTGAATATCCTTCTGCATCTGTGGCATCGGCACTTTCATCTGGATTCAGTTTGTAGCCTCTGTGAATATGAATTGCCCCTTCTTTTCTGGATGAGTCAGAACCAAGTTGCATAGATGCTCCTCTATTATCTCCTGCAAGGGTGATCACGCTAACCGGTCCCTCTTCCAAATTTTGCTTCCCATCTCCAACTGCCATCCTATGAATAAACTTCGAGATGTTATCTTTTACCTCTTTGTTTAGGGGTATATCTTGTTCAGCGAAACCTGCAGTTTCCTTACTAGAACTATTGACAATTGTTTTGTTCTTTGGCTCAGAAGAAACTGTTTTTTTATGTTTTCCATTAGAGACCAGGTTCACCCGAATTTGGTCGTTATCAGAATTGGATTGCTTCTCTGTATATGCTTTCTTTGATTGAAACGCAGTGCCTGGCTGCTTAGTGGATGTCAGTAAACCACCAATTTTTTCTCCTGTACCATAGTTTTTATCCCTCCTCTCTTGCTCAACTTCCTTCACTTCTCTAGTTTCCTGGATGTTTGTCTCTGACTGTCTCACCATCTTAGGTTCATCAATGATTCCTGAAGAATCTGATATCTGGGATGGTTCTTGTGTAATGCTTCTAGTGGATTTCACCTCTGATAGTTCTGAAGGTTGCATTACCTTTTCAGGTGATTTAACTTTTGCTTCAGCGACTGTGTCAGATATGGTCTCTTTCTTGAGAAGCTCCATTTGTTCTGACTGTGGCCGAATTGCTGTGAACTTTGGTTCTTTTCCAGAAATTGATTTAAGTGCTTCAGTGGATTTGGAAGAAGGCTCTGAGCTATCTTGTAACTGTTTCAGTGGAGATGTTGGCTGAGCAATAATCTGATCCTTTTGTTGCATTTGAGAGGTTATACCAGATGGAAGATTTGAAGAAGTACTCTGGCTTGCAGGAGGAAGTACCTTTGAGCTTAATTGGTCCATTGAGAGGACTTGGGGATCCTTGCGTGTTGGGGAAGATATCGGGGTCATTTCTCGTGATTGAGGAGCTGAACGAGACGGGGATGGAGCTGGAGGCGGGGAAATGCGAGACTTAGTTGGCACATCAGATAGTGAGGCTGGTTGAGAACTGATCCCTTGCTGTTCTTGAGATGGTATCAAGGGTTGAGACCCAATTCTGGACGCCCGAGTTTGAGAAGGGGGTGAGGGAGCAACTCCTGGAGGGGTAGATGGTCCGCTCTGAGCTATTGTGGATATAGGGGTGGTGGTTATGGCAGTGGTAGGGGTTTGAGTTTCAGATTTCGGACTAGCTGGAGCATTTGCAGGTGTAGAGTTTGTGGTCGATGACTGGACTGGGGCTTTGCTTTCAGCTGATGGTTGAGGAGGAACTGTGGTACTTTCAGGTAAAGGGCTTGTGTTTGTGGTGGAGGGCTGGATAGGGGCTTTGCTTTCAGCTGAAGTTTGAGGAGGAATAGGGGTAGTTTCAGTTAAAGGGCTTGTACTTGTGGAGGGCTGGCTAGGTGCCTTCATTTCAGCTGAGGGCTGAGGCAGAGGCGGAGATGCTGGTATCGGGGTGGTTGTACTGGTGGGGACCTCATTACGGCCTTGAGTGCCAGCTGAAGGTTGAACTGGTGAAGAAGGCTTTGCAGATGTTGTGGTTGAGGTGGCGCTTGGTGACTGCTTGCGAGTTGGGTTTTCAGTTGTAGGACTGGAGGACGGCATAGCTGTGGGTGTACTGCTGCTGGAGGGCTGTGAAGCAGCTCGTGAACCAGTACGAGTTGTGGGAGCGCGACTTGTTGGCTGAGTAGATGGTTTGCTTGCAGGTGTTGGAGCTGGAGATGGAGTAGGTGCAGGTTGTGACCAAGGAAGACGGAAGCGGAATGTGGATCTTCGTTCCATTTTACTAGGATAAATGTTATGAAGCAAAAGAAATTTGATGTTCAATTGTCCGATGATGATATGCAGCCAGTTAGAAGCATCACTATATAAAGGTTTGCTTTTGATACCTTTGAACATTTGAAGACTTTAGAATGTCTCAGCTTGCCTTCTTACCTTCACCTTTTGCTTCTTTTCCTTTCGCCGCAGGTAACCTTTCTCTGGAATTCCTATAATGAAATTTGCCTTATGGTTGAGGTTAGCATCTAACTTTGTTTCTTCTCTGCATGGATTAGCATAATCCACTTTAAAGTATTTTTTGGCCATTGTTCGACTCTAAAATGCAAAACCATTTTTTGCACAACGTTTTTCATGATTATTCTTTCTTGGATGTAACTTGAATTTCACAGAAATTCCACAACCACACAATGCAATAACTCTTAACCGTATTCAAAAGCCAGCAATATGAAGGCAAATTATTTTATTTCCTTGTTAAAGAATATCAAGGGAAAAAGAACTAAGCTAAATGTGAAAGAAAGCAGCAACTAAAAAGCTATTTTCCTTTAAAATACTCAATTACCTCTCCAAGAAGCAAAGCATTAGAAGAAAAAATTGCATTAACAGACATGGTCTTTCCTGATTTAGTAGTTCAAGAAAAGAACACAAGAATGGAAATCATATAAACGACAAAGGGGAGAGTGCTCTTTCTTCTCTTGTGACTATCAAGTACAATATAATCAATCAGACCAAATTGCCATTCGAAGATTTCTTTTCCTCGTTTTAAGGTAAGTTCTTTCATTTCTCTGCTACTTCATGAACACTGAGAACTACTTTCACATGGCATATTCTACAGCCCGTTCCTTGTTTCAACATTCATTTTGATGAACACAACACAGGCAAACATAAAAGCATTTATTATTTCTTGAAAAAAAGACAGCTATAGCGAATAATTTGGAGTTGGACGTTCATTTATCACGTCTGTAATGTACTTACCAATTATCATTAGTATCTCTACAGTTACCAGATACAGACAAGTGACTTATAAGCATTTGATAGTTTTGTACCATAATCACAGTAACACAATGCAAGGTCTTCTGCGAATGGTTAGATCATGTCATGAGAAGCTCAAGGTTACAATTCTACAGAACCCGCAACTCAAAAGCACTAGTGAGATGAACAAAGTATTCGCAAGATTTGGATTTTATAGTAGTAATAGTTTGTTTGGATAAGAAGTGTTAGATAATGTGGCTATTATTTTCAATTTAAAAGCTTCTTTGCAGAGTCCATTATTCAAATTGTCACTCAACTATCTCAAATTATCTCCTAAAGTCATTTTTCTTTCGTTTGTAACAACAAAGTCACTAAACTATGCCTATTGCACTCAGAAGGTCACTCAACTAGATTTTTCATATTTTGGATTGCCAAATACCTATTTTACCCTCTAAATTATAAACATTTATCTTCTTTTTATTTTTTTTTAACTTTTTAATAATATAATTTTTTCCTTTTTAATTTATATTATGGACTTACCTATAGAATAAATAATATTATTTATAAATTAAAAAAATAAAAACTATTTAAGCATATATAATGCTGGAATAATAAAATAATGAGCATAGTAAAAAAAATTAATTAGAATAATTTGTTAGTAATAATAATTCTAGTATTAACAAAAAAAATTCAAAATTTATTTACACAATTCAGAATGAAAGAAAATAAAGGTTGTAAAATATATATTTCATGCACATAATATAAAAGTAATTATTTAAATAAAGGTATTTTTATAATACACATTATATATTCTTGAAAATTATGCTCAATTATATTATATATATTCCATGCACCAGGGGCGTATCTAAGGGGGGTTCCATGGGGCACGTGAACCCATGATCCCCTCCCTAAATCATGTATAGCAATGTTATATTTTTTTTATTATTTTTAAATATATGTTTGTGCACTCATGCTCAAAGTATTATATAATGTGATTGGTTATTGGGTGTATCTCTCTATGTGAGGTTGTGAGTTCAAATCTTATGTCAATCTTATTGTTTTTTCCTCTTTTTTTTTTTCTGGAACTAGACGCCCACGGGAGATGGGCATGTCTGGTGTTATTTATTGCGTATTTTAAGTACTTTTTCTTTTTATTTCTTTTTGTTTGGTTTATTCTTCAAAATTTTCACACATTGAAATTTCTGTTCTTCTTTTGTCGATATAAAATCTTATATGATTAAACAAAATATGCATATTAAAACTAGAAGTAGTGTATGATGTAGCATATAGTCAATGGGTTCAACTGATCCCAATATTTTCAACATGAAAAATAAATATAGATGTAAGAAAATTACTATTTAAAAAAAAAAATTGAACTTATAATTCCAAAAGTGTAATGGGTAGCAATCGTAAGAACTAAAAATATTGAACCCATAAATTTATATTTTGGATACACCTCTTTTTAATAGTGCACCCATCCTCTCAAAATCCTGGATACGCCTCTGCCATGCATGACTTAACATAGCATATTTTACCCTATACAGATAGTCCTCCTGCTTTCCGGTGACATAACTTTGTGTCGTCGGAAAGTTGGTAGAAACATAATAATATAATTGAGCCTAATTTTCAAGAATATATAATGTATATTATAAAAATACCTTTATTTAAATAATTATTCTTATATTACGTGCATGGAATATATATTTTACAACCTTTATTTTTTTTCATTCTGAATTGTGTAAATAAATTTTTGAATATTTGTTGTTAATACTAAAATTATTATTACGAACAAATTACTCTAATTAATTTTTTTACTATGCTCATTATTTTGTTATTCCAGCATTATAGATGCTTAAATACTTTTTATTTTTTTAATTTATAAATAATTTTTATTTATTCTATAGGTAAGTCTGTAATATAAATTAAAAAGGAAAAAATCATAATATTAAAAAGTTAAAAAAATAAAAAGAAGATAAATGTTTATAATTTAGAGGGTAAAATAGGTATTTGGCAATCCAAAATTTGGAAAATCTAGTTGAGTGACGTTCTGAGTGCAATAGGCATAGTTCAGTGACTTTGTTGTTACAAACTAAAGAAAAGTGACTTTAGGAGATAATTTGGGATAGTTGAGTAACCATTTGAGTAATTGACTCGAATTTGAACATCAAGAACTAAGCTTGAGGTAAAATGGTTGCAAAAATTGGAGTTGGAGGCAACTCTTTCGCATATTCAGTAGTGTGGTATGTAGACTTTGATGTTCCTTTTGTTAGTTCAACATTACTTGTATCCTTTGATTCCATGATTATTACTCAGCATACGAGTAGTCAAGGGAATGAAATGGCGATGAAATCAATTATTCATGAGCTTAAGGGGGTAGGAGATAATGTAGATAGCAAATCAAAAAAGCAAGCTGAGAGGAAGTGTGTATTGAGCCTTGGCAGGTCATATGTGGCTCCTGAGAGGTTAACATCCTCTCCATGTATATTCGTTCAAGAAAGGCTGAGGGCGAGTTTGCCACCTGAACTGCTGCTTGACGTAATCCAGCAAATAGAGGCAAGTGAGATAACATGGCCTGCCCGTAGAGATGTAGTTACTTGTGCCTCTGTGTGCCGGTCCTGGAGGGAAACAACCAAGGAGGTTGTTAGAACTCCGGAACGATGTGGGCTGCTGACTTTTCCTACGTCATTGAAGCAGGTAGATTGGATGTTGCATTATTTTCTTGTTTGTTTAGCTGTTTATTAGCAAACTGACCCTGATTTCACTTCTTGAATTCCTGTTAGCCTGGGCCTAGATGTTGTCCAATTCAGTGCTTTATAAAAAGTGGAAGGGCAACATCAACTTTCCGATTATATCTTGTCCTGAGTCCTGGTAAATTATGATACTCTCGCCCTCCACTTTGTTCTTGATCTATCAATTCAAGTTTATTACTCTGACTTTCTAATTATATTTGTGGTCAATCTCGTTGCTTTCCTAATAAATAGAAAATGTATGCACTTTGTACTTTTTCTCCCTCCAGTTGTGATTCAGTTCCTACATCTCTTCCTGATATCATTGATTCCAGCTCAAGATACCTTATCGAACGCTACTCTTCTGTCTCACTGTTATTACACCATCTTGATGATTCAGATGATAACTTGTGAGAAATTATCTTATATAGGTCTGATGATTTCAACATATTCAGCTCTTTCAGGGGATGCCAGTAAATTGCTACTGACGGCAAAGAAGATTAGAAGGGCCACATGCACTGACTTCTTAATATCCATGTCGAAAGATGATTTTTCCCGGGCAAGTGATTGTTATGTTGGGAAGTTAAGGTTGGTATGAAGCTTCATCTTATTCTTTGTCTTAAGAAAAAAAGGCCAGATTGTCCTCCTGCTACTAATTGCTTCCATTGATCAGGTATAATTTTCTCGGGACTAAGTTTGTCACTTATGACACTCAGCCACCATGCAATTTATTGATCCAGTCCAGTGGTGTGTTACATAAAAAGTTTGCTATGAAGAAGGTAGAGCCAAAGCAGTTATTTGGAAATCACAATGTGGGTACCATTTCTTATGAAGTCAATGTCCTACGTTCAAAGAACACGTTCAGTGCAATTCATCTTTAGTATCAGCAGTTTCAAATAGGACAGTCCAAGATTCTATTTGTAGTTGTTTCGATGAGCCAGTTGAAACAATTCAAAAGAATACAGAACCTTTAATTTTGAGGAATAAAGCTCCAAGATGGCATGAACAATTGCAATGTTGGTGTCTGAATTTTAAAGGCCGTGTTACAGTGGCCTCTGTCAAGAATTTTCAGCTGGTGGCCTCCTCCGGCACATCCCAGGGCATCCCAATCACCGAACTAACAAAAGAAATCTTGCAATTTGGGAAGATAGGGAAAGACATTTTCACCATTGATTACCACTACCCCCTATCGACGTTCCAAGCATTTGCAATCTGTTTAAGTAGCTTTGACACCAAACCTGCTTGCGAGTAGCCTCTTTTTCCTTTTTCTTTTGGCTACTATTACATGCCATTTTGTGCTTTTGTCTTGAAAATTGCGTATATATACTTTTTTTTAGCCCTCTCCTTAGGAAGGATCTTTTATGTGCAGGCATAGGAGGCATAGGTTGTTGTCTAGTAGGAATTTGGCTGATATGCTTCTAGTGCATGCAGTATTTTGCCTGCAAAAGTGGCAATTCTGTTGTATTCTTCAGCATGCTGTACTTACTCGAAAATTCTGTCAGTTCGCAAGAAGTAATTTGCCCTTTAACTAACATAGTGACGTTCTATCTTCTCCTCTCTTTTTTTCCCTTTTTATCTTCTTTCCCTATTTTTCTCTCTTAATCAGATTTTGGCTAATCAGATTTTGCCAAGCATTAGGGTAGGCTGCCTACATCACACCCCCTAGGGTTGCAGCCCTTCCCCGGATCCTGCGTGAACGCGGAATGCTTTGTGCGCCGGGCTGCCCTTTTAATCAGATTTGGCTAGTATTCACATATGCACATCAAAACGAGGAAGTAGAACAACATTTCATAACTATCATGTTTCATATATCACAGCCATCTCAAGTGCAGTTGCTTTAAACAGAGGTTATTGAGTATGTACAAAAGGATTTTAACTTTTAACAATTACATGTATTACAACTGTAGTTTTCAAAAAATCTCTATCTCGTCATCATTACTCTTCTCCATGCAGCCAACATGGCAACCAGGGTTATCTGGATCAGAATCACTTGGTTCAAGGAAAAGGCCTTTGAGGCATCTTCTTCTGATCTTTGGCTCGTATGTAAGTTTCTGGGCAGGGGTTACATTAAATTTAGCCTTGTGTGCCTCAAAGGGTCCTGTTCTCTCACTTGATCTTATAGGTTCTGAAGGCATACGAGGGAACAACATATGTATACCTGAATTTTTTGCCTCAATGGCACTGTCAAATGTAATTGAGTTGTTCATGCCCTGCACGTTGCAGTTTAGATATGCCTCTATTTCTTGACCTTCCATGGTCCTTACATCTTTTGGTCGTCTTCCCTCTGAATTTCCCTCTGCATCTGTAGTTGCATCGGCACTTTCATCTGGATAGCCTCTGCGAATGTGGATTGCCCCTTCTTTTCTGGATGAGTCAGAACCAAGTTGCATAGATGCTCCTCTATTATCACCTGCAAGTGTGATCACACTCCCCGGTCCCTCTTCCAAATTTTTCTTGCCATCTCCAATTGCCATTCTATGAATAAACTTCGAGATGTTATCTTTTACCATTTTGTTAAGGGGTATGTCTTGTTCAGTGGAAACCGCAGTTTCCTTACTGGAACTACTGGCAACTGTTTTGTTCTTTGGCTGAGATAAAACTGTTCTTGTATGTTTTCTGTTAGAGACAGGGTTCACCCGAATCTGATTATTATCAGAACTGGCTTGCTTTGATTGAAAAACAATGCCTGTCTGCTTTTTGGATGTCAGGAAACCACCAATATTTTCTCCTGTACCATAGTTTTTATCCCTCATCTCTTGCACAACTTCCTTCACTTCTCTAGTTTCCTGGATTTTTGTCTCTGACTGTGTCACCATCTTAGGTTTGCCATTGATTCCTGAAGAGTCTGATATCTGGGATGGTTCTTCGGTAATGCCTCTAGTGGATTTCACCTCTGATAGTTTTAAAGGTTGCATTATTTTTTCATGTGACCTAACTTTTGCTTCAGTGTCACATATGGTCTCCTTCTTGGGAAGCTCCATTTGTTCTGACTGTGGCCGAAGTGCTGTGAGCTTTGGTTCTTTTCCATAAATTGATGTAAGTGCTTCAGTGGATTTGGAAGAAGGTTCTGAGCTGTCTAATTGTTTCAGTGGAGATGTTGGCTGAGCAATTGTCTGATCCTTTTGTTGCATTTGAGAGGTTATACCAGATTGAAGATTTGAAGAAATACTCTGGCTTGCATGAGGAGGTACCTTTGAGGTTAATTGGTCCGTTGAGAGGACTTGGGGATCCTTGCGTGTTGGGGAGTATAGTTCAAGTGAAAGAAACGGAATGGGCTTCAAAACTGATCCCCTGGCGATACTTGACTGATCCCAGGTATCAAAGGTAAGAGTGGTTGGCACATCAGATGGTGAGGCTGGTTAAGAACTGATCCCTTGCTGTTCTTGAGATGGTATCAATGGTTGAGACTCAGTTCTGGATGCCCGAATTTGAGAAGAGGGTGAGGGAGAAACTCCTGGAGGACTAGATGGTCCGCTCTGAGCTATAGTGGATGTTGGGGTGGTGCTTATGGTAGTGGTAGTGTTGAGATATATGGAGCACATGTGAAGAGGCCCAATAGTTGATAAGTAGTTCTGGGCCCATTATGTACAGCTGGCCCATTTCATTTGTACTGATTTCTTTGGTTATTAGTATATTAGGCCCATTTTCTATTAGTAAGGGGACAAGATATACAATTGTACAGAACATTCCAGATTATTGATGAAATAAGAACTCTCTTCTTCTTCTCTTACCTCACCCGATTCAGGGTTTTCTTTCACTTCTTTTCTTTTTCAATTTCTGCAAACAATCAACTTAACATGGTATCAGAGCGGGATTTATTGGAGCGATCTCGACCTCAGCTATCGTCCGATCCTAGCCTTGAACGAAGTTTTGGAGATTTTCTCGGTGCGGTGATTCTATGGCAGTGAAAGAAAAAAAATTAGGTCTTTTCGCTCTCAGGATTTCAAATTTGATCTTCGTTATTCTTTACCTTTTCGATTTTGCAGACGATTGGTAAACTTTTCTCATTTTCCTGATTGCATGTTCGATTTGAGCTGATTTCTAGGGTTACATCTATTGTGAATTCACAACTCTACGGATATTCTTTTTGTTGAAACTTTATTGTTGAATTGATTAGTTACAATGAGTGATAATGAGAATTTGACTGAGGAGCTTCGTCGTACCACAACTAGTTCTGAAGGTTTTGCTGAATTTACTCTTGATCCTTGTCATCCTTTCTATATTCATCCATCTGACAGTCCTGGTAGTCAATTAGTCACTATTCCCTTTGATGGAACTGGTTTTGTTATTTGGCGTAGCAGTATGTTGACTTCTCTCTCAGCTAAAAACAAATTAGGTTTGGTAACTGGTAGGATACCTCAACCTTAACTTGATTCTCCTTATTACTCCTTTTGGGAACGTTGTAATAACATGGTAAAAGCTTGGATTACTAACTCCTTGAGTAGAGAAATTGCTGTGAGTGTTATGTGTTTCAATACTGCTAGTGAAGTCTGGAGACATAAATGATAGGTATGGTCAGTCAAATGGTTCCAAGTGTATCTAAATTCAAAGGGAAATTAGTAGAGCACCTCTCAAGGGACATCTGATATAGCCAGCTATTTTACCAGAATGAGAAGTCTCTGGGATGAGCTTAATTCTGCTTATGTTGGACCAACATGTTCATGTGGTGCTCTTCCTAAATTCAGTGAGGAACCAACACTTGTTCCAGTTTCTCAGTGGGTTAAATGAGTCCTATTCCACAGTCAAAAGTAGCATCTTAATGATGTCCCCTTATCCAAGCATCAGCAAAGCCTATTCCCTTTTACAACAAGATGAAAGTCAAAAGGAAACTAAGTCCATAGCCCCTGGGTTTTCAGCTGATTCAGCAGCCTCATTCTCTGCTTCATCTGGAATATCCTCCTCCACAAATAGGTCATATAATCAGAGGGTAAATTTTGAGTCCAAGAGGCCTACCTCTCATGTAATTTGCAAATATTGCAAGAAGCCTGGGCATAGTATAGACAAATGCTATAGACTTCATGGCTTCCCAGCTGATTTCAAGTCCACCAAGTCCAAGAAGTCTGCTGCATGTGTTCAAGTGGGGGATTCTTCTCCAAGGAACTTGATTGCTGCTGGCTCTAGCAACAATTCTTCAGACTCTGCTTATGGTTTCAGCAAGGAGCAATATGAACATCTCATGACTCTCTTCCAACAGGCAAATATTTCTTCTGGTTATCCTCAGTCCACTTCTCCTGGAGAAAATGTTGGTTTTGCCAACTTTGCAGGTGTGTGCAATCTCCCTGTAGATCAGTTCCCAGCAGTAAATTCTGTTATACATTCCTTGTCTGCTCAGTTAGGAAAAATTCCTTGGATTTTAGATTCAGGTGCAACAAACCATATGACCCCTTACAAACAGTTTTTACACAATATTAAACATCTAACTTCCCCTTACTTAATCACCTTGCCAAATGGATATAAAGTGAAAGTTATTTCTACTGGATCCCTGCACCTTAGGCAGGATATAACTTTACACAATGTTCTTTTGGTTCCTTCCTTTCAATTCAATTTAATTTCTGTACATCAACTTCTTTGTCAATTGAAAGGTCTAGCAATATTCAGCAGTTTCTCCTGTTTTCTACAGGGCCCTTCTCTGAAGAGGCCATTGGAAATTGGTAAAGCTGCTCATGGGCTCTATTTTCTGCTACTTGACATGGTTAACCCTTCCCTTACTTCTAATGTTTCTTGTTCTACTGTTTGTAATTTTCCTACAGCAAATGTTATTCCTAGTTTTCCCAGTTCTACTTGTAACCCATCTAGTACTATCAATAAAATGGATCTATTTTGGCATCAAAGATTAGGCCATGTACCATTTCATAAGCTGAAATCTATTCCATGTTTGTCTACTCAAGTATCTTCTAAACAATCATTTATATGTTCTATTTGTCCTATGGCTAGACAACAAAGACTACCTTTCCATAATAGTCACATTCTTTCAACTGTACCCTTCCAGTTAGTCCATATAGACATATGGGGACCCTACCACACTAACACATACAATGGTTTCAGATATTTCATCATTTTGGTAGATGATTTTACTAGAGTCACCTGGACACATTTATTATCCTCCAAAGGCAATGCTTTGTCTGTTATCAAAGCTTTCACTATGATGGTCAAAGTTCATTTCCAGTCTTCTGTTCAATCTTTTAGATCAGACAATGCTTTTGAATTAGGTAGTAGTTCAGAGGCTATATCCTTCTTTGCTGATAATGGTATCTTACACCAAGCCACTATCTCTCATACCCCACAATAAAATGGGGTGGTCGAAAGAAAACACAAACATCTTTTGGAAACTTCCAGAGCCCTTTTGTTTCAATCTAAACTCCCTACCAAGTATTGGGGTGAATGTGTATTAACTGCCACTTACATTGTCAATAGACTACCTTCATCAGTCTTGGGTAATACTACTCCTTTTGAAAAATACATGGAACCCCTCCAGCATATGACCACCTGAAGTCATTTGGTTGCCTTTGTTTTGCAACTACCCCTAAACCTGGGAGAGACAAATTCCAGCCTAGAGCTGTTGCTTGTGCTTTCCTTGGTTACCCTCTTTGGAAAAAGGGATATAAGTTGCTTAATCTCTCTACTCATTCTGTGTTTTTTTTCAGAGATGTAGTTTTCCATGAGCACATATTTCCATATTCCTCTGCCCCATCTTCTTCTGTTTTTCCTCCTCCTTCTGTTTCATTTGAAGATTCTCCTCCTTTTCTCTCTTCCACTACTCCCTTATCACCTTCTCCCGATTCTAATTCTGTCTCTCCTGATTCTGATCTTGTGCTACCTACTGCACCTCCTTCTGATTTCTCTCCTTCTTCCTCCAACCATCAGGAACCTCCTGTCATACCTGTTTCTTCCTCTACCTCTCCTCCTCCCACTAATCCTGCACCTTCTTCTTCTCCCACCTTGCCGGTTAGGCATTCTACTAAGGTTTCCAACCCTCCCTCCTACTTATCAGACTATATTTGTTCTTCTGTTCTTCCTGCCTGCCCTGTTTCTACAAATTCAAAGATTTCTACTACTGAGCTACAGTTGCAGGAACCCCACTATTATCAGCAAGCTGTCTCACATCCTGCTTGGCAAGAAGCCATGCTAAAAGAGTTCCAAGCTCTTGAAGCTAACCATACTTGGGATATTGTTCCTCTCCCTCCTCACAAGAAACCCATTCCTTGTAAGTGGGTGTACAAAATTAAAAAGAAATCTGATGGCACTGTTGTAAGATACAAAGCCAGATTAGTCATAAGGGTTGACACACAAAAGGAAGGGATAGACTACAATGAGACTTTTTCCCCAGTTGATAAATTCACTACTATTAAGTGCATGCTCTCTCTTGCTGCTAAAAAGGGGTGGACTGTTTATCAACTAGATGTCAACAATGCTTTTCTTCATGGTGATCTCCATGAAGAGGTTTATATGAGGCTGCCTCCTGGTCTAGTGGTTTCTGGTTATTCTTCCTCCTCTTCTCCACTAGTTTGCAAGCTCAAAAAGTCTCTCTATGGCCTCAAATAAGCCTCCAGACAGTGGTTCTCTAAATTGTCTGAAGCTTTGGTTTCCAGAAGTTACCTATCTAGCAAAATTGATTATTCATTGTTCACTAAGACTTCTGGGGGCTCCCTGACTGTCCTGGCAGTATATGTCGATGACATTCTATTGGCAGGAGATGATACTTCTGAATTGGATGCTCTTAAGGCTTTTCCGGATGCTATTTTCAAAATCAAAAACTTAGGCTCTGTTCACTACTTCTTGGGTTTGGAAATTATACAACAACCCCAAGGTTTCTTGATGTGTCAGCACAAATTTACATCTGATCTCTTAGAAGAGTTTCACTGTGATCATTTCACCCCTGTCAATACTCCTCTTGATCATTCCATCAAACTCTCTTCTGCTATGGGAGAGCCCCTTTCTGATCCTAGCATCTACAGACGGATTGTGGGCAAGCTTAATTTCTTGTGCCATACAAGGCCTGATATTGCATATTCAGTCCAACATCTTAGTTAGTTTCTTCAAGCTCCTCAAGTTCCTCGCATTCTAGCTGCTATACATGTTTTGAGGTATCTGATGAAAGCTCCTGATTTGGGTATTTTCCTTCCTAAGTCTACTGACTTTTCCCTCTTGGCTTATTCTGATTCTGATTGGGCCACTTGTGCCCAGACTCGGAGGTCTGTTACTGGGTATTATATTACTTTAGGGGGCTGCCCTATCTCCTGGAAAAGCAAGAAACAACCCACTATCTCTCTCTCCTCTGCTGAGGCAGAGTATCGAGCTCTACGCAAAGTGGTTGCTGAAATTTCTTGGCTTGTTCGCTTATTGGCTGATCTTGGGTTGGTTATTTCCAGTCCTGTTCCTGTGTTTTGTGATAGCCAAGCTGCTTTGCATATCGCCAAGAATCCGGTCTTCCATGAACGCACTAAACACATTGAGGTTGATTGCCACTATGTTCGGGATAGCATACAATCTGGTCTCATCACTTTACATCATGTATCTTCTTCTGCTCAACTTGCTGACATTCTCACCAAGTCCCTTCCAGGCACCACTCATCATCATCTCCTTGGCAAGCTTGGGGTGTCAACACCCTCAAGCTTGAGTGACACCCCAAGCTTGAGTGGGGGTGTTGAGATATATGGAGCACATGTGAAGAGGCCCAATAGTTGATAAGTAGTTCTGGGCCCATTATGTACAGCTGGCCCATTTCATTTGTACTGATTTCTTTGGTTATTAGTATATTAGGCCCATTTTCTATTAGTAAGGGGACAAGATATACAATTGTACGGGACATTCCAGATTATTGATGAAATAACAACTCTCTTCTTCTTCTCTTACCTCACCCGATTCAGGGTTTTCTTTCACTTCTTTTCCTTTTCAATTTCTGCAAACAATCAACTTAACAGGTAGGGGTTTGAGTTTCAGACATTTGCTGGTGTAGAGTTTGAGGTCGATGGCTGGTTAGGGGCTTTGCTTTCAGCTGAAGGTTGAGGAGGAATTGGGGTAGTTTCAATTAAAGGGCTTGTGCTTGTGGTGGAGAGCTGGATAGGGGCTTTGCTTTCAGCTGAAGGTTGAGGAGGAACTGGGGTAGTTTCAGTTAAAGGGCTTGTGCTTCTGGTAGAGGGCTGGCTAGGTGCGTTCATTTCAGCTGAGGGCTGAGGTAGAGGCGTCGGAGATGTTGGTATTGGGGTGGTTGTACTGGTAGGGGCATCATTACGGCCTTGAGTGCCAGTTGAAGGTTGAGCTGGTGAAGAAGGCTTAGCAGATGTTGCGGTTGAGGTGGCGCTTGGTGGCTGCTTGCGAGTTGGGTTTTCAGTTGTAGGACTGGAGGACGGCGTACTGCTGCAGGAGGGCTGTGAAGCAGCTCTTGAGCCAGTACGAGTTGTGGGAGCGCGACTTGTTGGATGAGTAGATGGTTTGCTTGCAGGTGTTGGAGCTGGAGATGGAGTAGGTGCAGGTTGTGACCAAGGAAGACGGAAGCGGAACGTGGATCGTCGTTCCATTTTACTAGGATAAATGTTATGAAGCAAAAGAAATTTGATGTTCAATTGTCTGATGATGATATGCAGCCAGTTAGAAGCATCACTATATAAAGGTTTGCTTTTGATACCTTTGAACATTTGAAGACTTTAGAATGTCTCAGCTTCCCTTCTTACCTTCACCTTTTGCTTCTTTTCCTCTCACCGCAGGCAACTTTTCTCTGGAATTCCTATAATGAAATTTGCCTTATGGTTGAGGTTAGAATCTAACTTCGTTTCTTCTCTGTGTGCATTAGCATAATCCACTTAAAACCATTTTTTGCACAACGTTTTTCATAATATTCTTTTTTGAATGTAACTTGGATTTCACAGAAATTCCACAACCAGACAATCAATAACTCTTAACGGTTGCAAAAGCTAGCAATATGAAGGCAAATAGTTATATTTCCCTGTTAAAGAATATCTCTGCATGAAGCAAAGGAAGAGGGAAAAAGAAGAAACTAAGCCAAATGTGAAAGAAAGCAGCAATTAAAAAGCTATGTCCCTCTAAAATAGTCGATTACCTCTCCAAGAAGGAAAGCATTAGAAGCAAAATTCACATTAACAAACATGGACTTAACTGATTTAGTCAAGAAAAGAACACAAGAATGGAAATCATATAAACGACAAAGGGGAGAGTGCTCTTCCTTCTCTTGTGACTCTATCAAGTACAGTATAATCAATTAGCTGAGACCAAATTGCCAGTTGAAGATTTCTTTTCCTCATCTTAAGGTAAGTTCTTCCATTTCTCTGCTACTTCGTGAACACTGAGAACTACTTTATGTCTCAACATTCATTTTGACGGAAACATAAAAGCACATTTATTATTTCATGAAAAAGACAGATATAGCGAATAATTTGGAGCTGGGCGTTCATTTTATCACGTTTGCAGTGCACTTACCAATAATCATTAGTATATACAAACAAGTGACCTATAAGCATTTGATCGATGGTGTAATCATTAGTATATACAAACAAGTGACCTATAAGCATTTGATCGATAGTGTTGTACCATAATCACAGAAACACAATGCAAGGTCTTCTTCGAATGGTTAGATCATGTCATGAGAAGCTCAAGGTTACAATTCTACAGAACTCGCAGCTCAAAAGCACAAGCGAGATGAACAAAATATTCGCAAGATTTGGACGTGTCATCTCCTTCCCCACGATGCAAAACAAGGAAGCCAATGCCATAATGGTATCACAGTCCACAATGCAGCAAAAAGGGTTAGAGAATACAAAAGTATCTGATGTATTACTGACAAAGGATGGAGAAGAAAGTGGTTCATGGCTTTGTTGTCGGACAAATGACACAGCTTATGATGCTATCAAACAAGTATGTTGCTAAACTTCAACATCAACATAGAATGTTAACAATGTTTATTTATGTGATAGACATACAAATAACACTGTTAATATGATGATGGTGACAAATTTGTAGATGGCAGACAATAACATCGGATCATTGGTGGTTCTAAAGCCAGGAGAGAATCAACTGATAGCTGGAATTATAACAGAAAGAGGTAATTAGCCTTCCAAGTCACATAGACGAGACTGCAAAACTTTCTATTACACAATTTGTGCAGCAATAGACATTTTGCTCAATTAGATAAAAATGTTGAACTTCTTCATCTATACTTCAAAGAGTTTCTTACCGAAAAATTATGTGATTTTTGTTTTTTTTAATGAGAGCAGACTATCTGCGGAAGGTAATTGTGCAGGATAGATCATCTAAATACACAAGAGTGGGAGATATTATGACTGAGCAGGTACCCTATATATTGTCTTCTTGGTTTATTTGGCCATCTCATTTCTGTTTTTCTGCTCAATATTCCTACCTTTGCAACAGAGCAAGCTCATAACAGTCACATCCGACACAAACATTCTTCAAGCGATGCAACTCATGAGTGGTAAATACTACAACTTGTTCAACTAATGGAAATGGATATGATTTAAGGAAAATGATCGAATGTTTTATGATTACAGAACATCACATACGACATGTTCCAGTGATAGACGGAAAGGTGGTAGGCATGATTTCTGTTGCAGATATTGTCAAAGCTGTGGTGGAGCAACAAACTGGAGAGGTGAACCAACTGAATCAATTTATTCGAGGGGATTACTACTGAAAACATATTTAGCAAAGCTACTGATATCAAAGTTGCTTGTTGATACCAAACCACTACTGGCATTTTCTGCACAAGTTTAAAAAAAACATTAACATAATTTACTTTCTTCCTCTTCTATCATATAAATAATTAAATTTGTAAGACTTAAACTTGATTTGGAGGGGTGCGCCAGGCCCGTGCAGTAGTGCAACGCATGGGCGACACGTGAGAACCCATGTAGCAAGCTACCTTAATGGACTCTCCCCCTTAAAGAATTGAGTTAATATCATGTGGGCCGATGGCCCACATATCAGATATTAAACTGATAAGAACAGATACTACACTTGATCTTAGCCAAAAGGCCGAGAAAGGTATGCTAGAACAAAATGACGGGCCTTTGATTTTATAGCGACTCTCTGCTGTCTTCTTATTAGCATCTTCCGATATGGGAGCTGCTTCAATAAGCTTAAGGTGCTAAACTATATGTATAATCAAACCAAATTTTATGAACTAATATATGTTCATATCTGAGACATATAAATGTACAATACGAAAGGTGGGATTACAAAGAAACGAAGGAACAGTGATTAAAGCAATGATGTTTATTTTTTTGGAACTTACTGCCAAACATTTTAATGAGTTTTTGATATCCACATAAGGTCAGGCTGTTAAAAGGGTGTGTATGGAAAATCTTTAGAGAGGGCTAGTGTAACTCATTATCATTAGTTTTGTGGAAATGCCTGTGATTATGCGGATTAAATGTTATCAAACGCATTTAGGAAACAAAAATGTTCCTAAAGCAAGTCATCCATACATATCATTCCTTATATTATTATTCACCCAATAGTATAAAATATCAATATTATTATTCACCGCATAAACAATCATTATGAATAATTTCAGCATAACTAGTACATGAACCAAACAACCTTAATACACATTCTTATCAAGCTTGGGCTTATTCGTTACAGCACGATTTAGGCACCAATGAAAGATCCTTATGGTTTTATGACCACCAACCTACGCATACTGCAATATAAACCGGGGCAGACCTAGCATAGTATTTGCAGGTTCGGCCGAACCTAGTAACTTAGATCTAAACCATGTATTTGTCTTATAAAATTAATTGAATATGTATAAGTTACTAATTTAGAACACAGTAACATAAACGAACTAGAATCCCGAACCCACAAGCTTCAAATCCTGGCTCCGCCTCTGATTATATAAATATCACAAACCAAGATAAGGTCATCAAAGAAAGCAATAATTTCAATAATTTTGACATCTCTTAGGAAGTTGTCTTTTATTTCTAACCACTGAATACCAGAATCCAATAATATACCACTAGAAAGCTAGAAAACATTCCTCAAAAAGACATGCTGATTCTGCATATCTTAATTTCCTCTTTGGAATTCTCCTTTTACCAGCCATTTGCTTATCAGACCTTAAAAAAGCAAAGAGAATAAGACAAGAGAATTCCATTCTGATCAAAAGTATGCAAGTGCTCAGCATATTGCTGTTATAAACGCTCTCCTTAGAAAGACAATTGTTCTAATTCACAGCTATGCGCGCGCAAGCGCCCACATTTGACTCAGAAAAGAAGAAAAACATATCCAGAATATAAATATAAGATGAGAAGATACTTCTCCTGCATCTATCTTTTTATCATTTGGAACATTTCATCATCCGAAAAGAAAAAGATAAAAAGAAAGGGAAAGAAAATGAAGTAAAACCACCTGCTTATTCTATTTGTGGCAAATTTATTTGTTGATTCAATCAGTATATATCTTTTCAACAAAATATTCTCTTTTTGGCATATCCAAATATTCCAGCATTAGTGTGCTCCTCAAGCTTTTTTAACTAGCATACGACTGAATAATTGTTAAAAGGTCTAATCTCAGCTCCTCTGATTTTTTGAGAAGTCACTGATATCATCTCTGTTAGATAAGACCTTTCTTTTGGACGAGAGAGACGTGCAAGATTTGTTTCATCTTGACTGTTAAACATACTTCCTACCAGATAATTAAAACAAATTTCTACTTCATTGCAGATTCAAACATTGATATCTCAAATAAATAAGTTTCCATAGTAAGTAGGTCTTAGTTGGCATGAACTCTCTGCGGTTTTGGAACTTGCGTATTACCTACATATGGTGTAGAAATAAGCTGAGAGCTCCCTTCTGTTTCCAGATAGTCTCCTGATATAAGTGTTGCACACACTTATAACATATATTGAACAATCTTTGTCAGGAAATTTTTTTCACTTCTTTCAAGTTTGATTACCCTTGAGAAAATTCCTAGCTTCGCCACTAGTTGCACACTTTTCCCACTAAAAATGTATGTAAAAAGAAAATCTAATTCTTCTTCTTCCCAAGTAAAAGCTTGTCATGAATGGAAAAATGAGAAATTCAAGTTAAATTGTTTCCAAATTTAGAAAGATTCTTTTCTTTTCTAAACGGAGTAATGGCAATAGTGACATCCTTTTTGAAACAAAGAGAGTGATACCAGTAAACTAGATAACTTGATAGTACTTAATTTAAGTAAATATATCTAAGAACCTTATGGTTATACTATTTTTAGATTGAAGAGACAATGAATAATAAGTTGCTTAATATTCAATCAATTATATAGAATCTTTTGACATAGAAATGGAGGATATTTTGGACATTTAAATCAAGGTATTAGAGGAAAACAGAATACTAAGAGAGTTAGGGGGAAACACATGGTTTTCAAAACCACAAGGAGGCTCCAGCCGTATTTACATGAGATACTTAAACATCAGATACTTTGTTGTATAACAACATAGATTCCTACTGCAGTATTTTGCTAGAACATTAACTACTATCAGATTTGACAAAAGGTGTCCCTTCACCTCCTCTCCCATGTTGGCAGACAGTATCTCAAATGAAAAAGGTCTCAAAGCAAGTGGTCTAAAAGGGACAATTCTCCCCTTTTTGGTAATTTTGAGAGGCTTTTTGAGAACTACTACTTTGACTCAAAAGTAATTCATCTAAGAATGACAAACGCCTCAATGTGATCCAAACTGGAAAGGCCGTTATGGCAGAAACTAACATAACAAGAAACATTAGTAAGAAGCAATGCATACCTACACCTTATCTTAAAAAACAAAAGGAGGGAATTCTGTAGATGCGGTAATAGAAATAAGCACAGGGTGACTCCATTTCTATAGAGAATAAACATAAGCAGCAGTCACTTGCCTGTTCCAACTTGCAACTCGGAATCATAATTTGATACAACTATAAGCAACCTAATACTTATAACCATTCAAATGTAAGATGATAAAACTTAAAGAACAATGAAATTGAGTTATTTTAAGCTCTTTTCACTTTGTCATAATTCGTTATCATCAAAACATAAAGATCAACAATGCTTAGGTTAATGCACGCATTGTCAACAAATGACTGGCAGATAACAATTGAAGGATGACAAATGGTTTACCAATTGACACAGAATTTAAGCAACATTTCGCAACCTAGAAGCTGGCAAAATATCTTGATAATTATTTTTCAGCTTAAATATTATAAAACAATGGCGCGTCTATCATAGCCATAGAATTGGAATTAGGGGATCTAATCTCCTCCAGCTGGGTGAATTTCTTATCTGATCCACTTGCTGATGACATTACTTTCCAAATAAAGCAAGCAAAGTCACAAATACTATTTCCTTATTCTCCTTCCACCTATTCCCATTAGCATTACTTCAATAACCATGTATTCCACCTCCCCTAAAAGAAAACGAAATATTCGCCAACTTGCCAGAAACCAAGACCACTCCTCCAGCTTATAAGGAACTAGCTAGCTTAGCATTATCTTGTCCATACCATTCACTTGAGTACTTGACTTTGCCTGAGGTAGCTCACAACCCTCTATCCCTATTAATCAATAATGGCCTCATGGACTACAAGGCAAAACAAGAAGTTTGAGGAGGCTTTGGCTTTATTTGACAAGGAAACTCCTGACCGCTGGCATAACATTGCCAGGTGTGTAGGTGGAAAATCAGCAGAGGAAGTGAGGAGGCATTATGAGTTGCTTGTGAAGGATATCATGCAAATTGAAAATGGCCAAGTACCTTTGCCCAATTACAAAGCCGTTGGAAGCAATAGCAGAGGTTATGCCAATGAACAAAGGTATAGCAAATCTCTACTCTCCACACAGCCAAACTAATCTTTTCATCTACATAAAAGTCAATGATACATTCTGTATTTTTAAGGCTAAGCATTTTGTTATATCTGCCAATCATTAATTTTCACAAAGATGATTTAAGAAACACCATCAAAATGTTATCTATTACGCTTGTTAACAAAACAAAGTATGTAAAACTTGGTAACTTTGATAATTTACATACCCTGTATAGATTCCATATGTTGTTATTCTCCTATTTCTGGTACTGCTTATTAACCACCTTTCCATTTTTAGTAACTTTAAGTCAAAGGCTAGTCACTCTCCTTGTTATACAAAAAAAAAAAAAAAATTGACCCCTATATTCTAAAGAATAAATGCTTAAAGCTTCAACTTTTTGCAAGTGGAAAGTTTAGAGATGTCTGCACATTTACCTATTAATTAAGCTTCTAAATAATGAAATATAATCCTACTTGTTTAGATCACGTGCACAAGTCCTACATCTCGATCCCCTACCACCTCATTATACAAAATACAATTGTTTCTAGTGCTGATCATACATATCATCACATGATTCAACAAATATTTTATGAGCTCCTCACATTCCTCAATAACCCTTCAGCAATCCCAATTAGTCACTTATCAAGAAGATAATTTCAGCAGCACTTACACTTGAAAGAAAACACCCTCTGTGTCAGCAGCACTAAGAATATATGCAAAAAGAGGACTAATTAAGAGTTACTTCTGATAAAGTTGGACAAATCTCTGAACTCAAATTGATAATGTTTTGCTGAATTTCAAACTTCCTTTATAAAAAATAGTAGTATTTGTTTCTCAGACAAATAAACAATGGTTATTTCCTCATCATTGATCAATTTTTTTACATGCCTATTTCTTATTGAACAGGCTTCTGAAGAACCTGAAGCTACAGTGAGAACAAATTTGCAGCCAATGCTCAATAACATCACAAGTTCTCCACTAAATGTGAAAGCATAAGTTGTGAATTCATGTATTAGTTTATGAAGAAAGCAAATGCATAATATATATAGATATAATGTCTGCTTCGATTCACTTCTATCTTAGTGTATTTTGTTCCTAAAATCAAACTAAAAATACACGATTCAAAATAAGAACAGTTTTATTACATGAATAAAACAGGAGAAGGTAGTACAAATTACCTCTTCACTGGATTTTCAACCTCATGCAACCCTATACCAATTGAAAGGTGAAGAAAAGAAAGAACAAAAATCAGCGAATTTCGGATGACAAATGGTTCAATGCGAAAAAGAAGTAAAAATTAAATGACTTAGCTCCTGAGAAGACGTTGATCAACCATCTAAACTCTGAAGATAAAGTAGCCGGAAAATGTGAGTCGATCGTCGGTTATCTGCAAATGCAGAGACGGCGACAAAAATCCCAAAATTGTGAAGTGAACCGACCCATAAAAAAAATGAACTGGAGATGCGGGGTATCGATCCCCGTACCTCTCGCATGCTAAGCGAGCGCTCTACCATCTGAGCTACATCCCCATGTTGAGATTACGCGCTAGTCAAAACAATAATTGTAACGAATTAAAACAAATATTACTAAAGAAAAAAGGCTAAAATCTAAACTTATGCCTAGACACTTAAACTTGACATTTAACTACCTTGTTAAATAAACACTTTAACTATCCTTGTGACCAAATAAATACCTCTTGTTATTATAAGCTTGTCTCGTGCACACCCCTACAATAGACATCAGATGTAGGGGTGTTCACGAAAAACTAAATCAAATCAAACTGACGGAAAAAAAAAAGTTAATAGTCTTTTGATTTGATTCTGGTCTTGAATTTTCAAAAATGACCAAATTGGTTTTATTTTGATATTGAATCAAAAAATTAATTTTAAAAAATGAATCAAACCTGCTATAAAAATACCTATTTAAAAATTATTATTACAAATATATATATATATATGTATTTTTTATATAATTTTTTTAAAATTTTATGATACATATTTATAATTTGCACTCCTAGTTTGTAGTCTAGTTCTTTGCTTTTATTGTAATATCATTTTTTGCCATTACATTCTAGTTTGATAATCTTTATTTGTCAAGTCCAAGTACCCATTTCTTATTAAAAATAATATATCTTTAATTAAGTCCTTAAAAAAAGAATTAAGCCAAACGGATTCCTAATCCTACTTGTTTTAGACCATGTGCGTAAGTCCTACAGCCTGATCCCCTACCACCTCACTATAAAGATAAGATTATATATTCGGATAAAATTTCCTCAATCACCATCTCTTGTACCAGCAATTGGCCGATTATACGATCAAGTTTTGATCTTGAGAGTCTAAATATTGAGTAAATTTTATGGGTGGTCATTCAGTTTTATGTTCATTACCCAAAAGTTATTTTCTTTGTTACTTAAAAGTTATTCAACTTCGTGTTCATTACTTAAAAGTCATTTTTTTTTTGTTACATAAAAATCATTTTACCTTGCTCTAATTATCACAAAAGTGACCTTGGCTAAATTTTATAATGCTATTACTTGAAAAGTCTATTATGCTCTTGACATTATATAGATCCTCTCATTTATTTTATACTTTCTATATTATATATTGTATAATATATTTTTACCTAGATATTTTATCTATAATTAAAATAGCTTAATATTATTTTATTTATTATTTTTATAATATATTTATACATTTAATTTTGTATTCATGTTAATTTTCAATATATATTAGTAGATTATTAAATTTGTCAGTAATATTACTTTGAACAAATCTCAAGTCAACATTATTAATTAAATATTTACAATAAAATTATAAAATCAAAGTTCACAGATTTTTTAGCCAATCTATATTCATTAATCCAATCAGCAAAATACCCACATTTAGCATACTGATACATCAAATTAATACAAAAAATAATATTAATAAATAAAGCTTTTAAAAAACTTAATATTAAACACGAATATTTTTAAAAATTTAATTTTTTTTACTAACAATAAAAAGCTATTATTTGTTAATCTGTTTTAATTATTTCAAATAAATTTTTTGTCGCTTTTATTATAACTTCATGTTTGAATATGATTAAACAAGTTCAGTGCCATGAAAAATTAAATAGACGAATATATTATAAAAATAATACCTAAAGTTATATAAAATTATTTATTATAATTAAAATACTTAGATTAAAGTACATTATATATTATATATAATACAGAAGGTATTACATACTTGAGAGATTGTATAATATTAAGGGCATAATAGATTTTTTAGGTGAAAGTTTTATAAAATATTATCAAAGTAACTATTATGATAACTAGAGCATAGTAAAATGATGTAATAAAAGAAAGAAAAGTGACTTTTAGGGGTAATGAACACAAAGTTGAATGACGTTTACGTAACAAATAAAAAAAAATAACTTTTGGGTAATGAACCTAAAGCTGAATGACCACCCATAAAATTTACTCCTAAATATTTTCATCTAAAAATAAAAATTAAGCACATTTTACATGAATAAAACAGGTGAACATAATCCAAAAATATTTCCTTGCGTGGAATTTCAACCTTGTGCAACCCGAAATCATGATGTAATCAACAGACAAGTGAAAAAAAAAAAGGAAAATTCAGGAAACTTTTTGGATGATAAATGGTACAACAACAATAACAAACCCAGTATAATCGTAAAAATTGCACGGATCGCTCTATTTGGTCGCCCCCATTTAATCTATATCCACTTTTTAAAAAAGTCTTAACTTATACCTACTTTTTAAACAACTTCACGTCTGTTTCTCATCCTCCTTCTCCTCCTTCGTTTTCTTCCGCTCCTTCTTTTTCTTCGGGTTAATTGGTTAATTGGATGTGGTACTACTGCCACAAGAAGTGAGTTCATATTTCTGTATTTAGTCCGATGGCAGAGAATAAAGTAAGGAGGGTTCTAATTTTTGAGATTATATCAAGGTGAAAGCTCCAAAACGGAAACGAGAGTGCAAAGTCAGATGGAACATAAATCACAAAATGACATTTACTATATTTTAATCTTCCACAATTGAATATTGACATTGATTTAGCCTAAATAAATTACTGGAAGATGAGAAAGTTATTCCTCTTTCTAAAACCATCTAACTTCAAAGAAAGACATAACAGAACTTCAGCTCTAAGAATGTTAAAGTTCAGCAAATATAAACAAAAATTTCAGCTCCCAGAATGTTGAAGTTCAGCAAATATAAACAAAAACTTCAGCTCCTAGAGTGTTGAAGTTAAGCAAATACAAAACAAACTTCAGCCCTAGAATGCTGAAGTTCAGCAATTACAAAACAAACTTCAGCTCCTAGAATGCTGAAGTTCAGCAATTACAAAACAAATGCTGAAGTTCAGCAATTACAAAACAAACTTCAGCTCCTAGAATGCTTAAGTTCAGCAAATACAAAACAAATTTCAGCCAAAACAGATTGTACTTTTATTGAACTGAAGTTTGTCATTGCACTATGAACTGAAGTTTGCCTGATTGCCTTTGCAAGTCAGGCCAAACTTCAGGCAAAAATATCTGAAGTTTTGCTACACTTCAGGCAAACCATTCTGAAGTTCAAACTTCAGACATAAATTCTTGCTACTTCAGGCCCGTATGTCAGAAGTTACCCGAAAAGTGGGTACGCTTGCAAATTTTTTTGCAAAGCGGGTATAAGTTAAAAGTTGACCCAAAAACTGGGTATAGATGCAAATGCCCCAGTGTAATCTCACATGTGGGTCTGGTGAGGGTAATGCATACGCAGACCTTACCACTACCTTGTGGAGGTAGAGAGTCTGTTCCGATAGACCTTCAACTCAAATGATCCAGTACGTAAACCATAATTATAAATACATATGTAGCCCCTTAAACTTGTCCTTTTTTTCCATTCACCTTGAATTGAACTCGACGAATTGCGTTTTGCCAGAGAGATTTTTTTTAGAAAGATTTTAGACACCTATACTAAAGGTGGTACCCATTGAACACTAGACCTCTAAAAAAAATGTACCTATTAGACACAATCTGCTGAGGTGGCACAATGCATGCATACCACAGCTTCTAGGAGCGTGACATAGCTCTAAATCCCAGTACAAAATATCTTTCTACCGGAATCTATGGAACCTTGCGGGGAAAATGAATTTTCGTTGATCTCTTCCCTTTTTACAGATCGATTCATCAAAATCATAAGAAAGAATAATTTTCTTCAACCATTTTAATAATTTCTCCAAATGGAAAAAAAATTCCTAGGAATAAAAATGAATAACAACGAACAATTCGTCAAAGTCAAACGAAGGAACAAACAGAAGGTAATAAAGAAAGGGAATGCTTCTTTGAAGCTCTATTGATGGTAGCCACAAATTACAAAGGCAATCCAGCAAGCATTTAGTTGCACTTGAGAAATCACTGATTTACAGTACTTCGATAACATTAGACAGTAAATGTGTGCATTTGCTTCTGTAGAAGCAGCTTGGGATGTTGTTCTAGCAGTTGCTGATGTTAATGCTAGATTCATAGTTTAATTTGATTCGATTGTTCAACTTGGGGAGATGCTACAATGTTTTTACTATTTTTTCTCTTTGGTTATTCACTGAGTATATTATTAAAGCACATTTTGTATTGACTGTGGAGGAAATGAGGGATTGACAGTAGAGGAGATGCGGGCTCTGTTGGGGAAGACGACGAGGCATTAGAAGGGCCGTGTCTCTCTCCTTTTCTTTTAAGATGTAACACGTGTTATTTGGTAATTGGTATTGCTTGCCATGTCAATGGAAAGTAACATACACCCGCTTGGCTTGGTTTAGGATTGTCAAATTGTGTTGAACAGACACATTTTATATTAAGATTAAGTGTTCAATAGGTATCACCTTTAGTATAGGTGTCTAAATGAAAAAAATGAACAAGTTTAAAGGTATTTGGCCTTTAATGAATCTAGTTCTTAACTATGATCAAGCATTTAAACTTTGACCGGAGTTAAAGTAGCCGGAAAATGTGAGTTAGCCACCACTCACCAGTTATCTGCAAATATAGAAACGGCAGAAAATTAATCAAATCTTGAAGCGAAACAACTAGGTAGGAACCAGAGCAAAAATGGAGATGCGGGTTATCGATCCCCGTACCTCTCGCATGCTAAGCGAGCGCTCTACCATCTGAGCTACATTCCCTTCGTTTATACTGTTCCGCTATTGCTTCTACTTGTAAGTAAACATCATTAATTTGTTCTACTAAAGTCTAAACTTCACACAAAAGCTAAAATATTTCATATTTGAGCTTTAAAGAGTAATAAAATTTAAATTCTGAAAGTTATTATATTGAATTTGTCTTACATTTCAGAAATTCCAAAATAAAATAAAAAAAGTGTCACATTAATTGAAGTGGAGGGACATAAAATTTTGTAATTAGTTTTGAAAAGAATGGATAGAATATTACTTAATGTCACGACCCGGATTTCCCACCCTCGGGAGTCGTGATGGTGCCTACTCGTAGAAGCTAGGCAAGCCACGAAATTAGAACTCTTTAACTCTTTTGTTTTTAATCCTTTTTACAACTTATATTAACAAGGGATAAACATTTAAATAACGGCGGAATATGAGATTAAGCGGAAGACTTAAATAAAATAAACCAAGATAATACGACAAGCAACACATGCCTCTACCCAGAAACTGGTGTCGCAACATTCACGGACTGTCTAAGAATACTACATACAGATGTCTGAAGAAAGGGAAATACTGTCTATCTCGGATACAATGAAAACATAACACATAGTAGATAGAAGAGACGCCGGGCCTGCGGATGTCTGCAGGGCTACCTCGGGATCTCTGTGGACTGAAGGCTGGCTCCCCAAGCACTACTGCTCAAAAGATGCTCCGGTATCTGCACATAGTGCAGAGTGTAGCATCAGCACAACCGACCCCATGTGCTGGTAAGTGTCTGGCCTAACCCCGGCGAGGTAGTGACGAGACTAGGACCAGACTTCAGATAAACCTGTGCAAGTATATAATATACAGCGGAAAAATAAATAGGAATAAACAGTTTAAATGGGAGAGGGAGGGGGAGGGGGTACATACTTCGGGGGACATATCAAATCCAACAGAAACTTAAAAGAAATATGAGAGGACAATCCAAAATCTACAGCAAAACAACAATAATATTGTTGCGGCGCGCAACCCGATCCACATATATATAAATGTTGCGGCGTGCAACCCTGATCCATATAATATAGTTGTTGCGACGTGCAACCCGATCCATATAATATAATTGTTGCGGCGTGCAACCCGATCCAACATATCATTGTTGCGGCGTGCAACCCGATCCATATATAATAAAAATATTGCGGCGCGCAACCCGTCCCAATATACAGTCAGCAATAATCACAATAACCGTCCCGGCAAAGGATCAACAATAAACTACACTATCCCGGCAAGGGAACTCAACAGAACAAGTATATCTGTCCCGGCAAGGGAGAATCAGCTATAACCAAACTTAGTTCAATTTCTACTAATCTCAGCTAACACCAAATACCCAATCATCAGTACTTTCCACGAAACAAACTCAATTCTGACTCAAGATCGAGATTCATCAATTTAAAGCATCTGTAGTAGCATTTAAGAACATAACAATTTGCAATTTAAGACTCACGGTCATGCTCGACACCAACGTATAGATACTCGTCACCATGCCTATACGTCGTATTCAACAAGAAACAAATAACAAGTAGGACTCAACTCCTAATCCCTCGAGCTAAGGTTAGAGCGAACACTTACCTCAAACTTTCACGGCCAACTCAAGCCTCAAACACCGCCTTTCCTTTCGAATTCGGCTCCAAGTAGATCGTATCTATACATAATCGACTTCAATTCTAATGCCAAATTATAGCTTTTTACTCATTCTTCCCAAAAATCCAAAAATCGACCCCGGGCCCGCTTGGTCAAAACACGAAGTTCGAACCAAAATCCGCTCCCCCATTCACCCACGAGCCCAATATATGATTAGTTCCAGAATTCGACCCCAAAACGAGGTCTAAATCACCAATAATCAAAAAGCCCTAACTCTACCCAAATCCCTAATTTTCTACCCTTAAATCACATGTTTAGGCCTAGAAATCTAATGGGTGTTGATAAAAAGGGAAGAAAATAAGTTAAAGATTACTTACCCAAGAATTATGGTGAAGAATTGCTTCAAAAATCGCCTAAGAGTTTTGGAGAAGAAGGGGTTTATGAATTTTTATGAAAATCCCGTAATGCTACTGTTTTGGGTCTTTTAAAATAACTGGAACACTCATCGCGTTCGCGACGGGCCCACCGCGTTCGTGATGAGTCAGGCTGTTGGGCCTTCGCGTTCGCGAAACAGGGCTCGCGTTCGTGGAGCTTTGGCTCCTCAAGCCTATGCGTTCGCGGGCCAGTGGCCGCGTTCGCGATGAACGAAAAGGTGACCCCTCGCCAGAACCATTACGCGTTCGCGACTGGAAGGACGCGTTCACGAAGGGTCTCCCCCCTCAGCTTCACGTTCGCGTCTCAACCTTCCCTTTCGCGAAGAAGAAATTGGGCACCTAGGATTTTTGCCTTACGCGTTCGCTAGAGGGATCACGCGAACGCGAAGGGAAAATTCTCTGGGCAGTGCAGCCAAAAACCTGCAATTTTTTTGAGTTCCAAAAGCCTCCCGAAACACATCCGAAACACACCCGAGCCCTCGGGGCTCCTAACCAAACATACGTACTAACTCAACAACATCATACGAACTTATCCGTGCGACCAAATCGCTAAATTAACTTCAATAACAACGAATAATCCCCAAAATCAAATAATTTTTCTCAAACTTCATCAAGTATCAACTTTAGCAATTTAGGTCCGAATCACGTCAAATGATATTCGTTTTTCACCAAATTTTAGAGAAACATCTTAAATCATATATAAGGCCTGTATCGGGCGTCGGAACCAAAATACGGGCCCGATACTAACATGTTCTAATCAAATTTCATTTCAAATTTTCTTAAACAATTTCAGAAAATAATTTCCTTTAAAAATTCATTTCTCGGGTTTGGGACCTTGGAATTCGATTCCGGGCATACCCCAAGTCCTATATTTTCCTACGGACCCTCCGGGACCGTCAAATTACGGGTCCGGGTCCGTTTATCCAAAATGTTGACCGAAGTCAAATTAATTCATTTATTAGCCAAATTTTGTCATTTTCACAGATTTTCATATTTAAGCTTTCCGGCTACGTGCCCGGACTGCGCACGCAAATCGAGGTGACTCTAAATGAGGTTTTCAAGGCCTCGGAATTACAGAATTTAATTTAAAAGTAAGTGATGACTTTTTGAGTCATCACACTTAATCCTTGATTCTTAGATTTTCTTGGACTTAGACACCTATTTTATTTTGCTATAACACCTATTTGGTTCGAACGAACTCGCATACAATAACTATTGCAATCTAATTTTTTTTGGCTCGAGAGCTGTTAGACAATAGCTGAATGAAATAACTCCCAATAAAAAGGCTTCGTATTGAGAACAATTCAAGTAGGAAACAGTAATCCGTCTTTCCCATAATCTAAGTCCCAATTTATTTTATGAGAATTAGCTTTTCCTATCTCATTTGAAAATGACAAACCTTATATTTTTAAATTTCATATATAGATTAGTTATTAGTCTGTATATTAAATATTATAAGTTAAGTTTTATTTTCTTAAAACCGATTAACACAAGTTATGTACAATTTTCGGTAAACATGGTCTTTTGTTCTTTTTACTCGCTATAAGAGAAGACAATGTTAATAGGAGAAATGTCTATGGACAAAGGTGAAATTAGGATTTAAAGATTATGTCTTCTGAACTTGACATCGAAAAGACAGTTTATTTTAGTTACTGAATTCGCAATTCAATATTTATATATATTTGATGAATTTCTTAATATCCCAAACTTATTTTGTAGCTCTGCCCCTGTCTATATATGGACTATGGCACTCAACATCATTCATAATCATAAAGACAAGATTCGATCGGGCCATATACCATTAAGGTTCAAATACAACCTTCTTCATTGTTACTCTTCCAAAAGGAAAAAAGAACCAGCAAACCATTTCCCAAAAAGGAAACATTTAAACAGCGACTGAAATCCCCAACAAGCATCATAAATTGAAATGGACATGTCACGATCCTAAACTCGGACCCGGTCGTAATGGCGCCTCTCGTGAAGACAAGGTCAGAAGCAATTAAAATAATAAATTAAGCCTTTAACAGAATAAAATCCAAAATAAGGTGAACAATACAGTTTGCCGAATAAAAACACAGCCCGACATCGGGGTGTCACCAGTCATGAGCATCTATAATAATACTACAAGTCTGAAAGGTCTACTACACTACTACATAACTGAAACAGAAGGAAATAAGATAGAGGGAGAATGCACTGGGCTGAGAAACGCCGGGCAACTATCTAGTGAATCTTCGGAATCTGCTGGACAGCTCTCAACCCTTGCAAGCAGGACCTGTAGCGCCCGAATCTGCACACAGGGGTGTAGGGAGTAAAGTGAATACTCCAACTCAGTAAGTAATAACAATAAATGAAGACTGAGCGATACAAAATCACGTTAAACACAACAATAAGCTATAAGAGGCAGAATAAAATTAGTAAATACAATAAAATAGTGAAATCTCATAAAGCATCTTTTAAGCAGTTAAACAAATAAGGAAAATCAGCTAGAAAAGGGTAAACACATAAAAACCGCCCCTCGGGCACAATAACAACAAAATCAGCCGCTGGGGCAACATCGTAGAACAATACCAGCCCCTCGGGCTATATCTCATATCACAATGCGTACCCGCGCTCACTGGGGGTGTACAGACTCCGGGAGGGGCCCCTTACGGCCCAAGCGCAATATCAAGCTATCTCGTGGCATAATCACTAGGCTCTCGGCCTCATATCAACAAGCCACCTCGTGGCGTACAATCTCAGGCCCTCGGCCTCATAATCATAATCAATATATCACCGCTACGGCGTACAGCCCGACCCAAAAGTATTCTCACAACACAGGCCCTCGTCCTTACTCAGTCAGAATCTCACAAGCCACTCGGGCAACAGTAAAACACGATGCTCAGCTCAAAATATCTTTAAAAATATCATTTAAGGTGTTAAATAGAGTAAACATGGCTGAGTTATGAAAACAGTAAAATATAGCATGACTGAGTACAAGTGTAAAGTCAAAACGGTGAGGAAATGGCAGTAAAAATCTCCTAAGAGTCCAAATAGTTGGCACGAAGACCAAATATGACATTTAGCCCAAAATATGATAACATTTAGCAATTTGCAACCAAATATGTAGTAAAACAGTCATTCGGGATGGTTTCCAATTGGTCCTTCAAATCCTCAATCAAAGGCCTAAGTTCCCAAGCCCTAGTTTTCCTCAAATTTTACCCTTAATTTCCTTAATTACAGCTCTTTCCGTGAATTAATACCATAAAAACGAGTTTTCATAATCCAAAACCTTACCTCAACGATGTTTCCTTGAATTCTCTCTTCTAAATCGCCCAAAACTCCAAAATTCGCGTTTACAAATGGTGAAACCCTCTGAAAATCGCGAAGCAAGAAATATATACATTCTGACCCAGGCTTTTCGCACATGCGGTCAATCCATCGCATCTGCGGTTTTTACTTAAACGGCCAAAATTGCATCTGCGATGCATTGCCCGCACCTGCGTTATCGCAGGTGCGCTCCCCTTACCGCTTCTGCGTTTCCAGCTGAGCCCCCTCTTGCCGCACTGCGGCTGCCTTTTCGCTTTTGCGAGAGCGCACCTGCGGTCACCTAGCCGCAGGTGCAGTTATGATAGCAATTCCAACACTTCAGCTGCCAAACCAACTTCTAAACTTCCCGTCAACCATCCGAAATCACCCCGAGGCCCCCGGGACCTCAACCAAAAGTACAAACACATCATATACCACTATCCAAACTTATACCAATCTTCAAAACACCTCAAACAACATCAAAACGTCCAAAACCCATTGAATTCAAGCCTAAGGTTCTAAAATCTTCCGATTTCCGCTTTTGATCAAAAAGTATACCAAACCACGTCCGAATGACCTGAAATTTTGCACGCACATCCGAAATGACACAACGGAGCTACTGCAACTTCTGGAATTCCATTCCGACCCCTATATCAAAATCTCACCTATCAACCGGAAAATGCCAAAATCCCATTTTTGCCAATTCAAGCCTAAATCTACTCCGAACCTCCAAAACACATTCCGATCACGCTCCTAAGTCACAAATCACCTCCCGAAGCTATCCGAACCATCAGAATTCACATCCAAGCCCTCTTACACATAAGTCAACATTCGGTTGACTTTTCCAACTTAATCTTTTTTAAAAGAGACTAAGTGTCTCAAACCTTACCAAAACCTTTCCGAACCCGAGCCAACCAACCCGATCACATATAGAACTGATAAACAAGGCATATAGAAGCAGAAATAGGGGAAACATAATGGTAACTTATGAAACGACCGGCCGGGTTGTTACAGGACAACACAAAATAAAATAGACACTGCATTTAGATTTGACAAAAATCAAAATCAAAGATTAGTTCTCTTGCAAACCTCTTGCATCCCGTGTTCAAAATCATTTGTCATTCAAATTAAATGATAGATTCAAATTCAAATTTTTTTTTGGTAAAAATGTAAATAATACCATTAACTCACAAAATAATACACCTAAAGAGCACCCAAATTCCACATCCAGGAAGGATAGGCCTCCGAAAAATCAAGTAACATCTAATTACAATGTATTCTGTGTATTAAACTAAAGCAGTATTTGGCTTTCCTAGAGTTCTGAAATCTTTCTAGTCTATCTATGTTCTCTCTTTTAATTTGTACCAGCACTATCTCTTGATTGACCCGGCCGGTCATTTTGAAAATTTAAGTCCCGTTCGGCGGCATAAGGTCTTGGTCAGCTTTGTATTGTGTGTATTGATTGGCGTGCATGGTCGAGTTCAGTTACCGGATGATTTGGAGTCAAATCGGAAGAAGGATTCTAGTTTTCGAAGCTTAAGCGGTAAGAGTTGACCGGAACTTGACTTTTATGTAAACGGCTCCAAAAGGGTTTGGATGATTTCAACAGCTTTGTATGGTAATTTTGGACTTAGGTGTTCGTCCGGATTTAGATTTGGAGGTCCGTAGGGTGATTTGAAGCATTTCGGCGAAAGTTAGAAAAGTTGAAGTTTAGAAGGTGGAGAGGTTTGACCAATTGTTGACTTTGGTGATATCGGGGTCAGAATGTGATTCCAAGAGTTGGAACAGCTCAGTTATATCATTTGGGACTTGCCTGCAAAATTTGACGTCATTCTGGGTTGATTTGATAGGTTTCAGCACGAGTTTTAGAAGTTGGAAGATTTGAAAATTCATAAGTTCGATTCTCGGTGTGATTCTTAATTTCAATGTTATTTGATGTGATTTGAGGCCTCGATTAGTTCGTGTTGTGTTACAGGACTTGTTCGTATGATTGAACGAGGTCTCGAGTGGCTTGGGTGAGTTTCAGATAGGTTTAGGTTGTGTTGCGCTTGTTTTTTATGCTTCGTCGTCGTTTATTCAAGAATAAATGGTACCAGATTAAGCAAATGAACTCCAAATTCAGTTTTTGTTGAACCATTAGATCCATATCGTAATTACAGAGCCATAGCAAAAAGAATCGTCGAATTTGTACATCGTATGAGGGAGTTATGCTCATTTTCGTATCGGGGAGACTACTGGTTTTTGGTGTGCTCGCAATTGCGAACATTTCTATCGCAATTGTGGTGCCCAGTTCGCAATTGCGAACATTTTGTCACAAATGCGGCCTTTTTCAGACCTGTTCTTGTTCGCAATTGCGAAGGCTTCTTCGCTTTTGCGAGGGTTTGCAATTGTGACATTTGCAGCTTGTTTTCAGCTGTGTAATTCGGGTTTTTGCTTCATTTTGTGATTTTTTTTAACCCTAGGTCCGAGAATGGGAGATTCTGAGAGAGGAATTTCATCTACAATTGTTGGGTAAGTTCCCTTCATCAATTTCTAAGTATACTTCATGATTTTAGTTGAGTTTTAACATCAAAATGGTGAGAATCAAAGTGAAAAATTTGGGGAAAATTGTAAAAACTTTCAAAATGAAAAATGATGATTTGAGGGACCAAATGGTATTGCAATTTGATAATTTTTGTATGGTTGAGCTCGTATTGGAATGTATGTTCAGGTTTTGTGAAGTTTGTCGGGTTTCGAGGTGCGGACCCGGGGGTCGACTTTTGGGTTGATTTTTAGTTTTTGATAAAGATTGAGGTTTTATGATTTGGAATAGTTTCTTATGAGTTTTATTTATGATTTGAAGTTATTTTGGCTAGATTTGAGCCGTCCGGAGGTTATTTCACTCGAGAAGTTCATTTTTGAGTATCGACTTATCTTCTTTGAGGCAAGTATCTTGCCTAACCTTGTGTGGGGAAACTACCCCTTAGGATTTGAGTCTTCTATGCTAATTGTATCTTGTGAAGTCCGTGTACGCAAGGTGTTGAGTACGTACTCTGGCTTATTTGTGGAAAGTTGGCCTTTTAGAGTTCTTAGGTCCTCGTATTCACTTAGTATGAAGTTATTTTGTATTGATTAAGTTTTCTTAATTACTAGTCTCACCTCTACCTGCTTTAATTGGAATTAATTGCTTCATGATCCACTCTTATTGCCTATTTGACACTTATAAAACTTAACTGAAGATTTTTACCTTTGCTATTGACATGCTATTTTTTCCTAACTGCTTATCTTTACTTGAAATTATTATTATCTCTTCTGCAATTGTTCATCCTTAATTGAGGTTAGGATTATCTTCCCGCTGCTTATCCTTAGTTAAATTTGTAGTATTTCTTTCGCGATTGCTTAACCTTAAAAGGAGTTTAGGTATCCTATATCTTAGTTGACTTATCCTTATTGGAATTATTGACTCGTGATATCTCCCTTGTTGTTGAATTGTACTTTGTGGGGCCGTTGTTACATATTATTTTCTCCCTTGTTGAGCTGTTCTTATTATGACTATCATTCTCTATTGTGGCTATTCATTGTGAACTAGTTCTTCCATTTCTTTGAGTTTAGAATTTCGGAGTTGATTCAATTGCTATACTCATGTATTATTGTCATTGTTGCTATTGTACTTGTTATTATGATGCATGAGGTTTCTGCCATGCGGTTGTTATTATGATGCACAAGGTTTCTGCCGTGCGGTTGTTATTGTAATGCACGAGGTTTCTTTCGTGCGGTTGTTATTGTGATGCACGAGATTTCTGCCGTGCGGTGTTATCAGGTTGCACAAGGTTTCTGTCGTGCTATTGTTACTATTGATATTTTCACATACGGCGTGACAAGGCGGGATATATATATGTGGGTTGCGCATGTGGCGAGACAAGATGGGAATATTATTATGCACGTGTGGCGAGACAAGGCGGGCATTTAATTTACTAATTGTACACGTGGAGAGACAAGGTGGGCTATGTCAGGGATTGATTTGTGGTGACTTGCGATGGCTTGGGGGCATTCTTGTTGTTGATATTTGTGTAGTGGTTCGCTTAACCGTGTGAGTTTTATCTTGTGAAAAATTATGGGAAAACGTTTTACGTGTTGTCCATTTTCTCTATACTTACTAGATGGCATGAACTATGTTAGAACACTTGCACAAGCATAGACGTAGTTAATCACTCTTATCTATTAATCAGATGGATCTTGATATTTTTGAGTATTGGTACACACCCTCGTCAGGTTCTATTGGCACGTGAGTCGTCTGTGCAGTTATTGTTTGTAGCGAAGGCACAAGATGCCAAGTGTTTAGGGTTCACAAATTGGAACCCGTGAATTATGAATATTTTGAGGATCGGTTCGTGGTGATTACTGGATAAAACCTGATGTGAAAGCGGTTATTTTCATCTAGTTGATATATGTCCTTCTTTTAGTTGTGTTCTCCGGGTTTAGACTGTGTGCAGCTTACCTTGTTGTGTTGTTACTTGTTATGTTCCGCTGCTTATTGTTGTTTCTATTTATTATTGCAATTACCATATTATCGTTGTCATTATGCATAACTTTATAGAGATATCGCATTCCTGTTAGTCCTACGCTTATACTTGTTCAGGTTATTTAGTCCAGTAGGTGTCTTGACTGTCCCTCGTCACTACTCCATCAAGGTTAGTCTTAATACTCGGTGGGAACCACTTGTGTACTCATACTACACTTCTGCATATTTTTGTGCAGATCCAGGTATTGTGAAGTCAGTAAATCATTAGCTAGCTGTTCAGATCTTGCGGTGGAGACTCAAGGTAAACCTGTTGCTGCGTTCGCAGGCTTCGGAGTCACCTTCTAGTTTTTTTGTATTTACACTATTTACTCCTATTTCGGAACAATTGTATTTAGAGGCTTTCTAGCAAACTCTGTAGAGATTATGACTTGTACTACCGGTTTTGGGATTGTAATACTTGTATAGAGAATTCTAAATTTGGAATTGCTAATCTTTGTTTATTTTATTATTATTTTCAAAAGTTGTTAGGCTTACCTAGTCCCTAAAACTAGGTGCCATCACGAGGCCCAACGGAAGGAAATTTTGGTCATGACAATCTCAGTATTTACAGTTTCTCCCCTAAAGATTTTTCAAGTCCTTGCTCTCCATACATGGTATATCACTGCTTCCTAGATTACTGCTATTAGTTCCTTTTGGAACTATTTCCATTGCCTCATCTTAATCCCTTCAAGAATAGCATGAACTTCTCCTTTCCTTATGGTGATCCATGTCCACTGCTAGATGGCTTCTCACACATTTCCTATCCAATCACAATCTGCAAATAAGTGCATGGGAGTCTCCATAACTTGTCTATCATAGAGGCAACATGTATCATCTGCTACTAGAATATGAAAGTGTCTCAACCATGCTTTAGTGAGCAATCTGCCCTTTACAGCTACCAAACCACAAACCTATATTTTGGTTGAGCTAGTGATGACTAGATCAACTCAGCAGTCTTCAATCTTTCATGCTAGCTCACTATTGCATTGTAGGAGCTAGTGATCGAGTATTGCTCATTTGGTGTCAATAGTACCTGCCATGTATGTACCAATCTTGCATGGTTTTCTTTAATACATTTATCTTCTTTCAATACCAATTGCAGTCTTGGGGAGGTTTATGCATCTAAATGTTGGTGTTGGTCTTTATATAGATGTCATGCACTCATTTCACCCACAATATATTTTTTTTCTCCGCTAATTGCCATAACAATTTCCCAACTAATGCAATGTTCAAGCTTCGACAATTTTTTTATTCAGCCCACCATATTTCCTTGGCCTGCACACTTTTTTCATGCAACTAATAAAATTTTCTTTGTCTCTTCTGTACCACCCCACAAATATTTCCTACATTTCCTATCCACTTCTTTAAGAATACTTTGAGGCAAGATGAAGGTAGAACCCCAGAAGCTATGGATAGAAAATAGGACTGCAAGTATGACTTGTAGTCTCCAAGGATAGGATAGCTTTTTTGAATCAACAGTGGTGATCCTATTAGTGATTTTATCCACTAATTGCTGACTTTCCAACTTGTTCCATTTCTTGAATTATAGAGGTAGACCAAGATATCTAATTGGAAAGGTGCCCTGTGTATATTGAGTTATGTCCAGCAATTGATCCCTGGTTTGGTCATCAATCCCAACCATAAAGATACTTGACTTATCCAAGTTACCAACCAGCCCAAATACATCACTAAAATGAGCTATGGCTTCCATAACTCTTTTAACAAAGCTAGAATTTGCTTTGCAAAAGATCATAAGATCATCTACAAATATTACATGTGAGAGCTTTACTTTTTTACACATAGTATAAAAGGCAAAGTCTGGAGAGCACACATGCAGTTTAAAGCCCTTGACAAGTATTCCATGACAAGGACAAACAGGAGGGGAGACATAGGGTCCCCCTGCCTAAGTCATCTTTTCCCATCAAAGTATCCATGACCTTACCCATTTACTTTGATAGTATATGTAGGAGAAGTCACACATGTCATCAGAGTATGTATAAATCTTTCAGGAAAACCATAGACCTTTAGGACTTCCTCCAAGAATTCCCAGCTTACCATGTCGTAGGTGTTGATACCCAATTTTACCATATATTTTAATACATATATATACTTTTAAAATAGTACGTATGCAATTATAAGCATGCACAAGCATTTTTTATAATTTTTCTATAATTTTAAGAGCTCCAAAATCAATTTATTTCTTCTCTTTTATTTATAAAATATCCAATAGCTATTCTTCAAATTACTTTTGTGATGATTTAGTCATCTAAATTATTTACTTATGCCAAAATAGTGTTTAAACATTTTCAGTGCATTTTTTGTAATTATATTAACATTTTTAGGCTAAATTGCACATCTTTGCAATAATAGCCCTACTAACGCATCATTACATTATTGATGCATAAATTGGTCGTTTATATTTTTAAAATGTTAAATAAGTATTTTAAATCATTTTAGTACACGAAAATATTTTCTTGGAATCCATTTATTATTTTTATAAATTATATAATTATTAAAAGTGGCTATTTAAAATCTGGCTTGTTTTATATCAATTTCAGCCCTATTCTAACCTAATACCAGCCCAATTTTTAAATTAAATATATCGAGGCCCAATACCCCACCTGCCCCAACCCAATACCCAGCCAAATCCTAGCTGTTGATCATTTTGATCAACGGTCCAGGGCCCCCATTTCCAAAAACAAACCAAAAGACCCCCCCTCCCCCCAAACCCTATCATTTCTACACCGTCCGTTGCCCTGAAACCCCTCTCCTCTATCAAACACTCTCAAATCCTAACCCTAATCTACCCACATCGCCAGTCATCTACCACCTTTCATGGTGTTTCCACACCACCGCCAGGCCCTCAATTGCCTCCCTCACAGTAATCTTGACATCTCCAGGGTACTCAAGGGACCAGGGCTAGCTGGCTTGCATCTATGGTTCCTTTCTCGCCTGTTTCAGGTCGTTCCAGTGTGATTCTGAGTAAGATCTTCATATTTCTCAGCTAAACCAATGGGTTTCTAAGCCGGTCTCTCTATTTTTGGGTCATTTTCTAGAAAACCCTAATCTCTTTTCCTGTACCTCTTAGATCTGTAACATATCTGAGGTTTTGCTGAGCTATTTTCGTGTGTTTTATGAAAAACCTTTTGATTTCTCAAAGCTTCGCTTTATTTTCCCATTAGGGTTTCTGGAACTTTCTTTTTCAAAACATATTTCTGGTCTTTTAATGTTGTTCTCTGATTCTCATATGTTTGAACGACTTTTTGTTAAAATTGCTTTTTAATCCTAATTTGTTATGTTAAAACCCCAGTTTTAACACTATGTTATAATCCCGAGTTCATTCTTGCTTGTCGATTCTGCTATGTGTGTGTTCAAAGCCCATGAATATGTTTCGGTTAGTGATTTCTATCCCAATAATGTCTTACTAGGGTTTCTGATTTGTCTCTTTCTGGCTATACTCAGTACTTGTTATTCATGGAAATTTATAACGTTACCCTTAGTATTAGTACTGTTTTGCGATTCTTTAAATCCTTGATTTCCTGGGATGATACTCTTTACTGATTTCGGCTACTTTTCATGTTTTCATAACCTTTAAAATATTTTCTTACCTTGTTACGTGATTGACTGCATTGTTGCTCGATTCTTACTGTTATTTCCTTAATTAGAACTCTATGTATCTACCCCTAATTGCTTATTTTGTACTTAGGTCTTTTGAACTCTTTCCTTATGCTTTCTTCTACTCTTATTAGACACGAACATTAGTTCACAACTCCCTCACACACTTAAAGCTTTTCTGCTCTCTTTCTTGTTACTTGCTACTATTACTGAATTAGCCGGCTGCAAGCCAAAGCTAATCATTGCACCCTATTGCTCTTCACTTTGTGTCTATTCTCCTTAACTGGTATGTTCTGATTTCAATTCAAGTCCTAAACACTATGTGTTTTTCTTGCTGTTTTAGTTTACTAGTTACCAGTCTGTTCCTGTCTATTATCTGACCTTTCAATATGTAACTAGCCTGTTTGGATCACTGTTATTTCTTTCCTAATTAAAATATGCGATCAGCATGATATGAGCTTGTCCATTCCTTGTAGTATGTACTGGCTGTACTCTATTAGATATGTTTGAATGGTTATGTGTTAGTTGGTTTCTGGTTTACACCTGTTTTGCAAAACTGATTTGTTACCCTAAGTTGTTCTGATGTTATGCCCGATCATGTCTAGTACTTCTATGTCCTCACTGTTGCTATGAAATCCTATACTATGTCATCTCTCAATCCCATAAACCCCCTAAGCACTTCTGATTCTATAACTATGTTCTAATTAGCACCTCTGAAATCCATGCCTTACTGCTTGCACTGTTAGCTACTCTTTAATTACAAAAGATTTCTGTTTGTCATATGTTCATCATGTGTATTATGTGTCCCCAAATCCCAATTCCCTTTGTATGAATCATGTGGTTAGGACTCTATTTGCTCTATGATTGATCTATTATTTGTTTGGTTACACAATTCTTGTCAAAATTGTTTTACTGCTAAACAACTCTCCTATTTTTATAAAACTACCTCACTTGAGTCCTTTTCAATACTGTGCTTCCTATCAAACCTTTTCAAAACTTTGTCAAGCACTCTCACTCCACTCTTAAGTCCCTAGGTTCTGCCCTTCCAGTGTGTGACTGCCTTGGGATCCTTGTGAGATCCCTCTGAACTCTGATGCACTGGGCTGGCCCTTCCGCACTGCACTTACTCAGTTTTGGTTATGAAGTCTGGGTGTGAGCACTGCCCGGGATCCTTGAGGTCTTTTGGGAACTCTGACACACCTGGACATAAAATTGGCTATGGCATCTTGGCATTTGAGGCTATGGATAATCTGGTATCTTCAGGATACACTTGGGCCTGCTTCAGGCTCCCTATTGTTAACTTCTTCTTTTTCTTTATTTGTTTATGTAATTTATTCAGCTGGTCTGTAATAATTATTTGTAAACAAATATTGGGGATGGCTAGTGAAACGGGAGAGGTAGCTATATAATCCTATTATATCATTGGGGTAGAAAGCATGTCATAGGCTTTAGATTATTTATATCTGCATTAGAGTCCATGTTTTTAGGATCAATACACTCATCCAACTCATGCAAAATATGCACTAGATATCATGTTCCTAGGATTTCATGTCTAATGTTTCAGCATCTCATCCGTCACTAATCCATGTTTTATGTCCATCACTTAGAAATCCTACTCCTAGGACAATAACAACATTAGCATAAAAGTTGTTACTGTTGTGCATTCAGAAGTCATATTTCAATAATTCTGCAACTCTTGTGTGCATTTAGAAATCACGCCTTATGGATGTTGTTTTTAACCATCCTGCCATTTGCGTGTGCATATTAGATACCATGTTCTAGGATCCTGTTTGCATTTTGTTTAAGACGCCTAGTTAATTACTGATTCATGAAAAGGTAATAAAAAATACTCTCACATTGTGATGTTTTATGAATAAAACTGGTAATAATCTCTGCATTCTCAGATTCGTATCAACTAGAACAGCATGCTCTTATGGTAAAACGACTTCTGAACTATAATGATTCTGGTAACTATTATGCATGATCCTACGCCTAGGCTTCTGATGACTACGCGCTAATGTCACGTGTAGCCCCTCATTGAGGAGTGATTACCGGGCATTGTGTGGGGTGATCCTGTAGGCTAACCAACTTAGGACCCCCTTTCCTAACTCCCGTTGTTTAAAGGAATTTACTTTTCTTTATATATGTGCAACTTGTTCAAGCCCTTTTCCTTGTTTCATTACTTGAATGTCAAAACACGCCTTTACTTGCAAGTACATGGTAAAACTGTTTATCTGTTTGTTTGACTATTTCACATGTATATAAGTTCGGCTGGACCCACCGTTGTGGACCGCGAGGGGTGCCTAACACTTTCCCCTCAAGGTTATTCGAGCCCTTATCGTAAATCTCTAGTAATGTAGAACTAGTCCATGAGTTAATTACTCTAGGTGCCCTAACGCAGCATAATCCGTTAGGTGGCGACTCTTCAAAAACCCGATTCCCAAAAGGAAACGAGTCGATTCCCCCATGAAAATGTCTAAACCCGGACCTTTCTCCGCGAGGAGGAAAAAAGGGGGCGCGATAGAGTGGCGACTCTGTTGGGGATTATTTAGGCTCTTGCCATAACAAAATTATTTTTCTATGAATTGGTCCAAGCCTGCTCTATCCCACATACCCTTTCCCTTATTTGAATCTAACTGCTTATTTTATGAGCATTTATGATTTCTTTATTTCCCTGAAACTAATATGTCTCTTTGTTTTCTTCTTCTTTAACCGTCTTTAAATTATTTAAATACTGCATTTATTATTTCCTTACGTGCAAATACTTGACAACATGCTGTCATTATTGAATTTACTCCACATCATACTCCACTTGTGCATATCAAAATCCTATAGCAACGCTTGATGAGTGGTTGCGCTCTTCCAATTTATTACCCTTAAATTCGGAAAGGCTTATTTGCGGCAAAACTAATCGATCAGCGGTGTAGTCGACGGTTCCGTGCCTTTCCCCCTCAAGTTGTCCGCTTGAGGGTACCAGTCTAGACCCCCATAGTAACCTTACTCTGTTCAAAATTGTGCATGCATCATGGTCGAACCTAGCCGGATTAATATGTTGTCGACATAATAATCCTTTAAGACAATCCTTATCTAAAGTTCACCGGGGTTTCCATAATCCCAACGGACACAACCACATTCTGTGCATTAATTTGGAGAACTAAATGCCAAAATGCTAATCATGAATGTATAAATAGTCGAGTCTGATGGGGGATAAGGGACTAACCCTTTTGTTTTGCAGAAAATGAGGCACGAGGTCCCCAGATTCGGTATGGTTAGCAACATTCCACCATTGCTACTGGATTGGTGGGAAGACCTTTCCTCAAGTGATGAGAAATACGTAAGAAAGTACTTGGGAAATTTACCTTCTCTACTGGAAATTGAGCCAAACAAAAGGCTGATCAAGGCTGCCACTTTATTTTGGGATAGTGAAAGGGCTGTGTTCCATTTTGGCGACATAGAGATGACACCACTCCTAGAGAAATTGGGGGACTTGCGGGATTGGCTTGGGATAGCCCTGGGTTATTGGTGCCGGAGAACCGTACTGGTAAAGGGTTCCTAAAGATGATGGGGCTGAAGAAAAATGCTGACTTAGGATGACTGAAAGAATCTTACATACCCTTCGAGTATCTGTATGAGAGGTATGGCCATAGCAAGTCCTTCTATACTTACCATGACGAGATCTCTCTCACTTCTCTGGGACACATCCACCGCAGAGTGTTCGTGTTCATTGTGTGCTTCTTGGGCCTGATAATATTCCCAATGAAAAGGGAAAGAATCCACACTAGGTTGGCCATGGTTGCAAGACTTTGATGGAAGGGATCAACGAACAGACATACACCATAGTCCCCATGATCATAGCCGACATCTACAGGGCTCTGGAGCGCTGTCAAAGAGGGTTCAATCATTTCGAGGGTTGTAACCTGTTGCTGTAATTGTGGTTATTAGAACATCTTCAAAGGGGCCAGTATCGCCAAGAATTTCTGCGAAGGGCTCGGAATGACCATATTGCCTTCCATCACCCTAAGCAGATAACCCACATTCCGGAAAGGTTTGCTCAGCCGGAAAGTACCAAAGAGTGGGTGGAATTCTTCGACAATCTGACCGAGGAGCAAGTGCAATGGATGTTTGAGTGGTTCCCAACAGATGAATTTATCATCAGGTCCAGGGACGCTCCACACTTGGTGTTGATTGGGTTGAGAGGGATATACCCTTATGTCCCTATCCGAGTTATGAGGCAAGTAGGCAGGAAACAAGTTGTATCAAGGGTTGCCAAGATGAGTCATTTCGCAGCAGACTTTCAAGACGACGACGTCCCTTACAAGTGTCAAGCCCATCACATGTGGCACTGCAAAATCATTGTGGAAAAGAACACCATTGAGCCCAACAGGTATCATGCAAGGTGCGAACCTCTTTACCCGGCGTGGTTAGAAGACAATCTAAAAGGAATGGTGAGGCCAGGAGCCGGTCGAGGAAATAGAATCATAGACGAAGAAGCTGAAGCTCAAGTCAAATACAACAGGCTGCGCAAGAGGGTCCACGACTCTGAGAATGAGCACTGGGAAATACATGAGAGGAATGTGAGACTGAATGAAGAATGGAAAGAAATGGTGATCACTTCCAACAGGAAGCTGGAATATCTGGAGCGAGGAATAGTGGAGCTGGAAGGTAAAGTCATAAAGAGGATTGAGGAATGCCAGAATGCTGAAGGAGGACATCTGTCCAGAGCCTACTTGCTGCTGGGTCTGCGCGAGCTGGGGGACCTGTACGATGGAGTCAAGAAGATCGAATCCGGGGAAGGTTCTTCTGGGACCAAATAGGCTAGATTTATTTGCTTTCCTAAAATGTAATAAGGCCAAGTGCCAAATAGTGACTTATTTGCTATTATCTTAGTGTTGTTATGGGATTCGTCTATTTTTCATATTATGAAATGAGGCATTTGTTGGCATCTAAGTTCTCCAAATCTATTTGTCGCTAGGCCTACCTCGGACACAACGAGGCTCCATAATTAGGACGCGAATTTATATTCCCGCAATATATTTATATTCCCGCAATATGTGTTCAAATACCGCAACATTTCAAAACCCCTACTAACTTGTTACCTTTTGTTTTTTTCTTTATTTAGATTATTCCCATTCCCTAAGGTTGGTTCACTCATACTGGCATCATCAGCGTATCATACCAGATCCAGAGGCCCTCCACCTCCTCCTCCTCCAAGCAATACAAAAGGCAAAGGAAAAACAAAAATGGACGACTTAAGTGGTATTCGAAAGGAGAATGCTGAGACCGCAGAAACTTCAGACGGTAGGAGTACTCCGGCACCAAATGATCTAGTCTGATTGGAACAAAAGATACTGGAACTACAAGAAGAGCTTGAGCAGGTTCGTAACTTGGCGAACTTATCACTCACCCTGAATGTCCCCGACATCAATCAACAAAACACAAAGAACCCGACACCTCCCCAAAACACACCAAACCAACATCCACAAAACCCTCCTACACTACAACCATTCACAACCCCACCTAAAAATATCAATCCCTTACCCATACCAACTGCACCACAACACCACCACCAATCAATCCAGTACCCACCAACCGCCACTTACCACACTCCCCAAAACACACCACAACCCATTCCTGACCCTCAAAACTCAACCAATGACCATCACTATACCCAAGTCCCTAGCACTCATCAGAACAACCGCATATATGTGGAAACCGTACCTGACTCTACTCAACCAACTTCTTATGCACCAGAATACTCAGAGAAGGACCAGCTCATTAAAAACATGGCTGAAGAACTCAAGAAATTGACAAATCGGGTTTAGGGTGTCGAAGGCGGCAAAGGGATAGAAGGTTTGAACTATGAAGACCTATGCATACAGCCAGATGTAGAACTACCAGAGGGGTACAAACCTCCAAAGTTCAAGATGTTTAACGATACAGGTGATCCTAGGGTTCATCTAAGGACCTATTGTGACAAGCTTGTTGGAGTCGGAAAAGATGAAAAGATCCGGATGAAACTCTTCATGAGGAGTCTTACTAGTGATGCTTTGTCCTGGTACATCAGCCAGGATCCTAAGAAATGGTCCAATTGGGTAAGTATGGCATCAGATTTCATGGACCGATTCAGGTTCAATACAGAAAATGCACCCGATATTTTCTACATCCAGAATCTTAAGAAGAAACTCACCGAGACTTTCCGCGAGTATGCTACTCGTTGGAGGTCGAAAGCAGCCAAGGTCAGGCCATCTTTGGAAGAGGAACAGATGAACAAGTTCTTCGTCAGAGCACAGGACCTGCAGTATTACGAAAGGTTGATGGTTATTGAAAACCACAAATTCTCGGATATCATCAACCTTTGGGAAAAGAATTGAGGAAGGAATCAAAAGCGAGATGGTAATGAATTTTGAGGCATTACAGGCGACGAATAAAGCATTAGAATCAGGAGGCATATCAAAGAAGAAAGACGTTGGGGCAGTAATGGTGGCTCAGGGCCCGGAATCTCCACTTACCTATCGAACACCTCCGCCCACATATCAAACACCTCCATCCACATACCAAACACCACCACCTACATATCAACCATCATCTCCCAGATATTCCCATCCAGCAACTGTCTATCATACCTATATCTCCCAACCATCTCATTTCTAGTCACCTCCGACTCGCCAAAATTATCCAAGACCAAGACCCAATTTTGACCGCAAACCACCCAGACAGTACACCGCCATTGCTGAGCCCAATGACCAGTTGTATGAGAGGTTGAAAGCCGCAGGTTACGTCACTCCTGTTCCCGCTGTGGCACTAGAGAATCCATCCCAATGGGTCAATCCTAACAAAACTTGTGCATACCTTTCCGGTATGAAGGGGCACACTACTGACGAGTGTCGAGCACTGAATGACAAGATCCAGACGCTGATTGACAACAAGGTCATACAGACAAAGGAGGCCACACCCAATGTTCGCAACAACCCTCTCCCTGATCATAAAGGTGGTGGAATACATGTGATAGAGATGAACGAAGAGTGGGATCCTGAGGGGTCGGTTGGGCTTATTCGGGAAGGTGATGACTTTAAACCCTCAGTCACCCTCACTCCTATTGTAGTACAGACTCAGTCACCAATCGAGGTTGATGTATCCACATCAGTTCCATTTGAGGTAGAGGTGGCTCCACCCGCGGCCACCCCTGTTCTGTTTGAAGTAGAAGTGGTCGCACCTTTTTAGACGCCACAACTCCTTTCAATTCAAAAGCAATACCTTGGGATTATGTTGCCGAAGCTAGGTGAAAAGGAAAGGCAAAGATGGAGGAATCTGACGCTGCACAAGGAATGACTAGGACCGGAAGAATCTATACACCTGAACACCTGGGAGGACCAAGTAAGGATTCCACTGCCAAGCAGCCTGTCATTGAAACAGGGCCAGATGACCTTTGGAGGAAAGTACAAGCAAAGGAGTATTCCGTCATTGATCATTTGAACAAAACCCCAGCTCAGATATCCATCCTGTCACTGTTGCAAAATTCAGAAGCATACTAGAACGCTTTGATGAAAGTGTTAAGCGAAGCTTATGTGCCCAATAATATCACAAGCGGAGAAATGGCTAACATTGTAGGACAAGTGTTGGAAAGTCACAAAATCACTTTCCACGAGGATGAGTTGCCACCTGAGGATCTGAATCACAACAGAGCACTACACATCACAGTGCGATGCGAAGATTACTTCATTACCAGGGTCCTGATTAATGGAGGATACAGTCTCATTATCTACCCATTAATACACTGAAGAGGTTGGGCAAAGGCCTATACGAGATACGAGAAGGGACCATGAATGTGAAGGCTTTTGATGGGTCTCAGAGAGCTACCATCGGAGAAATTAATCTCTGTCTACAAATGGGGCCTACGTGGTTCGACTTCGAGTTTCAGGTGCTGGACATATCTGCATCCTACAATTTGCTGCTAGGACGACCATGGATACACGTCGCTGGGGCTGTAGCATCAACCTTGCATCAGACAGTAAAGTTTGAATGGAACCATCAGGAGGTGATCATTCACGGGGACAGGAGTAACCCCATTTACACCAGCCAAACCATTCCGGCTATCGAAAATAGAAGGAGGCTAGGAGGGGAAACCTATCATCACATCGAATGTGTCAACGCCATTAAGAAAGACAAATGGTGGAGCAGCAAAATAGAAAGCATTCTGGCATGGTCCGGGTATGAACCCGGGAAAGGGCTTGGAAAGAATCTCCAGGGTATTACTAAACCGATACAGCCGAAGGGTCATGGCACTACTTTGGTCTAGGATACCATTACACGTGGCAAGAGTATAAAGATTGGTTGCCTCCATAGCGTGGACCATACTACCCTCTTGAGCAACCAGTGCCACGTCTGGGTCAAGCCTTTCACCAAGCTGATAAAATATGGGGAACTGCAGAAGAAGAGGCATTGGATGGGATGAAGAATCTGTTTTTGGAGGACGAAGACATGGACTGCAGTGCAATAATTGAGGAGGAGGAGGAGGAAGAAGGCCTCACTATTCAGGCTGTGGAGAAGGGAGCTGTTCTCAAAAAACTGGACCGCCACACCATCCCAGGCCCGCCGAGTCCCTGGGTAGCTAGGCAGATTTTATTTCTATAGCCATTCTAGGCATTTAAAATTTTCAGTAACTTTGTTTTAAAGACTTGCTTGTTTCAAAATAAATGCTCGATTCATCGAGCTGTACTTGTCTGGATGTTTTTCAGTTTTAATCAAATACATTACTCTTTATTATTCACATTTTTCTTTATACAGTGTCATTATTACCTTTCCTGATGAACCGGTGACTGTGACATGTAATGAGGCAACACAATATGAGGTCAGTGATTCAAATGAAGAAGATGAAATACCCGAGGAAGTTGTCAGAAAGGTGGAAAACTTTGAGAATAAGCCTAAGTCCAATCTGGACAAAATCGAAGCAGTAAACTTGGGGGACGCCGAGACCGTCAAAGAGACTCGCATCAGCATTCACTTATCACCAACAGAAAAGGAAGAGTACATCCGTTTCTTGAGGGAGTACGAGGATATTTTCGCATAGTCATATGATGACATGACAGGTTTGAGCACGTCCATAATGGCTCACAAGTTACCTACCAATCCAATATGCCCGCCGGTGAAGCAGAAACTCTGAAAGTTCAAATCAGACATGAGCCTGAAAATCAAGGAGCAGGTTACCAAGCAGATCAAAGCCAAAGCTCTCAGGGTGGTTGAGTACCCAACCTGGTTAGCCAACGTTGTGCCAGTTCCGAAGAAAGATGGGAAAGTCAGAGTATGTGTTGACTATCGGGATTTAAACAAAGCAAGTCCCAAGGATGACTTTCCACTTCCAAACATACACATCCTGATCGATAATTGCGCCAAGCATGAACTCCAATCTTTTGTAGATTGCTTTGTGGGTTATCACCAGATCTGGATGGACGAAGAAGATGCGGAGAAAACAACTTTTATCACACCATGGGGAGTATACTGCTACAAGATGATGCCGTTCGCTCTAAAGAATGCTGGGGCTACCTATATGAGAGCCATGACAACCATCTTCCATGATATGATACACAAAAAGATAGAGGTGTATGTGGACGACGTCATTATCAAATCCAAGAGGGCCGCAACCATATAGCAGACTTGAGAAAATTCTTCGACAGACTAAGGAGGTAAAACTTGAAACTAAAGCCCGCCAAGTGTGCGTTCGGGGTTCCCGCAGGAAAGTTATTGGGATTCATTGTCAGCCGTCGAGGGATCGAGCTAGATCCGTCTAAAGTCAAGGCTATTCAGGAGTTACCGCCGCCTAGGAGCAAAAAGGACGTGATGAGCTTCCTATGGCGTCTCAATTATATCAGTTGCTTCATAGCACAATCCACAGTCATATGTGAACCCATCTTCAAGATGCTGAGGAAAGATGCCGAGACAAGCTGGACCGAGGATTGTCAGAAAGCTTTTGACAAAATAAAGGAGTACCTGCCACACCACCGATCTTGGTCCCGCCAGAGCCGGGACGACCTTTGCTACTCTATCTATCTGTATTGGAAGGAGCCTTCGTATGCGTTCTAGGATAACATGATGAGAAAGGGAGAAAGGAGCAAGCCATATACTACTTGAGTAAGAAGTTCACATCTTACGAAGCATGATACTCTCTGCTGGAATGCACATGCTGTGCTTTGACCTGGACAGCCCAGAAATTGAGGCATTACTTCTGTGCCTATACCACATACCTCATATCCAGGATGGATCCGTTGAAGTATATATTTCAGAAACTATGTCGACCGGGAAATTGGCCAAATGTCAGATACTGTTGAGTGAGTTCGATATCGTCTACGTAGCTCAAAAGGCGGTCAAAGGACAAGCATTGGCAGATCATCTTGCTGAGAATCCAGTGGGAGGAGAATACGAACCCTTGAAAAGGTATTTTCCTAATGAAGAGGTGTCATTCATAGGAGAAGACATTACTGAAGCATATGACGGTTGGAAGATGTTCTTTGATGGAGCTGCAAACTTCAAAGGGGTAGGCATTGGAGCAGTTTTGGTTCAGAAACAGGTCAACATTATCCGGTATCTACTAAACTCAGATTTCCTTGCACTAACAACATGGCGAAGTATGAAGTTTGCATACTAGGACTCAACATGGCAGTCGACATGAACATTCTGGAGCTGCTAGTAATTGGGCATTCAGATTTGCTCGTGCACCAGGTACAAGGAGAGTGGGCCACCAAGAATTCCAAGATATTTCCATATCTGCACCATGTGCAAGAATTGAGAAAGAGGTTCACCAAGATAGAGTTCCGGCATGTACCCAGAATTCAGAATGAGTTTGCCGATGCATTGGCCACTTTGTCTTCTATGATACAACATCCAGATAAGAATTATATTGATCCCATTCCGGTGAGGATCCATAATCAACCGGCTTATTGCGCCCACGTCGAGGAAGAGACAGACGGAGAGCCTTGGTTCCATGACATCAAGGAGTATTTGGCCAAAGGAGAATATCCGGAGCATGCAAACCACACTCAGAAACGCACACTTCAGAGATTGTCCAATCACTTCTTCCACAGCGGAGGAAACTTGTACAGAAGAACTCCTGATTTGGGGTTGCTAAGATGTGTCGACGCAAAAGAAGCTTCTAAGCTACTTGAGGAGATATATGCTGGGACCTGCGGCCCGCATATGAATGGTTTTGTCTTGGCCAAGAAGATATTCAGGGCCGGTTACTTTTGGATGACCATGGAGACCTACTGCGTCCAGTATGTCCGCAAATGCTACAAATGTCAAGTGCATGCTGACATGATAAAAGTGCCGTCGAATGAGCTCAACGCAACAAGCTCGCCCTGGGCATTCACCGCCTGGGGAATGGATGTCATTGGTCTGATTGAACCCACTGCTTCAAACGGACATAGGTTTATTCTGGTATCCATTGATTACTTCACGAAATGGGTAGAGGCTGCATCTTACAAAGCTGTAACCAACAAAGTCGTCATAGACTTTGTCAAAGACCGTATTGTTTACCGATTCGAAGTTCCTGAGTCTATTGTTACCGATAACGCCGCCAGCCTCAACAGTGATCTGATGAAAGCCATGTGCAAAAATTTCAAAATCAAGCATAAGAATTCCACAACCTATAGACCTCAGATGAATGGAGCCGTAGAAGCCACCAACAAAAACATCAAAAAGATACTAAGGAAGATGGTAGAAAACCACAAACAATGGCACAAGAAGCTACCTTTTGCTCTGTTGGGATACCGCACCACGGTTCGCACATCAACCGGGACAACTCCCTACATGCTGGTTTACGGTATCGAAGCTGTCATCCCGGCCGAGGTAGAGATTCCTTCCTTGAGAATCATACAGGAAGCCAAACTCAGCGACGCAGAATGGACAAGGAGCCGCTACGAACAATTGGCCCTTATAGACGGGAAAAGGATGAATGTAGTATGCCACTGTCAGCTTTATCAGAATAGAATGTCCAGAGCTTTCAACAAAAGGCTCAAACCAAGACAATTTGCACCAGGACAGCTGGTGCTGAAGAAGATCTTCCCACATCAAGATGAAGCCAAAGGGAAATTCTCTCCCAACTGACAAGGTCCTTACATGGTTCACAGGATGCTGACAGGAGGAGCACTCATACTTGCAGAAATGGATGGAGAAATTTGGCCAAAACCAATCAATTCAGACACAATCAAAAGATACTATGCTTAGATTATTTACATTCCTCATCTGATGTAATTGAACTACGCTTGACCTAATTCCCGTTTAAGAGGGGATACGTAGGCAGCCTTATGGGTTCGGTCATATCATAATAAAATTTCCATTTCCCCTCAGAAACTGGGGCAGAATTTTGAGGAGGACCCTCAAATTTCCGGAGCAAGTCCAGCCAACGCCAACATATGCTAGACGATCAGAAAGCGATTAAGAAACTGGGGCAGAATTTTGAGAAGGATTCTCAAAATTCCAAAGAAAGTTCAACAAGACTCGTTACTCGCAAGCGGCCGAAGGATCATCTACCAAACTGGGGCAGAATTTTGAGGAGGACCCTCAAAATTCTAACATAAGGAAGTTGCAGTGTCTCTGAAATGTGTTACAGTCACTAGTTCATCTAAAATTACTTGATATTTCGATATGTTTCTAAATGACTCTATATCAATAATTGCATATTTTCGAAAACTCTATTTCCATAACAGTCAGGTTACCTTGGAAACTCGAAAGGCCTCCAGAACGGAGCAAAGCAAGGCCAGCGGCCGAAAGCATGAACCAACCTCCCCTCACAAAACTTACAATTTTTCTTTGAAAGCAGGTACATTTGACGAAGCAATAGCATCCGCAAATATATAAACGTAACAAGATCACTATCAATAAGGTCGTCAGACACCGAATATAACTCTATCTAAGACATATGCTACTCTTATCTGCTACTCGCTCTTTGCATGGGACTAAGCCTTGTCCCGCATACCTGCATGAGGCTAATCCTTGCCTCCCTATCTTGCATGAGGCNGACAAGTGTTGGAAAGTCACAAAATCACTTTCCACGAGGATGAGTTGCCACCTGAGGATCTGAATCACAACAGAGCACTACACATCACAGTGCGATGCGAAGATTACTTCATTACCAGGGTCCTGATTAATGGAGGATACAGTCTCATTATCTACCCATTAATACACTGAAGAGGTTGGGCAAAGGCCTATACGAGATACGAGAAGGGACCATGAATGTGAAGGCTTTTGATGGGTCTCAGAGAGCTACCATCGGAGAAATTAATCTCTGTCTACAAATGGGGCCTACGTGGTTCGACTTCGAGTTTCAGGTGCTGGACATATCTGCATCCTACAATTTGCTGCTAGGACGACCATGGATACACGTCGCTGGGGCTGTAGCATCAACCTTGCATCAGACAGTAAAGTTTGAATGGAACCATCAGGAGGTGATCATTCACGGGGACAGGAGTAACCCCATTTACACCAGCCAAACCATTCCGGCTATCGAAAATAGAAGGAGGCTAGGAGGGGAAACCGTATCATCACATCGAATGTGTCAACGCCATTAAGAAAGACAAATAGGTGGAGCAGCAAAATAAGAAAGACATTCTGGCATAGGTCCGGGTAGTGAACCCGGGAAACGGGGACGTTGGTAAAGGAAAGTACTCCACGGGTAGTTACTAAACCGTAACTA